>NC_138223.1:39973807-40023807 GCF_964197995.2 Scardinius erythrophthalmus
TTTGGTTTTGCTGTATTTTAATTTCGAATTTCTCGCAAACAGAGCGAATATCAAACGTTCTGGCCGCAAGCTTTTGAAAGAATCTCAGCAAACGAGATTAAACATGAGCGATATTATCTCAGTATGATTAAATGTCAGCGATGTTATCTCAATTTATGTTTACAAAAGATCACAGTGAAAAGGAAATATCGCATATGTGGCTTTCTTATGTCCAAACACAACAGATCCAGTCTGACAGATCATGTAAACATCTGAAGAATGTCATGTCCCTCACAGAAATATATTTCATTTGAACTGGACGCTTCAAGTTTGGTCAGAGGGTCACTTCATGCGTACTTCGAGCTGCAGGCTTGCATTATCAGTTTATTCACACATGTACCAGAGAGTGGTGTTTTAAAATGAGCAGGCATAGTCCTCACATTTTTCTTTTTATATGTCAAATGTAAATTTATGTCACGGTGAACACTTAATTTTCCTGGTTAAATAAACATTATGTAAAAAAGAGAGACCAAATACAATTCTATATGTATTTTTACATTAACTATGTAATGTTCTGTTTATTAAAACCAAGTAAATGTAATCAATTTAGTGTTTTTACCCAGGTTTGGTCAGCAGGTCAGAACACACTCCAAGCTCAGACTTGCATTGTCCATTATTTGTTTATTCAATATTTCTTTATTTATTGAATGCTACTCCATCAGTTTGCCTGATACGAACATTTGACTTTGTTGCACTTGATGAGTGGCGAACATTATGATTTATTTGTACCCTGTGATTGATGACAGATGACAGTAAATGCGTAATGCATCTGGGAATAGAGATCAGGTAATCTAAATCAAAGGATCTGGTTTGAAATCCATGTATTTTAATAAGCCAAAATAGAGATTACACAGCCATAATCCATTTTCAATAATTGAATCATGACCATATTTTACTCAAGAGAAGCCTGCAGGCTGAAGCCAGTGTTTATTTCTTAAATACCCCATCATTAAATTGCTTGGTGAGCCCAGTTTTTATTTCTGATAACCTAAAAAAAATAGACATGGACTAAATGCCACAAAACTCCAATTTATTTATCCATTTAGTCCATATTTACACTGGGGACATGTCAGATTTTTTTTCTAATTGACAGCATGCCACAGATGCTGTCCATAAACTGTAAGTTGAAATTAACCCAGAACATTAGGCCTACTTTACATTCTTGGTCCATGGTTCAAATTCATGTAGAAATTCACTAAAAAACGAGAAATAAAAACAGAAGTGTTCACCCTGGAAACCATTAGCTTGTCAAGTAAAGACCAATTTTGGCTTTAAGGGTGTGTTTTGTCTGGTCTGAAGTGATTTGATGTGGGATTTTCAGTTCAGAAAGGAAGAGAACTTCATTTGACAGTTTTAACAGCCAAATAGCGTGAAGCAAAATGAAGTCAAAGTAGCACGAAAACCGTTCAACAAAACCACATCATAATACAAAAGTCAAAGGAGCAGAAATATCCATTAGGCCTACAGCATTTGTTTACGACATGTTCGACAGAAAAAAAAAATATATAGGATGGTATGCTTTTATCCCCTCCCAACTGAGTGCCACACAATCAGAACTTCTTTGTTCTCGCGCTAACTGTGAATTTCACCTGTAATCATTGTGACTAAAGTAATTATTAAAGATAGCGATGTCCATAACACTGCAACATCTAACCTAAAAAAGAGTTCAATCGATCAGATCAACTGACAGCTATATGGAAGCTTGTTTCCGCCTCAAAATAAAAAAAATTAAATGATAATTGCGACTTTTTATCTCACAATTGCGAATTTACATCGCACAATCCTGACTTTATTTCTCAGAATTGCGATACTGTAAAGTCAGAATTGCGTGAAATAAAGTCGTAATTGCGTGTTATAAAGTCAGAATTGCGAGATATAAAGTCAGAATTGCGTGAAATAAAGTCACAATTGCGTGTTATAAAGTCAGATTTGCGAGATATAAAGTCGCAATTGCGTGTTATAAAGTCAGAATTGCGAGATATAAAGTCAGAATTGCGTGAAATAAAGTCACAATTGCGAGTTATAAAGTCAGAATTGCGGGATATAAAGTCGCAATTGCGTGTTATAAAGTCAGAATTCTGACTTTTTTTCTCTTTTTTTCTTTTTTATCTCTATATTATAAAATATAGTTAATATTTTCTCAGAATTGTGAGATATAAACTCACAATTGTGAGATATAAAGTCCAATTCTATGGGGGGGAAAAAAGACAGACTTTTTTTTTTTTACCTCGGAATAGTTTATCTCACGATTCTGACTTTATAACACGCAATTGCGACTTTATATCATGCAATTCTGACTTTATATCTCCCACTTGCGTATTATAAAGTTAGAATTGCGTGATATAAAATCGCAATTGCGAGAAAAAAAGTCAGAATTCTGACTTTAGCCCATAAAACGCAATTGTGACTTTATTTCACGCAATTCTGACTTTATATCTCGCAATTCTAACTTTATAACACGCAATTGCGACTTTATTTCACCCAATTCTGACTTTATATCTCGAAATTCTGAAATTCAGCGCAGAGTGGGGTCAACTAGTTGTCCAGTAGCCTACCATTTACACATCAGGAGTCCTGAACATTTAGCCTACGTGAATGAGTTCAATTATTGAATGCGGTTGACACTCTCGTAAATAACCGAACTGCATGTGAATGTAATCAACAGAAGGATGAAAATCGTTTTTGCTGCTTTATGAACGTGGCTTGTGAGGGGTTTTTTCTTCTTCAAAATATTCAAAAAGAATTACATGAGATCAAACACACCTGAAGGATTCTTTAAAGAAAAAAAAATATTGTCCTAACATCATGTGTTGTTCATAGTTTGCACTGTATTGTTTGTTTTATGCTTGTATATCATGGTGCTTAAAGTCAGCATGAAACTGAAGTTGTGATTGTCTTTTTTTCCCTTTTATGACGTATTGCCTACCTGAACCCCTTTCACACAGAGCGTTGATCCCATAAAATTGCCATAGAATTGCTAGAGTGCCTTCTACGCAAACACACCCGGGATTGAATCTGGAAAAAAATGCATGAGCGTGGTTTCTCAAGAGAGAGAGAAATAGCAGATCATAAGCAAACTTAAGACGGTGCGGAGACATTACAGGTCACATCCTGACGTGTCTTTACGAGATGTGTGTGAATGCACACACAGATTCCAGAAAATCACTGGCAGTGTGAATGAACCAAAATCAAACGATTATCAGTGTATTTGCTGGAATCTCTGTGAAAGGGACTTGAGTGTAAGTTCAACAAGAAAGAATGTAGGGCGGGACTTGATTTAGTCCATTGGGAATTGATTGGATCGTTGGACTGTTTTCATTTGATATCACTGTGACCTGATTTGAGTGACAGGTTGTCCCGCCCTCAAACACATTTAAGGAGAAGAGATGTTGAGAGGGGAAGAGGGACTCAATAATAAATACTGCAATATTCCATAAAAAACAAGAACTGTCCATTTTGATTTCATGGTGATAAGTTTATTTGTGCAACACACAATGGCTGTGTCTGAAATCACTCCCTATATAGGGCACTATTAGAGAGGACAGACATTTGTATTAGTGTCTGACTCTAAAGTGGACATTATCGAGTGCACTCGTTCAATCCCATAATGCACCTCAATAACGAGTGTACATCCGATGTACACTCAACGTCAAGCCACCAGAGAATTCCTATTCACTGTGAACGTCACACCAAATGAATTCCCACGTCTCACCAGAAGATCATGTTTCCAAATTCGCTCGCTTGTTTTAATTCACTTATTCAGTGGACTATAATAGTGGATAAAGGGGAAAAGTGAATGGGGGCCATTTCGAATACAGCCCATGTGTCTCATGAGCTGTGCTACATGATTCAGGACAGTTATTGGGATGAGAATCTGTTTCCTGTTTGATTTCATCCACAGCACATTAAGGGCCAAGTGTGTGTCTACAAACAAACACTGGCAGTGTTTGTTTGCAAAGCATTTGAGGTCCTCGGGAGTGGGCATCCATCTTGTTCTTTCCTCCTTGTGGTTAGCAGTTTGAAAAGCCCTTGATCAACAGCCCATGAGGAGCAACAGTTCAGGGGTGTTTATGTACACTAGTATCTCACAAATCACGCTGTGAAAGTGTAAGATCTGTCAGCAATAGTCCAATAAAAACGTCTGCCAGCCATTGCTCAGCTCTTTATACAGCTATATCCAGTCATATTTTACGTCAAAGGTTTTGTTAAAGAACTAATTTCTCAGTCTAGTCTTGAAAGACTACAAAAGATAACCACTACAAAGAACGTCTGTTGTCATCGAAACTCTGCAAGTTTACAGCTACAGTATAAAGTGAAACAAATAATCAGTTATTTATTGTGGCACTGCTGGTTATCCATGCTTTGCGGCTGAGCTCAAATTGGACTGATCTGATGATTTGTAGTTATTTGTATATTCGTAGTTAATTGTAGGGTTTACATTTCTCTGTAATATTTCAGTTTTGACACCATCGTTGACTATACCATCGTATAGTCCAAAAAGCCATTGCCAACTTCAGCCATTTTTATTTTGTTTTATTTGTTTGCATTGTGCTGCTTGCAAATGTCTGCACTTTTACTTTGACTTCAGTATGACAATGATAAAAATTTGACCAAACAAATTGGTAACACTTTAGTTTACGGTACAATTCTCACTATTAGTTGCTCATTAGCATGCATGTTACTAGGATATTGGCTTATAAAGCACATATTATTGTCTTATTCAGCATGACCATATTCTATACCCCTAATCCCACCCAATACCTAAACTTAAAGGAACACTCCGACTTTTTGGGACTTTAGCTTATTCACAGTATCCCCCAGAGTTAGATAAGTCCATACATACCTTTTTCATTTCTGTGCGTTCTGTAAGTGTTATTTGACGCACCCACCGCTAGCCTAGCTTAGCACAAAGACTGGATGTAAATGGATAAGGTAGCATACTAATCCCAATAAGTGACAAAATAATGCAAACATTTTCCTATTTACATGTTGTGATCTGTGTAGTCACAGCGTGTACAAATAACAAGGCTATATGAGACAGAGACCATTTTTAATCGTATAAATACTGGGAACTATATTCTCACTAGGCGTAGGAGCACAGCTACTTGGGCGGCGTGATTAGCGCAGCACAGGAGACGCCCTGTGGTGAGGAGCAGAGAGTTCGCTCAGAGTTGGAGTAATAGAGTCAGCAATTACTAGATAGTAAATTTATAGTTTACAATCATGGGTGTTCGCTGTATCTTGTCTTACAGCTTCCAAAGTTTGTAACTTCCTCGTCTGTGTATTCTGGCTCAAAACTATATGGTTCTGGATCTTGGTTTGATACCCAGTAAAATTCCTCTGACAATTCCTCAAAGTCAGCCATGATCACGAGTCACGTTCGCTACTAGCTAGTTAGTCACGTTTGTTTTGGTTACGGAACCATCAACAGGGCGTCTCGTGTGCTGCGCTAATCACTCCGCCCAAGTAGCTGTGCTCCTACGCCTAGTGAGAATATAGTTCCCAGTATTTATACGATTAAAAATGGTCTCTGTCTCATATAGCCTTGTTATTTGTACACGCTGTGACTATACAGATCACAACATGTAAATAGGAAAATGTTTGCATTATTTTGTCACTTATTGGGATTAGTATGCTACCTTATCCATTTACATCCAGTCTTTGTGCTAAGCTAGGCTAGCGGTGGGTGCGTCAAATAACACTTGCAGAACGCATAGAAATGAAAAAGGTATGTATGGACTTATCTAACTCTGGGGGATACTGTGAATAAGCTAAAGTCCCAAAAAGTCGGAGTGTTCCTTTAACAACTCACTTACTAACTATTAATAATAAGCAGTAATTAGGAGTTTGTTGAGGCAAATGTCGTAGTTAACAGTTCATAGTGAGAATTGGACCCTAATAAAGTGTGGTTGTATTAGATGCTAATATGTAATATTTTGAAAGTACTAAACTGGATCTTAAACCACAAACAATTCACACAAAAAACCTAAAAAAAAAAGCCCCAATTTACCTAGACATGAGAAGACTTAATATCAGGTAAGTTTTTTTTTCAGTCAGTTTGTTTTTTGTGATTTTGTTGTTGTTGTGTTATTGTATTCAGTCAGTAGTGAATTAATATTGCATGTCACATTTGTGTTTAGTAGGTTTGTAGGGGTCTAAAAGATTAATATTCCCATTAAAGTGATCTGATTACAATTTTGGGGAAGTAATTAAGAACCTGTAGTGCTTTATGTTGAACTTCCTCCACGCCGCTGTTGCCCTAGTCACCACTGCAAATCCATTTGTCAAACGGGACAATATGATATCCTGTTGTATTGTGCACCTTTCAACAGCTTAGAGCGACGACACTGCCACTCCTACTCCCAGGAGGACGGCTCCAATGGCCTCATCCCATCCACATCCAGTGTTATTCCGCATCTCCAAAAAAGAGCTCTTTGTCCAGATGTCTCACTTTGGCAGTTTAACTGGATAGGGCCTTATTGAGTGCTTGTGGGTGGCAAAGGGTACAATTTCCCCCCAGTCCAAATACCGAAAGAGGACGAACAATTGAATCAGCAAATCCATCGGTTGTCTCAACGTTCTCCCGACTCTTTCCGGAGACGGTGAAGCCAGAGACAGACTGGAGGTGGAATGTCACGGAGAGCGTAGGCTAGCTGCCTCTGCTTGTAATCAACATAAGGCAGAACCACATGCTGCGCTCTGGTTAAGAGACATGCAAGCTCATACTTGGTGTTTTTTTTATGGGCCGGGTTGAAGCGCCTTTGCCAGAGGCCACTTGAGCACATGTAGCTCTAATTGAGTCGCAATCACCAATCGCTGTTTTACGCATTAGCCGTTTTGCTGACGGTTGCGCTGAAAGTCCTGCAATGGCATCTATATTGAGCTGGTTTATAGGCGAGCGCCAGGGGCCATGACTTCATCTGGCACGGGTGTGTATTGCTGAAAGACAGTGAATGGGTGGCTGTGAGGGTGGCAGGCACTTCTTTTGCTGTCAGCAGGCTTGTTCAGCGGCGGCGACTTCATGGAAAAGTCACATCTACAGTATATTACTGGGTTGTGCCTGATCATACATTACATGCTGAGGTGTTTAGTGCACTGCTGTTTTCCAAGTTCCTCTCACAAATCAATGCCTGACCACCCCGGCGCTGACCACCTTTAAGAACATACGGCTAATTGGACGGATAATGCCTGCCGGATTATTCACAAAGCATTTCCATGCAATGGAAAAAAGTATCGTGTGAGGTCTTAATTATGATAGTTATCAATTGTTGCGTTGCGAACTTCAGGCGTGAGTTTGCTTCTATTACGACTGCATTGCTGAACAACTCTGTTGTTTACTATTGATCAAAGAATTCCAGCTTTGATAAAACAGGTGGAAACTATATATAGAGTTCGGAATATTAAAGACACCCCAGCAACTGCATGTCAACATGCAAAAAACACTCTAGCACTGCAAAGTTACTTCTTTTTTTACTTGTTTTCCCAGTTAAACTATCTAAAAATCCATAAAACAAGACCAATTTACTTGAGAAGCAACACTGAATATGATATCAGGACTTGTTTATGATGATTTTGTCAATATGATTTTATTCAGCAAATGCTTAAATTGATTCAAATCACAGTAAAGATTTTTTTTTTTAACTTTATATACAAAAAAGTATCAGTTTCCAAAAAATATTTGAACTGTTTTCAACATTGACAAGCACCAAATCAGAAACAAAAAGGATCATGTGACACTGAAGACTGGAGTAATGATGCTGAAAATTCAGCTTTGCATCACAGGAATAAATTACGTTTTAAGATACATTGAAATAGAAAATAAATATTTGAAATTCTAAAAACAGGTTTTACTTTGTGTTGTTGTTAGCTTACGAAAGGTCATCTATGACTATTTGAGATACTCTACCGAAATATCTTTAAGTGCTAGTGTGTTTTAATGTTTGTTTGTTTTTGTTAAGAAATTCACGATTAGCATGCTAAGCCATATTTTCCTCTCACGTGGCACACGGCCCCCTCATGGGAGCGATCCTTTGACAGTCTTCAGCGGGCTCGGCCGTGCTCATCGGGGACCGCTGTGAATGAATGACCTGGAAATGGACGTTTCATATGACCACTCTTCGGAAGTGGAGCTGTGAGGAGACCTATTATGTGCTCAACAGCTCCCACGTCCATACACACACACAGACAGACAGGAAAGAGAAAGATGAAGGGAAAAAGACAGAGAGGGAGAGCGAGAGAAAGGGGCAGGGGCAAATTGGAGGGAGGGAGGAACGCACCCCACCCTGTTCGCTCCACACTAGGGATTCCGGTGCCCTGGTGACATCATGTCTCTTCAAGCGAGCAGACGGCATTGTTATCGCTGACTGGCTCAAACCTTTCTCTTTCTCCCTGCTTTCCTCTCGGTCTGTTTTTCCCCCCCTCGTTTCTTTTTCACTCTCTGCCCTTTTTTGTTTTGTTTTCGCAAACAACAAAAGGGACGCCAGAGTTTCATCAAGGCAGGAGACATCCTTCCTCTGGCGGTTAAAAAGAGCAGCCTCCCCACCTCCCCACACCCCACTATATGAATGGGCAGATCACACAAATTGGGCGGCTCCCACCGGATAACTTTACCTGGGTCTTTCCTCTCCCGCACCACCACAACCCCCTCCCTCCCTCCCTCCACAATCCCATCATTCATGAAATGTTGGGAAAGATCTTTTGAACGTCCAGGCTGATGCTCTTCCGAGCTTTACCTGTGATAGCATAGATTTATATCACAGAGATGAGCTCATTAGATGAAAACACCCTTTATACTTTGTTAGATTTTTGATCTGAGATGCTTATATTCATTATAACCTGCTTCAAAATGTTGCGCCTGGTTTTCAGCCATGTTTTTTTTTTTTTTCATTATGCATTATGGTCCTAAAAATGCTTTTTTGAGTTATGTTTCCATTATGAGGTTGAATCACTATGAGAGGAAAATTTGGGACAAAATCTTGAAACAGGTTGTTTTCCTACACCAGAAGAAAAATAATTTTGCTGACTGAAAACACAGCTGTATACTCTTTCTTCATGAGTCGAGTGTGTGGCCGAGCAGATCATAAATTGTATAGCGCCCAGTTTTGGCTTGTCAGCTCTATTCATCATAACATAAAAGTTCTGAATGAGCTCCACTCTTTTGTTAACCCCATTTTAGCTTAGTGTAGGTCACTTGTGCTTCTGTTACCAATCACTCAGCCCACACAAAGGGAAATTCAAAATATTGAGTGTGTATTGTGAGAACTCTGCCCGTGCCAAGCCAGTACGTCACGATCTCGACACACTATTCTAATGGATCTAACGTTCTGTCTGCTCCCTACATGGACAGCATTCTAACTAGGGAGCCTCATAAGTTCATAACTTCACTCACAACCGATTGGCAATTTTATACTCCAAAATGATGTAGTATGTACAAATATTGAGTAAAATTGTACATTTTTAATTATATTTTATTAATTATTAATAATGAACATTTGCCTAAGTTTGTCAGCCATTGTTTTTTTTTTCCATAGAGCTTGTTGCTATGCATTATGGGCCTAAAAATATGTACAAAGCACAAATATTTAAGTAAAACTATTATGTGCAAATAAAACTTAAGTAAAAAAAGGTATTAATAAATATTGTAATGAAAATATGCAGTATGTACAAATATTTTACGTAAAACTGTTACGTATTTAAGTAAAACTTAAGTAAAAGAGATATTAAGTATGTAATTAAAATATGTATTATGTACAAATATTTGTGTATAACTATTGCTTAAGTAAAATTAAAATATATATTAAATATTGTGCTGAAAATATATAGTATGTACAAATATTTACATAAAACTATTAAGCATTTAAGTAAAACTTAAGGAAAAGAGATAAGTAAAAAAGATATTATTGAATATTGTAATTATGTAGTATGTACAAATTTGTACGTAAAACTATCACGTATTTAAGTTAACCCTAAAGGAAAAAAGATAATAAATATTGTCATTAAAATATGTATTATATACAAATATTTACATAAAACTGTTACATATTTATGTAAAACTTAAGTAAAAAAAGATAATACATATTGTAATTAAAATATGTGTTATGTACAAATATTTAACTATTACGTATTTAAGTCAAACTTAAGTAAAAGAGATATTAAGTATTGTAATTAAAATATGTATTATGTACAAATATTTATGTCAAACTATTACTTAAGTAAAATTTAAATATATATTAAATATTGTGCTGAAAATATATAGTATGTACAAATATTTACATAAAACTATTAAGTATTTAAGGAAAACTTAAGGAAAAGAGAAATTAAATACTGTAAGGAAAAGAGATATTAAATACTGTAATGAAAATATGTATTAAAACTATTACTTAAGTAAAACTTAAGTAAAAAGATATTGAATATTGTAATTATGTAGTATGTACAAATATTTATGTAAAACTATTACATATTTAAGTCAAACTTAAGTAAAAAAGATAACAAATATTGTAATTAAAATATGTATTATGTACAAATATTTACATAAAACTGTTACATATTTATGTAAAACTTAAGTAAAAAAAGATAATAAATATTGTAATTAAAATATGTGTTATGTACAAATATTTAACTATTACGTATTTAAGTAAAACTTAAGTAAAAGAGATATTAAGTATTGTAATTAAAATATGTATTATGTACAAATATTTATGTCAAACTATTACTTAAGTAAAATTTAAATATAAAATATTGTGCTGAAAATATATAGTATGTACAAATATTTACATAAAACTATTAAGTATTTAAGGAAAACAGGAGAACTCCGGTCAATTTTAACATTGAGCTCATTTTTTTGTACATTTGGAGTGCTGTCAATAGAGAACAACGACAAAAATCGGTGTTGCCTACACAGAGTTATTCTATTTTTAAAATTTGCACCCTGTTGACTTCAATGGGGCAAGTACTAAACCTGCTTTTAGCCTCTTAACATCCTTGATGTGTCATTACAAGTGCACAGAAAATGTGAGTGATTCCTTCTGAGTGAACACGAGTGAATCTGACTGCAGTAGATGTGAAAGATATGTATAAAAATGATGTTATTTAAGCCAGCACAAATACCTGTGTTTACATCCTGTTTTTCGGTTGAAGTCCAAAGTAATCGATTGCCGAGTTCACGCGCGTGAACATAGGTAACTAAACCCATAGATATCATATAAAGGCTAGATGTCTTAAGGCGGAGTCACTTCCGGCATCACCGGCGGCCATCTTACTACAGAGCTCTGTGAATTAAGGTGAGTGATCAGCATGCACACAAATCCTCTTATCTCGGTGAAATCTTGACGGATTTTTTCATATGTATGCAGTTTCATAGCTACATCTCTGATGTTTATAACAAACCAAACCGTTTGAAAATCGGTAGAAAATTGAGCAAGTTATGGTTATTTAAATGTACATGCACCATGTTACGAGTGAGCGAGCACCCTGTCGTAATATGGCCGCCGTGTGCGGACGTCGACCTCCATTGGCCAGCAGCGCGGACGAGACATCTAGCCTTTATATGATATCTATGACTAAACCTATGCATGTGAACTCGGCAATCGACTACTTTGGACTTCAACCGAAAAACAGGATGTAAACACAGGTATTTGCGCTGGCTTAAATAACATCATTTTTATACATATCTTTCACATCTACTGCAGTCAGATTCACTCGTGTTCACTCAGAAGGAATCACTCACATTAGCTGTGCACTTGTAATGACACATCAAGGATGTTAAGAGGCTAAAAGCAGGTTTAGTATTTGCCCCATTGAAGTCAACAGGGCGCAAATTTTAAAAATAGAATAACTCGGTGTAGGCAACACCGATTTTTGTCGTTGTTCTCTGTATTGACAGCACTCCAAATGTACAAAAAAATGAGCTCAATGTTAAAATTGACCGGAGTTCTCCTTTAAGGAAAGAGATATTAAATAGTGTAATGAAAAAATGTAATATGTACAAATATTTATATAAAATTATTATATATTTCACAAATGTATTAATTATTGTAATGAACGTTCGCCTCAGTTTGTCACCCATCTTTTTCCCCCACAGAGCTTGTTGTTGTGCATTATGGGATAGATTGGATTCGGCCAAAAGAAAGCATTATCTACTTTTCGTAAAAAAAATTGTGCTACAGACCCGTAGCATTTCTCCACATTTTCACGGTTCATTAACCGCACGAATGGCTATGTTCTCAGATGGACTCAGACTCCTAGTGTTATGAAAATCTCTTTCCATCTGCCCTTTAACCTGTCCTAACCCTGTTTAATTGTCTACTCCACCCCTCTGGAGACTGATGTTACAGGTCCGACAACCTCCGTCTGCAGGAGACCAGAGTCTCCAACGCATTGTTGTCACCTTCCTAGCGCCGTGGCAGCTCTGGAAATATAATGATTTGTTTATTACCATCAGCCAAGACGTAGAATTGGGTCCCACCGTGGGAGGAATGATGTATTCTTTGGCACGTAAACTGATACTTTTCTATCAAAAAACCAAACTCTGCAGTGTCATGAGAAATTAACGGTAGTGATCCCCTGAGAGACTTTTTATGGCAAAACACTTGTTTCTATATAACTAATAGTGCCTCACCATGTTAAGTATCCATGGAAATTGGAACAACAGCTTTAAAAATAAACTGCACACTAAGGACATTTCAGGGATAGTGTCTGGAGGAGAGGTGGCACAGTATGAGTGTGTGCGCTTAGGTAAGGGAGGGTTCGTTTAAAACGTGTGCTAAGAAAATACCATATGCGCTTTGTCTTGGAAATTAGTGAGCAGAGAGTAGTTTATCTTAGTCAAAACATATTACCCTCAAATACACGATATAAAAAAAATTGTGTAATGCACATTGAAATTTTATTATAAAATAACAAAACAGTTTAATGCGCATTTACTTCTATGTGTATGACCAAATATAAAATAAGTAAATATGGACTGGTATATATATATACATATATATATATACATATATATATATACATATATATATATACATATATATATATATATATATATATATATATATATATATATAGATATATATATACACACACACACACACACACACACACACACACACACATAAAAAAATAAATTAACAAAAATATTATATATATATACAAACATTCTAAAAATGGAATAAAATGTCAAAATAATAATAAACATTAAATAAGTAAATAAGAGTTGTAAACAATGCATGGCTATTAATAAAAGTAAATCAATAAAATATGTTTTGACAAATCAGAACAATCTACATTTTGAAGTAACTACTAATATATTGTGTTTAATGAAAACAGCATGCAAAACATTTTTCACACATGCTCATCAGAAACTCATAAAAACAGACAGAAAAATGAATGCCAGAGAGTCTGTTACTGTAACAAAATCGCATCAGCATAATTATATTTACTGCCTTTTTTGTGGCCAAGCATGAGAACATTTTTTTCTTGTAACAAATATGGCCTTTAATCATGGCAATGTATCATTTGATTATAGGATTAAGGACAAAGCTGGGGGCAAATAAAATAAAAATAATATCAACAATAAAAATAAAACTGATCATATTCTCTTTCTTCCACATCGTGCATGAAAATAAATGGCTCTTGGCTCAGAAGGCAGGCATTTAATGAAAAAAAAAACCTAATGGTACTTGTGGAGACTTCACGTACATTTCCATCCCGCCGAGCAGTGCAGCTTATTGACTGGCATATTTTAATATGCTTTCCAGATCTCGGTGGGTGGCTCTGAAGGCAGCGCACTTCAAATCTCTGGTGTTTTAATGTTTCATCTTTGCTAATATACTCAAAGTCACTGAGAAAGTTCCTTTCAAATCCTTTCATGTCTTCATCTGGTCTGAGGAAAAAAAACAAGAATACATGTCGTGAATGTAACATCAAATGGCTTGTCTGATGCCACGACAGGCCACACGCTGTTCAGATTTCGAAATATGGTGAAAAGAAGCTGAAGTCTGCTTATCTTTCAGATTTTCTCTGTCAAGGGTTCTTGCCATTCCTCTTGAAGGTTTTCGGGTTTAGGTGTTGACAGTGCTCGTAACTGACCTTTCACCTTTACTTTCATGCCAATTCTACCTCCTCCTCTTTCATGTTGAGGAATCTTGCTCTGTGCTTATGTATATGATTAGCTGGCTCTACACTTCCCTCTACATTTCCTTAGCATATCCCCAGGCTACTGTTGGACCCTGGGATAAAATCTCTTCTCTGTGTGGGTCATTGTTAGTTGGGACCTACAGACTTTTGTTTTGATCCTTACAGAATGATTTCTTTTTTTGTGTTTTGTGAGAAGTGGGGTCCGATCTATAAAAATCACCCGGAACAAAGCAGAAAAAGGCAGGTAGAGAAAGAGACAACACAAAATAGAGACTACAATGCTTTTCCCAGTGCTCAGATGTCTTTTCTTTGACGCTGTGCCTTGCGGTAACAGGACACCTGGACCATTGGTGTGCTGTGTTTATCTAAATGTCTCTAAGGGACAGTTAAGTGTGGTTCCTTAATGGGACTCTTTTCACTGTTAACAAAAAAAGTGCACCTCTCCCATGTGATCCATTCTTCGTCCTGACTTACAGATGCAGAAATGCGGCAGCCAAGACAAGTCAGACTGTATTCCCACCCTTATTGACACCACCACTGCAAAAACAAAAAACAAAAAAACAATGGATGTATGGGATGTCACGTCCAAAAAATACTTCTGATTGTTTCTTAAACAATGGACACAACCAGGGTTATTATCGTTAACTAGTACTCTCCTGAATAGGCTATTTCACATAACAGATATTTACATATAGTCCAATAGACAAAATTTCGTGAGCTTAGAATTATAAGGTTCTATCTCCGTTTAGGGTAGTTCTGAGATATTGAGCAAAGTTTTTACATCCCAGCTGGCCTGGCAATGGAGAGATGGAACCTTTTTATTTTATTAATAACTACTAACACAATATTTTTTTTACAAAAATAACACCACACAGGCATCAATAAACACCTAATGGATCAGATTATGTCAAAAACTCAATTTCGACCAAAAGTGGAGATAGAACCTTATAATTCTAAGCTCACGATTTCTAAAAATGACCCCGTTCAAAAGTTTACACACCTTTGAATCTTAATACTGTGTGTCATTGCCTGGATGATTCACAACTGGTTTTATGTTTTGTGATGGTTGTTTGTCCTGAGCAGTAAAACTGCCCACTGTTCTTCATAAAAATCCTCCAGGTTCGGCATATTCTTTGGTTTTCTAGCATCTTCTGCTTATTTGACCCCTTTCCAATAGTGACTATGATTTTGAGATCCATCTCTTCACAACTACACAACAACTCATATGCTAACTATTACAAAAGGTGAAAATATTCACTGATGCCCAAGAAGAAAACATGATGATCTTGCCTTAATCGTTTATAAAATACATATTACAATTAAGGTGCGGTCACATTAGCGTTATTTCAGCAAAAAAAATAATAATTCAGTAAAATCACGTCTAGGGCATCGGTCGGTTCCGATGTTCGGCCCAGATTATCTGGTAATGTGAGGCGTTTACAGATCAAATCTTAAACATCCCGATCTGCTTGTGGACACGTTTTAGAATATTTAGGATTTTAGGATACCCGACAATATTTAGGATTTCGACTATGATTACGTCAATACTTCCCTAATAGCCAATGAGAGACAAGTCTACAAGGAGATGGAAGTTACGTAACTTTTGAAAAGGCGACCGCGAAACAACAAGCTGCTGTACGGGTCCGGTGGTCAATGGCGATGGAGGAACGGCTGGTCGAAATGTGGCAACAACACGACTGCCTTTATAATGTCTCCTCAAATAATGTCTACAGCAAGTTGCCGTGACACAGTATCCATTTTATTTACATCCGCTTCTCCGTGAGATCACGTCAGGTGCTGCATCTGACATGATAATCTTAAGAATATCTTGAAGTGTGTAATGCGCCACGATTTTCAAATCTTGTTGTGTGTGCAGGTTTGAGAAGAATGATGCAATTTCCCAATCGGTTAAGATTTATAGACTCCTGTAGTCTATGCCCGGCTTAACTTGAACATGAGTGAAATCTGCATGGAGAGCTTTTTCGCCTTCTCTTGAAACCCCAGATCGTGCGGATTCCTATTGGAATGACTTGGGGTACGTTCACACGACAACGATGTACTCAAAACAGAAACGTTTTTCCCTTCGCGTTTCTCACGTACAGACGAGTACAAGCGGTGTACAACACGAATCCCATTCGCACGGACCCGCTAAAACAACTAAAAACGCTGTATTATTCATGCCAGGCCAGTAGATGGCGATGTCACTTTGTAAAGAAGCACTATGCGCCTATAAACTCAACACGTAATACGCATTGTGCATGACATCGCCGTTTTCACAAACTTCTGTTTTTGTAGTTTACACAGATAAAGGTGTCGGTTTCAAAAACTTGCACTTTGAAACCCATTTTCAAAAGTTTGTGTTTTCAGGCCCCCAAAACGCTGTTGTCGTGTAAATGAACGGCCAAAACGCAGAAAAAGTTTTCCGTTTTTAGTTGAAAACGGTGTTGTGTTTTCATCCCATGAAATTTCATGGACCAATAGTAAATTTGACCACCCCTTTACCCTTATCACAGACTCATAATTTTCATTCTTAAAATATGAAAATGGATCATAAAATGCTGCACATTTAGATGTAGCCCGTTTACTTGCTGTAACTTATGCACAGCTGGTGCAATCCTCTCCAGGATGTGCTATAAAACTGCAGTTATCAGGGGAAACGTTTACATTTCATTCTCATTCTAATTTAAAGGAACTTCAGCTCCTTATCAGGCTGTACGTCCCTTATCAGGCTAGATGTGTAATGCTGCAACCTGATCTCTGGCTTCAGGCAAAACAGATAGCATTTCTCTTATAGTTCTCTCTTACACTTGGCAAAGTGACCATGTGCCATGATGACGGTTTGAGGAGTGATGGACGTGCTTGATAGAAGGTCACTAAAAGGCAGCTGAGGTTCATGGAGGGCTAATGGGGGCCAGATGTGATGCAAGGGTCAAAGGTTATTTCCCATCTCTCTTCCTCTGTCAGTATGAATGCAGTGCATTGACACCCAAATCCAAAGAAGCTTAATTTCTCTTCTGATGAGCTAAGCTGGCTATTGTGTTTTGGCATATCATATGACAAATTTCCAGAGGAAGACAATCAAACTGCAATCAAAATCCTCATAATATATATATAGATTAGTATTTGATATTTGCATTTATATGTATATATATATATATATTTATACAAATCCCAAATACTAAGACAAATTCGAAATATTCTAAATAGAAGCAGAGTAATAAAAGTTGAGAATTAATAAAATTTGAAACATACTTTGTCAACGAATCAGAATCAAGAATTCAAGAATTCAACAATGCCATTGTATGAAGTTGTGCATGACATTGCTACAGTTAGCATTAAGATATCATGCTTTAAATTTCTACAATTTTCTACAGATTTCTACATTTCGCCACAGCATTGTGGTCAATGGCAGAAGCATTGGCAGTTCCTTGAGATTGATGTTGGTAAACCCCTAAACCCCATCGTGCGGTCACATCTGTCATCACAGGCTTTGAAAACAACCGCTACACATCATGAGTAGATGATCTAGACAAATTAATTTCAAAGAGGGAGAAAGATTTTGGAAAATGGCTACCATCGTACTGGGGACTATTAAAAGTATTATGTTATGTTATGTTATCATTATATAATGTAACATATCATTACTTACATTGAAAAATAAGTGCATACTTTTATGGAAAGTAACAGAGAATGTAAACTTTTTCCCAGTCAAATGGTCAAGGAGCCTTTTTGATATCACGTGTGTAGTCGCTAGTGAAGGGCTTGGTCCTGTGCATGTTCTTCTGATGCCATCAGCCAATCAGCATTATATGACATCATTTTTCAGCAACTCGAGAGAAATGGTCACACGGCATGTATGGCTCTGGTGATTGGCTGAAAGTATAGTCCAGGGCTGTGTCCCAAATCGCATACTCTCATACTTTAGTAGGCAGTCTACTTATTTCGAATAAGTACTTGCTTTGTAACTACTAAAAAAGTAAGTTCTATATAAATGAATGTAATTCAGATGGACTACATTCACCATGTTGTCATTATCTTGTGACTTAACATTTGTGTTGCTTCACTGCCATTCAGAAATCTTTTCCCGTGGCCTCATGGGATAGTAAAGTGTCCATAATATGCACACTTTAGAATCTCACCAGTCATCTGTGTACTTTTTGCCTCTTTTATGAGTACTGTGAATTAAGACATTACTCTTGTCACATACTGGTTGTTGCCTATATAGTAGGGAAGTATGCGATTTCGTCCAGAACTTTGTCAATGGACAAAGATGCCATAATTCAAACAGCATACTTCCCGTGCTCTTGCGCTAGCTGAATGCTGACGTAGACATGAATGCTAATGGCTGGGTTTCTCCGTTGGTCACAGAAAGGATCTGTTGAACTGAGGTCAAATTCTGAGAGTTAAAATGTACAGAACCTTGAAATACACAAGCTGTAGTTGATTTGTACAATGTTTGGCTATGAGACCAGTAGGTCTCTTCTTTTACATCATTTACCAATACAGCTGCCATCAGCATACGGTGTTCATTTGGCTGTACAGTTCGAGGAAGATAAACTATTAAAAAAAATTCTGAGGTGGGTTCTGGGTAGCATCAGAAGGTCTGTGCTTGTTTGATTTTTCACGTTGCGTAGTTGTAATTATAACTCCAGTGTTGGGGTAAGCACTGAAAAAGTACTCAATGTACAAATCCCTCTAAATAAAAGCACACTAACAGGAATAATTAAAGATTTTAAAATCATTTACTGCATGATTCTAACAAAACCATGTCACTTTACTATACAAGTAATGGCTCTGTTCCAAAACCTATTGAGCTGCTTGCTGTCTACTACCTAAAATCTACTTACTAACTATAGACAACATCAATGTCAACTACTTAGGCAATATCCTAAAAGAAATGTAACCTCAAAGTGACTGACTTGGAACTCTTTAGGTAGCATTATACAATTAGCTCTTAAATATAAACTGATTCTTATTAAAGCTACAAAAGTTATTCAGCCAAGAGCAGTGAGTGATTTTCTCTTTGTCTTTTGTTCATGACTCCAGTTATTGCAAGCTGTTGCGATATGTATATCGTGATATATACATATGCGATATCCTGGCACGTTTGGAGAGTTGTGTGGGAATCAAAGGTAGTGCACTAAGGTGGTTTCAATCTTATCTAACTGACAGGAGCTTCTCTGTCCAACTCTGTGATTTTTTATCTGAAACGGCTCCATTTACCTGCGGTGTCCCTCAAGGTTCCGCCTTAGGCCCCATTTTATTTTATTTGTATATGCTGCCCCTGGCCTCCATTTTTGAAAGGTACGAGGTGTCCTTTCACTGTTATGCAGACGACATTCAAATTTATTTGCCCCTGAACGTAAAAAATCTGCAGCCCCTGTTTGATTGTATGAATGACATTAAAACATGGATGAATTTAAACTTTTTAAATTTAAATGGAGACAAGACAGAAATCATAGTATTTGGAAACCCTCAACCTCTAGATTTAAATTATCTCGGCCCCTTGGCTTCGAACAGTCGTTCAACTGTGAGGAGTCTTGGTGTTGTGTTAGATAGTGCATTCAAGCTTGATAAACAAATATCCGCCACTGTAAGATCATGTTTCTTCCAGTTGAGAACTATAGCCAAGGTAAAGGCATATCTCCATCCTAAAGATCTGGAAAGGGTGATAAATGCCCTTATAACCTCTCGCCTTGACTACTGTAACTCGTTGTACGTAGGCTTAGATAAGTCATCGATTCAGCGTCTGCAGCTAGTCCAGAATGCGGCTGCACGTCTCTTGACAGGAAAGAGGAAGAGGGACCATATCACACCTGTGTTGCGCCACCTCCACTGGCTCCCTGTTAATTATAGGATCGATTTCAAAATTTTACTACTGACTTTTAAATGCTTAAATGGCCTGGCTCCATTATATTTAACAGAGCTTCTGCACGCTCATATCCCGGCTAGAGCGCTAAGATCCGCTAATCTCTTCCTCTTGAATGTACCGAGAAGCAGACTAAAAACCAGAGGTGATCGAGCATTCAGTGTAGCTGCCCCTCAATTGTGGAACAACTTGCCAGTCCATATCAGAACCTGCCAAACTCTGGAATGCTTTAAATCATTGTTAAAAACTCATTATTTTTCTTTGGCTTTTCCTTCGAGTTAGGTTTGTTAATTTCTTGGTAATTTTAATTTTAATTTTAATTTTCACTATACCTCGTATACTGTATATTACACATGTTTTATTGTTGTATAAATGTATGAGTAGTAATTGTTGTTGTTTTAACCTGTGAAGCACCTTGGTCAACCATGGTTGTTTTTAAGTGTGCTATATATAAATAAATTGATTGATTGATTGATTGAGCTCTTAACTCACAATTGATTTCAATAGAGTTTGGCGCTTACATGTTGCTAAGTTAATACTTTTAATCATAAAAATACATTGCACACTGGCCCATCCTTAGGGCGGGCTGCGGCAAACGGACCAATAAGACAATCACTAGATTACAGTATGTCACTTCTCAGACATTCATTGACCCAACAAACAGCGATTGAATATGTGCCGACCAATGCCAATATACATCGACAGGGCAAACGCAATGATCCGACAAAACCTGGCGAAGTTTCTGTCGCCGTCTGTCAGTGCAGTATGAGTTGGCCTTTAGAGATCTGGGATTGTGGGATTGACTTCTCCACAAGAATTTGGCCAAATCTTAGAATCCCTTGAAATTGTCCTCTATAACAGCACTAGGGCTGCACAATATATCGAAATATCGCAAATGTATATATCACGATATACATATCGCAACAGCTTGCAATAACTGGGGTCATGAACAAAAGTCAAAGAGAAAATCACTCACTGCTCTTGGCTGAATAACTTTTGTAGCTTTAATAAGAATCAGTTTATATTTAATGCATGTGTTTTATTTTTACATGTGATTATTCAGTTTCTGTCGTTAAATAAACCTAATGTAGGATAACCTGAAACCCTAACCCTGTGGTTTACACTGATGTTAAAATAACACTTCTTATGCTACGGTAAAACACTGCTGTTCACTTTCAGAAGTTGTAGGTATGTTTTCTTGTCACAAAAAGAATGTGAAACACGTATGTTGGTTATATAATTTTAAATAAATTTTAAAGATAATTCAAGTTTATTTTACACACTTTAAGCATTATCCTATCGCATGAGTTATCGCATATCGCACTTTTCTTCAATATCGTGCAGCCCTAAACAGCACACTATTTTTTTGGGAACAAAGCAACATGTTCCTTTCTAAATTTAAAACAGTAAAACGCACAGATGATGATACGAGCCATGATTTGGTGTGTGTGTGCTGAAAAGTGCAGGTTTTGTACACTTCATCACTGAGGATCACAGAGAACAGTGACGTGGATTTTCCAATTTTCTTTTAATCATCAGAACTCAATGCACTACAGCAACAGAAACCATAACGAATCAAGACAACTATGACTGTCTGCTTCGTCTCAAACGACTGTCACTCACCGCCATGGAAAGATCAATAAAAGCACACAGTCTTAAACAGTGAGGATGACTGCTTTATATTGCTTTGATCATGACTTTCCACAGTCTGTATTCCAGATTCATCACCCCCTTTATCAAGGAGATACAATCAAATCAGCTGCAATCTAAAGAGTTATGAGATTCCAAGAGCACACTGACATTACTGACTTCTGCTAGGAGAATATATCTTCAATTAGTTTTTTTTCTTATTATTTAAAGCATAAAAAACACACATTTTAGTGAGGTTTATGCTTAAAACAAGAAAAAGTCCTCACTAGTATATATATTTTGACTTGGTTAGGGGTTTCCCCAAATCATAACAGACAAATTGAAGCAAACAAAGCCATCACTTATGATTTGGCAAGTATTGCCAGCCTCTATAACTCTGTCTTTGTTTATAGTCAAACCAGCTGGGCATAGCAAGTGTAACGTAACACAAAGCTGGATTTACAAGACAAACTGTACTAATATCACTTACACTTGCCTGCATTATGATAATTGGCCGCAAGCGCATTTGGAAAATGTATTTCATATGTGAAGTATATCTTTGGAAAATCCCGGTAAGACGCTTCAAATGGTCCTGTAAGAACATAAGACTTCGGGCCATTAGTGTGCTCAAATGTGTCTCAAAATGCCTTGAATGATGTACTGAGGTTGTGTGGGTAATATTCAGACAACCAAAGAATATATCAGGCTAACCAACAGTGTGGTAATTGGCAACCGCACTAAGTGTTGACACAAAAAGGCTCTTTAGACGCCTGGAACCTAAAACTACATATCAGTACTGGGTGCTGAAACTATTTGTCCGAAGGTGGCTAATATCTGATGGCCATCAGCCTGAAATTGGCTTGATTTCACTTGCGGGACAGTGGAGTCCTTGTCTTCCACTAATTATGGTCCTCACCTCAAATTTTCTTCCCACTGGGATTCCCCACAAGTCTTCTGAAGCAGTCCAATAGCTTCCTTTAAGGAACAGACTGAAATTTAAGATGTTATTCTCTGAAAATCAGCCTTTCTGCTGTAGCTCTCAAACCTCAAATCAATCATGACATTAGTGAGCAAGTCTGAAATCAAACCTGCTGAGAGGCGTCTTTCTGCTGCATGTTTGAACTAAATGTGAATACTGAACACTGATATGCTTTAACATTAAATGCACCTTAAATTTCAGACATCAGAAGACTTATAATATTGTGGTTACAATTGTGGCTACCATGTGAGATAAATTAGCATAAGTGTAACAAGAAATCTTATGAATGGTTTCAAGCACTGTTTCAAACGTAATTTTAATGTCGAGACATTACACAAACACTTTATAACTAAATCAAATGGTATAGGTTAAGATAAGTTGGATGAAGTGATAGTCACATTTCTTAATTAAATATATAATGTTCTCCATTGGGAAATTGATGTTTAACAATCATCTTTACTGCATGTAAGCCTTCAAATTGATTAATAATTTGCTTGGAAATTAGTTCTAATGTTTGGAACCATTGTGAAATACTGAGACACTTATTTGTGTTTTTTACTTTTAATATTTAAAAAAAAAAGTCTCAGGGTGGAATTTCACACTGCAAAATTATATTATTTCATTCATATTGTTGTAAAAAAAAGATACATTTACTTAAAAAGTTAATTGTGGAAGATTATAAGCTTTATTTTTCTTACCCTATTGTACAAAAAATATATATTTTTAAATCAAACCTCACCAAATTTTGTTAGATTTATACTGATTATAAGAAAAAATCACGACATTAAATATATATTTCCTTGTCCTAGTATCTTATGCAGTACATTTAAAGATGCTTCAACAATACCAATTAGAAGTGCACTGCTTTGATGAATCGACCTTGTCTGCGGAGTCTCTGTTGCCTTTAGACACCATTAATGGTTAGCCTCTGCCCTCCTGTGGTCGTCATGGCAACTCCTCCCCTCCATCACCCTTTCACCAAGTGCAACATGTTCCTGGATCAACATCTTTTGCTGATCCTGGAACAACATTCCAATCAACCAATCAGATTTGAGTGACAAGTTTAGAGTTTATGTCAAGTTTTGGCTCTACATCAGTGTTATTAACTTATCATTTTAGGGAGAAGTTATGGGTAGGGTTAGGTTTAGGGGTAGGGATAGGGTTAGGACTAAATTCTCGGACAAGAACGTTGTTCCAGGATCAACTAAATACGTCTTACTTGGCATAATCACTCACAGGGAAGTTGAGCCTCAGAAAGGCTGAGATCTCTGCTTTACTCAGTCATGCCATGAGAACAAAACCCCATGAAACCGTCTTCCTTCTGTCTTGTGCAGAAGAACAGTGATGAGTGTTTACGGATTGATAAATGCTTCCTGATCCGTGGCTGTGCGCAGGGCAACTGATCAGAATTAAATTGCACAATTGGTCATATTGCTCTGATTTCCAGCTGCACAACTTGTTTTTTCATGAATGGAGCCAAACTCTAAAAAGGGTCACAGCAACATATAGGGACTACGAACGATTCTTTGATTCACATTATTTTGAACAGAGATTAATTCAAGAGTTTGTTTAGTGTTTAAATTAGTGGACCGCAGCAATGTGAAGTCTTTTGTTTCAAGGGATCGTTCTGCTCTCGTGTTTGTTGAGTCTGTCATTACAGATTTCATGCTAAGTCATTTTAAAGCCTCTGTTTATGATGGCTTCGCAAATCCACATCACACAGGAACACTTGTGCGTGTCCCGCTGTGAACATGGAACTGGAATTAAAGGGTTAGTTCACCCAAAAATGAAAATTATGTCATTAATGACTCACCCTCATGTCGTTCCAAGCCCGTAAGACCTCCGTTCATCTTCGGAACACAGTTTAAGATATTTTAGATTTAGTCCGAGAGCTTTCTGTTCCTCCATTGAAAGTCAATGGACGGCATACTGTTCACTTCCAGAAAGGCAATATAGACATCATCAAAGTAGTCCATGTGACATCAGTGGCTCAATCTTAAGTTTATCAAGCGACGAGAATACTTTTTGTGCGCAAAAAGTGAATAGTGGAATAAAGTCGTTATTTTTGTTTACTTCTTGCGCACAAAAAGTATTCTCGTCACTTGATAAACTTAAGATCGAGCCACTGATGTCACATGGACTACTTTGATGATGTCTGTATTGCCTTTCTGGACGTGAACAGTGACACGTCCATTGACTTTAATGGAGGAACAGAAAGCTCTCGGACTAAATCTAAAATATCTTAAACTGTGTTCCGAAGATGAACGGAGGTCTTACGGGCTTGGAACGACATGAGGGTGAGTCATTAATGACATAATTTTCATTTTTGGGTGAACTAACCCTTTAACTTCACTTCTTCTTTGGATCATTAAGAATGACTTAATGCTTAAAGATGTAGGTTTATAAATAACTTGCCAGTATATAACTGAGTTTTCTAGGTGTTTCCAGAGCTGTTACTGGTGTCTTGGTGGTCTTCCTCGCACAGTGGACAACCCACTCAGGTTTACAGCCTTTCTGCTGTAAATTTCAACTTTAACCTCCTACTTTTCAAGCCATTTAGATTGAAAATGGCCAATATGTAAATGTAAAAAAAAAAAAAAAAACCTCACTGTTTTAACAGTATAGCCACAATATCAGTGTGAAAAAATGACTTGCTAACCTTTTCTGTTTAAAAATTATATATATATATACACAAAGTTCTGTCATGAAACTCTAGATGGCGCAGGTCCTAAAGGTGATGATACACAGGGCAACTTTTTGAGCAATGTTGCCAAGCGATTGTTGCTTGGGCACTTTCCCATAGGCACAGCTGATTGGTTCTTTCTGTATCAGTTCCCAATGAGCTTGCGTGCTCAACCTTCAAATACATGGGTAGCATTTGCTTTAGCAATGCAGCATGCTTTCAGAAATCCTTCACCTTCCCCCAGCTCCACCTGTATAGATCTGCTATGGGTGATTCATGTCTGCTATATTGTACAGCAGCAGCATGTCTTACTCACAGCAGTGTGTTGTGTGTGTATTGGCAGTAGCAAGTCCTGTACTTGCTCTGCAGCAACAGCAACAGCGTAGATCTATTCCGCCAAGACCAAACGTATCAGCATTCTCATATCCATTACCATGCCAAGTACCATGCTTATAATGCAAGCAACTATAAGGAATACTGTGCTGCTGTTAGTGAGCAAAAACATCCAAAGGTCTCAGTTGGTTTTAACATGGTTAATAGATTTCCTATGGTTGTGTGCTGGTGAACGATGAAACCACACACATAACAGCAGGCTTCACTTCCCTTTTAACGGCAGCCAAACGTCCTTGGACCGCTCTCGATAAAGATTAATACTTACGAAGATAATTCCCAAGAATAATTTTTTACAGACCCTTTACAGAGTTTTTATGAGACCATATAGTAAACTTCAAGTCAAGTGTGTAGATTTTTATTAATATACACATATGTACGCCATTTGTTTCGGTCTCCAGCTGTTAATTCACTTTGAAGCGTGGCCTAAAACATCCTCGCATTCTCTCATGTACATGTTCGTCAACCACGCATGTATATCCCAGCTATGCTTTGATGGATGGATGGAGTCGGTCCCTCTCAACATCTTCAGTTTTGCAGATAATTAATTCAATGTCACTTTGGAGGAGGAATTCCAAACAATGGATTTGTTTGCTGTTGTTTGTATTGGGTTTTAAAAGCGATATGGAAAATTCGACGTAATTCCAGGATATAGCCTTATTATAACTGGGTGTTGTCACAACAGTCAACCGCAAAAAGGCACACAAATGTGCAACAAATTTGTGATCAGAGAGCGCTTCATGTTGAGTAACAGCATCAGAATCTTTAACACACTTGACAAGCATTCTGAATGCATGAAAGCCATGTTGAATAGTAGTACATATTATGAAATATATACGTTACAAATAATCCAACTTCTATTGTTATACATCTACAGGTTCAAATAGCCAACATCAGGCATCACACTATCATTATTAATTAAAAAAAACAAGCAAAATGCAATAATCATACAGGAAAAAAGACGAAGTTGCAATTCCACGAGTCTCTTCAAAAATGTAATTTTTTTTTTTGTAAAAATAATATTGATCATCTAAATATCTATTCAACTAAACATTTCCATTCAGTTTAACTTATTTTAGACGTTTTATTTTTCTATTCATTTAAAATTTAAAGGGATAGTTCACTTTGAAATTAAATTTTGGTATGTTTTAGCTTACCTCAAGGGCATCCAAGATGT
Source organism: Scardinius erythrophthalmus (assembly GCF_964197995.2). Classification (NCBI taxonomy): domain Eukaryota; kingdom Metazoa; phylum Chordata; class Actinopteri; order Cypriniformes; family Leuciscidae; genus Scardinius; species Scardinius erythrophthalmus. The sequence goes on from NC_138223.1 coordinate 40,000,707, forward strand.
AGGTGTCTTTGTTTCCGCAGTAGTTTCAATTTTGATATTTTTAGGCCAAACCGTTCTTGTCTGTCAGTCATATAATGCAGGTCTATGGTTACTGTCTCAAAGAGCATGCACAGAGTCCAAATTAAAACAATTCCACATCGTCCAAATGAAACAATTCCCCATCGTAAGTACACATTGATGGCCTAAGACACGAAACGAGCGGTTTGTGTGAGAAAACGAACAGTATTTATATCGTTGTTACCTCTTGAACACAGCCGCGTCCAAGTGATCTGAGGGCGCGGGCGGGTATAGATATATACACTAGATGTCGCCTTGGCTACTGCAGTTCATTGGAACGAAACCGTAGCCAAGGCGACATCTACATCTTGGATGCCCTTGAGGTAAGCTAAAACATACCAAAATTTTATTTCAAAGTGAACTATCCCTTTAAGGAGGTTTAGCGTTGGCAAATAGTGCTGTCAAATGTATTAATCGCATCTAACATAAACACTACAAATACACCAAATAAACACTGGATACTAGATGATGGTGATTTACAAACTGCATACTTTATCCATATATTGTAACACACTGTAGGACTTACCGTTTTTTTCAACTACAAAACTTTAAATCAATCAAGTGCAGCTAATATCAATGACAGAAACTCCATGTGAAAGAAGCCATTGCAGAACAAGTTTCTTCATTTTCTTCTTTTTTTTTTAGATGACACTGATGTTGAGCTACACTCATGGAGTTCATTATTTTGGACAGAATGGGATTGGTGTGGACATAAATCCATCAGTTTAACACACTTAACAACACTTCCTGTGCAAACGTCTATGATGTTCCTCTTGAGGGATCAATAATAAGAAGCCATTCAAGATGGCTTGAAGAAACAAGCTCAGATAAGATTAATTCAGAGGAAATTAACATGATTCAAAAACCTTATTGTTTTATTATAGATCTTCAAAAACAAACGCTTTATTTGAGAACAGAGAGAGATCAGGTCAGATTTCAAGAACGCCCGTTTCTGGACTATTGATATCTGACTTTAAGCTGCCGCATGAGCTTTATTTATATATTTTTAGTTTAGATTATTGTAATTTACCTAACGTTGCATTATCAACATTAAATTTAAATGTACTGTTTTGTAATACACAATACTGGTCTTATTGTGCACATTATTCTGATGGGAAAAAATGGCCTTCATAATTTTGGTAACACTTCACAATAAGCTTCAATTCCTTAATATTAATATTCATATAAACTAACAATAAAAAAAATCTCACATTTTATTAATGTATGTTAATGTTAATTAAATTTACAATTGTTGACTGTTAATTCAGTTTTATTCATAATATATCAACTATATAGGTTATACATCCTGAAACATTAAGAATGTATATGTAAAATGAACTTTAAAATAAAATAACATTACAATCCAGGACAAAATCAAGTCCTGTTTCACCTGGAAATATGTTGCATTACGAAAGTAAAAAGCCTTTTCATGTTTTTAAAACTCGTTCAAATCTGCATCACTATTTAATTGTAAATAAAATGATACCTGAATTAATATGTGTAAAACTTATTTTAAACTTAGCACTTTAATCATTACAGAATCCTGTCCCTTTAAAAAATGGGTTTCATTAGTTAAAAGTAAAGAAATTTAGTTGACATGAATAAAGAATGAACAATACTGCTACATTAACATTAATGCACTGTGAATTAAACTATTTGTATTAAATAACATTAATGGAAATGAATACATACAGTAACAAATGTATTGCTCATCGTTAGTTAATAAATTAACTAATATTAACAAACGAGAACTTACTGTAAAGTGTTACCAAAAAAACATATCTATTGACAGTTCAGTGTATACATATATACCAAGAAAAAAAGACATTCAAAAGAAAATATTTAAAGACTTTATTATTCTCAAACATGTCCCTTCATTTAGCATTGTTAGAGAGGTCTAGACTCTAGAGGTTCGAAAATCAGCCTTCTCACTGAAGGAAATCACCCAGAAGTTTCTATTTGATACCGCTGTTACTCATTGTCTGAGCTTTGCACACTCCTTTGCCAGCGACCTCGAAGGCAGCGCCCTTGTAAGTGGCCACACATTGGTCATCGGTGCGCAAGTCTGGCTGGACCTGCTCCCACACTTTCTTCTTAGGGTTCAGCTCCTTGTCAGGCTCACCTAGACCAAAAAAAAAAAAAAAAAAAAAAAAAGTCATTACTCAGTGATTAGTTTTCCCAACAGCTGTAAAAAGACTGAAAACAAAGCCGGTTTTGAAATCATCTCGAGGTTTCATTAACATTCAATTCAACAGGCTGATTCATAATGAATCTAGAACGAGTTTAAAGTGACTCCGTGCCATTAAAATCAAGCTGAGCCAAAGCGAGATGCTCCAAAACTCAAGGGCTCATGGAAACCAGATAAAGACACCTGTTTTTGCTACTATCTACAATAAGCAGACATAAATCAAACCAAAATGAATCCAAACACTTGATTTGAATGCAGACAGGGATCCTGGTTTCATGCGTCTAATATTCTAGTGCTGACCTTTTCACAACCACCATAACGGTACAAACAAAGAAAGCTCACAGTCTGTCCCCCATTACTTTTAAAGGGTTACTTCAGGATTTAGCATTAAGCTTTGTATTAGTAGAAAACCTGTAGTATTTTCGAATTACCATGCTTTCCCCCCTCATATCCCCCTGAGAGGAGAGATTTATGTATTTTTTGTCTGGAAAAAATCCTCCGATGACGCAAAATTCGTCATTTTGCGTCATCGGAGGATTTTCTGTCCAGAGGCTAAAGACTACAGCCAGTAGATGGCGTTGTTCCGCATGTTTTCAACCCGCCCATACAGGGTGGGATCTCACTCACAGAATGTACACAGTATCAGCCGTCTTTCTTTGGAAGCTAAGCTAGCATGCTCTTGTTCTGTGGAGAAAGCTGAATAATAGGAGAAAGCTGAGTAAGTAGGGGTTACCATCTTCCTTTTCCCGGACTTGTCCGGCGGGCGAGACTGTTAAAAATGTCCGGGATTCGGCTTTTGCGTTCTGCGGTCGCCATTCATTGTTTACATGCACACCTCTCGTTTCAATCTAACTGAATTAATTCCGATCGGTGAATCTGACTGTAGTGTTTACATGAACGCTAAACATGTGATCGGTTGATGTGCGTTTTAACATTGCTAAGAAAATTCCCGCTCCTCCGTGAGAGATGCGAGACCCGGCGCGTCTCAGTAATGAAGCCACCGGCCTCGCGCCGTTCTCCCGCGGCCGTCAGCCTCGTCCTGCTCGCCACAGTAAACATGATGAATGGCGACTGTAGAACGCAAAAGCCGAATCCCGGACATTTTGGGTCTCTAAATCCCTGGCAAACTCATCACTTACATAGGCTAGCCTTGTTGTTTTCAACTGTGCTCTCTAACCGGTAGGCGTGGCCTTCTAAGGCAGCGAAGCAAGTGCATTCTGGGAGTTGTTGTCTTTCATCCACATAAGCCAAAAATACATTTTCTGGCTTTTCTCAGTCTAGAAAGCTCCAAATTCAAAAATTTCTCCACATTTCTTCTACTTAAATTACCTATTTTAAATACACATTCATCTTCCCAGAGGTGAAGTATCCCTTTAATGACTACAGGACAGGTACAGATGCATGCAAGAAATAAACCTCAACAAATATGAGATTTAAATGAAATCCAAGAGACTTTTGCATGGGAGAATATCAAATAATTGCATGGCAATTCATAAAAAGAACAAGCAGAACACAAGAAGAAAGAGTAGAAAAGGAAGTAAAAGACATAATATAAAAGTTGGTGTCTGTAATCCCTCTCCCTGTAATTATTGTGCTATTATTGCCATTTTGCTGTTGTTGTAAATGTCATTTTATGACTCAACAACTGGAGGGATTTGGAGAACTGCCTTATTCCTGCTACGTGCCTTGTGTTCGAACAACAACTGTGATTTACTGTGAAAAAGCAAAAAAAGAAAAACGGGACAACATCGTAGGCTTCTTCAGCCAAAAGGAAACACGAGGAAGAGCTGGGACGGTGAAAGAGACATTATTCTCACTGTGTCCTGTGCAGATGGTCCACCTCTGCGCTCCACATTCACACAAATCCTGGGAATCTTCCCGTTAGTTATTGTGCTCAAACACGAATGCTGCACTCTTCCAAATCGCATGCATGCCAGATCCACCATATTTCGCATCTTGAGAATAAAATTCGGATTGTTTGTGAGGTTTTCCCCAAAGAACTGAGGAATTTGCCCTTTATTTTTAATGGGAAAATAATATTAGCAGCTTATATAGTTGAATGGAAACAACTAAAGTCTTGAATACGCTACGCAACTTTTTCCAGATTTTTGTCCAGATTTACATTCTATACAAGTCAAGTGGCCTTTATTTATATAGCACATTATATAAAATACAGATTGTTTGAAAAAGCAGATTTACGGTGATAAACAGGAAAAAAATCCATTCTGCTGTAAATCAGCTCGTTAGTCAGTTGAAATCAGTTCAGTGTTGATTCAGTTCGGTTCGATAACATAATAAATTATGAAATGAGTTCAATTCAGCAATAAAGCATCAGTGATGTCATCATCCAGCTCAGTTCAGTTCTCATCCAATCGTGTCATTGCAGTCAAGTCGAATTGGCGAATATTGAAGTCTACGCTAGTTATAGGGCACGCAGAGCACAGAGATTTTACAGAAATTGCATAGTGTGTGATGGGCACAGACTCAGAATACGAGGCGATCCAACATGTTAGATATTTTGAGCTGATTTTAGAGCACATTGTTTTCATTCGTCACGAGGCACACATTTCTGCGCGAGTTCGTGTTCTCAACGACTTGAAAATCTGGTTGCATGTGATCCGGTCATTTAGTGTATGTATAATGCCTAGTGTTGTGCAGTGCATTCCAGTTAAGAAACACGAAACATCAAGTTCTTTACTGAAAGATCTTAAGATTTCAAAGGGACAATTGCGGTTAAACAACAGCCTTGAGAATCTGTACCCCCTAAAGTGACATAGCAAGATGTTTGACTACCGACATGAGAAGGCTGGATTACATTACAGCTTATTATAGCTGAACGTGGACTGGAAGAAAGAGACCATCTGAATGACATATCAAATGGCCAACCTGAAAAATCTTCATCCTAACAAGATATTGTGGCAGGTCAAAGATGCAAAAGAAGTTTGAGAACTATGGCAAAAGCTTTTATATGGCTTTAGAATATAGTGCATGTGTTATATAAATCAATTTTATGATATTTGAATGCAGTTTTTAGATCATGACAGCTGCTGGTCACCATATGCTCGTTTCATTTTTGTTTGTGTTTTTGAAAAGAGCAGCGTCAACATTTTGCCTAACGTCTACTTTCGTCTCTCATGGAAGAAAGAAACTCATACTGGTTCGGGGCGAGTAAATCATTGCAGAACTTTGATTTTTATGAGAGATATTCCTTTAATAAACCAGCATGAGGCATTCAGATGGGCTCTATGAAGCAGAATAAGAGGTAGAGATAGAGATAATCTGGTATTTCATTGCAGTACGTTTGCGCATTAATATGAAACGTTACCTGGGAAGCCCTGGACGGAAACCCTGTCTCCAGCCACGGCTCCACTCGGGGGATCCAAGATTTCAACTTTCTCTGGAGAGCTGGCACACATGACCATGGCCTGAGACAACACGCCTCTCATCTTAGCAGGCTTCAGGTTGCATAGCAGCACAGCCATACGATTCTGCATCTGAATATGGAGGAATCCAACATAAGGAATCACGATCAATTAAATGTTTAACTTTTTATTGGATGGCAGAAAGAGAAATTATGCAATGGTCCAAAAATATCAACAACATACTGCATAATAAGGAACAGCTGGGCAACTTCATAATAGCTGAATTATTCGTTTTTATAACCAAGAACAAGGGAGGCAGAACAAAACAGACCCCTAACAAAATTAATAAACTCAATCCATGCAATAAGCAATCTCACTCATCTCAAATCCTGTATTTAACGAACTGTGGACATTCAATATCATTTCAACTCTATAAATGCACAAACATACATAAAGCAACTGTGATGTAGTCATAACCCGAGGGGTGGAAACCCTACACGATTAAATGAATGAAGGAAACAGATGCGTTTTATAGGTGTAATTAGAATTTCTGACGAGCTGCTAGGAATCCCCTAAACAAATCATAAACTCGGGGTTCTGGAAAATAAAACACAGGAGACCGTTCTGTCTGCATGGAGCAGGTTTATGGACCCGCATGAATCGTGCTAGTGCAGACGTTTTATATGAGAACGGTAAAACTGAAATATCCCCCTTCACAATATTCTGACACATAACACCTAATCAACAAAAGCATTCTTTTTTATGGCAAACAAAGATTGCTCTCAGGTACGACAGCGAGGCGTACAGTGTTCATGTAACTTCAGACTATTGCATAACAGTCTAGTAGGGGTGTAAATATTAGCTTGATTACAAATGAGATTTTTTTTACTGGAGATTTGGCCATGATTCAGTTTGTTTTCGTGCATGATTCGTGTTTCAGTAACATTTTAATTCAAGGTGACACTTGCATGTAATAACAGTACATTACACATAATTAAATAAGTAAGCTTCAAACAGTTAAACACTAGTACTGTACTTAAACTACAGTAAGCACTATGGTTAATTAATATTACTCAGTACTTATTTGTGAAATTACACTGTAGCAGCATTACCATAAAACATGAGTAAACGATATTTCTTTCAATTTACTGAAGACAAATGTAACTGGAGGGACAATTTAAAGACACCCTGAAATCAAAATGTAAGTTTTTTAGCTTTTAGTATGAATATGTTAGCCTTAAGGTTATGAATAAGCTGGTGTGTTTCAAAACAATGACAAAATTCGCATTTAGGAGAAATAAGCATTCAAAACTTAGTCTCTCACTTCCGCTAAAATGAATCACGGACTTCAGCTTCTCATCACATCTTCTGTCCAATCAAATGCTCTCAAGAATCTGAAGTGTCCCGCCCCCTATGCTATAAATACCACCTGACCAAAGCGACCGTTGACACGTCACAGAGCAATATGTGTTGGAGATGCGTGTTCGGTTGCACAAATGCTCAAGTTTTATTCTGCTTTCTGTACGTTGGTTAAGAATTAAATGAATGAATCCTCTACTATTAAATCCAACGTATCATCAGTGCTCGGATTCGCTTCCATGGTGCCGTCAAGTACGACTCGCAGTCTGTGAGGTAAACTAAACGCTATTGGCTATTTGAAAAGTGGGAGGAGCCATTCGATATGTCCCGCCTTAACTTCCTGTTTCAGTGGAAATTGTCATCGCATCATACAAATCTGCGCATTCCAAGACACTTCAGTTGGCCTTTAATGTTAGTTTATGAAAATTAAATGCACTGATAATAACTGAAAAAAAAAACACAATTAAGTGTAATTATGAAATGAATTAAGTCGCGTTATAAATGCGATAAATGATGTGTTGCATTTCAGTGATTTCTGTTGCGATGACTGTGATAAACACAGGTGCTGGATATGGATACCTGCTCCAGAGGGATGTGTTTGACCAGGCCACTGACAACAGTGCGTGGAGCCGCGTCGCCCACATCCACCTGCTCAACGTAGAGAGAGTCGGCGTCAGGGTGCTTCTCTGCGCTGATGATGCGGCCCACCCGCAAATCCAGTCGGGACACGTCAACTTTTGCCTCTTCCTGAGGCGGCGCCGCTGGCTTCTTCTCTTTCTTCTCACCTGGACCAAAAGCGCATCAGAATGTGTCTTTCAGATCATTTTGTGTTTGTAAATCGGAACGGAATTGCTAAATTATGAATCATCAAATAACACACCATAAATATCTGTGAAAAGCACAAGCTGTGTATGTACGGCTGTTACAGACATTGCAGCACCGTGTCATTCTGGGGTTTTATTACAGTACACGTCAACCCGGAGGAAATGTGCCTTTAGTTTGTGAGGTGTTTTTAAGGCAGCTCTTTGATAGATATTTTTAACTTTGCACATTGTTCCCCAGGGAGCTGTTGGGATACTTTTCAAGCCATGTAAATTATCCAGGCTTGTCATTTCTGATCTGTTTTCGAGCTTTACCCGAAACAACTCTGCCAACAATGGCTTCAGTATGGCGTTTGTTTCTAATCACACCAGTCTTTTGAAAAAGTGTACAACTTTATCACTGTTTCCGGACATATGAGGTCAGGGGACACTGTTTTGGACCACCACCCCGCAAATCTTGAAATGAAAATGGCTAGCCTATACAAGCGCTACAGTTCAAAAGTTTGGGGTCATTGAAATTTCTTTAAATAATAAATTAATACTTTTATTTAGCAAGGATACTTTTATCAAGTGACAGTAAAAACTTACATTGATTCTAAAAAAAAAAAAAAAATGCATGAAAAATATCAAGCAGCACAACTGTTTTCAACATGTTTCTTGAGCAGCAAATCATCATATCAGAATGATTTCTGAAGGATCATGTGACACTGAAGACTGTGAAGAAGTAATGATGCTGAAAATTCAGCTTTGATCACAGGAATACATTTTTGAGAGAGGATTAGGGATTCACAATTTATATTTAATAATAATTCATTTATTACAAATAAAATTATACAATTAAACAAATATATATATTTTTATATAATTTGATCAAATTGTTATTATTATGCCTTCCCCCACCTAAACATTAGGCTTTGGGTAGTTACAATCGTCAATAAAATCAGTTTATGAACTAAACAAAATTACCTTCTTACCCTTAAAAACCCATATTGGTCTCAAAGGTTTGACCTTGTTGACTGTAAACTATTTATTTTATACAGACATTTGATGTATTTAAATATTTTCATGCCAGTTTCATATCAGTTTTATCTAACATATCTCTTGTTTAATGTTTGACTTTAACGCTTGAAAAAGTCACAGAAATGCACCAAAATGCATTTTATTTTAAGTCCCAGTATAAATGTTTTATTTTTTCCACAATTATTCACTTTCACGTAGCATTGCAATACGGCCTGGTAAAACCCTCTTCGCTTTCTCAGAACACCTTTTAAATTCCACGTAAAGTTGTCAACAGCTTTTTATTCCAAACCTTTAAAGAGGAAAAAACGAGTGTAGTAGACGAACCCTTCACTTTTGCATGCAGACCCTGTATATAATTAATTCAATCACAGGCTTTTGTGGTTTTTACGATTTCAATTGTGATTTTGATTAATCACACAGCCCTAATTTAAGTCTAGAAGAAAATGTGCCAAGATTCCTCCAAGTCCTCTTAATGTGACGAGCCACATAGCACTGCCAAGAAAGAGATATGCATGAAATACAGGTGCAAGAGAGGCTTTCATCCACGCCGAAACACAGCATTCATCAACACTGAAGGAGGAGAGGCACACTTGAGAATTATTAAACAGCTTTTGACATCTGGCCCACAGGAATGTCAGAGAAACACACAAGTTAACTTGTTTTTCCCTCAGCCCAATAATGCACAAACATGATCTGCGATTTTTGTACTCAGATACAGTATGAACAGAGTGTTCCCAAGTTGGAGGGATTTAAGTGATTTGAAATGAAAATCATTTTAATAATAAATAACCATGAAAGGAAATTTGATTATTTTCATATGCTCTGTTCTTTAGGATATGAATACTTATGAAATATAACAACCCGAAGACAATAGTGACGTCTTTAAATCTGGTTTGCCTTCAGATCCGATTGTAACCCAAATGAGTTTGACCTGCATCTGGTCTCTTCTCAAACTGTGCAAATGCATTGATTGCATTGATGACATATAGCCTGACAACATCTCATCTGACCGCAGATACTGCAGGAGAGACAACAGCTTTCATGCACGTCTTTCAAAATAAAAGTCTTGCATCAGAAAATCACGTTTGTTATCGTTTCTTTGACTGCACACTCCTAGACACGACAGCCTACCCTAAATATTAAGCCATAATCATGGTCCTGTTATAGACACTTTTTCCAGTAACGCTTTATTTTACAGTGTCTAAACCAAACCTAATCCTAAACCTAATTAACACTGCTCAGTAACTTCACCGATTTGCGACCCGCCTTGTATTGTAAACAATATTTACTTATTCTCCGCGTGAAAAAAATCACGTTTATTTGTCGGAAAAGTCCACCGTGTGACGCAACACCTAGTTCCAGGGCTTTCGTGAAAACTACAGATTATAACACATTTTTGTATCCCTGTCCATGGACAGTCGGATCGACAGAGGGTTAATATTAACAGAACAGTTATTGTTTAGCAAAAACTAGGTTTAGCCCTGAAAATTATATCGCACTCTGTCTACTCTTTAAACAGCATTATTGTAAAAATGGAAGCTTTCTTATGCCGAGTTCAGACTGCACGATTTTCAAAGTAGTCGGGTAACTGTTCTTTTCACACTGCATGACTATCCAGGGTAACATTCAGTTGCTGGTGTGTTCACACTGCACGATGCATCGCCGACAGGAGGTTTCACACTGCATGACTTTCATGAGGAAGAATCGCCGACAACTTCTGTCTGGTCCGCAAACTACGTTTCGCAACCAAACACACGCGAGAAGTGATAAGGAAGTCCTGCGTGCGTAAGACCGCAGTTCTCGCGCGAGTTTTAAATTGTTATTAAAAATGATAGCCTGCAAGAAGCTTGCGATCCAAATTACCTGTGCACTGATTTGCAGCGAAAAGGGGAAAAAGAAAAACATTATGCATGAGGAAATGGCTGGGAAGACAAGGGGAGCAAGGACTGTGTGTTCTGCAAAGAGAGTTTGGGGTAAATAAATAATGTTGCAATGTGCTGCTGTTGCTGCTGGTCAAGCAAATGTTTGTGCTTTGTTTCTGTTTGATATAATTGTAAATATATCTATTAAAATACTGATATTGTGGTCTATAACTCCTCCCCGAACTCCCCGCTGCTCTGTATCTTGCTCTCATTGGCTGTCGGTCATCGCCGATGTAGTTTTCAGTCAGAACACTTTCACACAGCAGGATTTTGAATCGCCGACAGGTCCAGATATTTAGCATGCCAAATATCTCACGGGCGTCGGCGACTCGTCGGTGATTCTCTCAGATCGCGTCTTTGCTCATTCACACTGTGTGATTGTCACTCGCGTGAACGAGCACCGATTTGCCTGTGATTTCGGGCATTTGTCGGCGATTTCTCAAAACCTGTCGGCGAGCCAAAATCGGGGCTAAAATCATGCAGTCTGAACTCGGCATTACCTGGGCGGAAATGACAAAAATGGCAGTTTCTTTCAGTTTTGCCCTCCGTTTGGCCTAAAACTCTGTGTTTGAGGTCATCCAGTTTGAAGGTGACAATAAAACACGGAGGTTTTTCAGATTTTCCATTGCGGCGTTCTGTCCGTATTTACAATTCTTTGCAGCTTTTAGACGCTGCCAACAATGTGCAGGATCCTTCACTGGAAACCGATAGTAACTCACTCCTGCTAAACGTCCACTTTTTGAATTATTTCACGTGGGAACAATACAAGTCAACACCATTATGACTAAAAGTTTCCTAAGTAGTATGTCCTACTAAAGCAAGGCGGTATTTGACTAGTAAGGCGTATCCATAGCAGACTGAAGGCCTTGGACCCCAACATGCCCAAATGCATTGTGGGTGTTGAAGGTTTCCTACCAATTGGACAAAGTTTCCAGGCATTGCTGTTGATTCATTTGCAACACCATCCAAAACGTTTGCATTGTCAGAGCTTTATTTTAAGGTGTTACTGTGTAATTATGCAAAATAGGCTTTCAATAAAACTTGACTGCCTATAGAGAAAGGTGATTTTTTTTTTCTCTCTAACTTTCTCTATAGGCAGCCAAGTTTTATTGACAATGCAAACGTTTTGGATGGTGTTGCGAATTAATCAATAGGAATGCCTGGAAACTTTGCCACTGCAGAGATGAACTGTTATAAAAGGAAATGTCATACTAATAATCTCAAAAGTAAGCTTACCCTTCTTCTCGGCTTTCATCTTTTTCGCGTCATCGTTGATTTTGGCAGCTGGTGTTTTTGTGGCGGGAGCAGAAGGGGCTGCTGGGGCAGGGGGCTCTGCGGCTGTCGGTTTAGAGACACACTGGATGCTGGGCTCCGCTGAAGGCATGGCCACCTCTTTCACTGCGAAGAACAATCATTAGAAAAAAAATCCCAAATACTCACCACAAGGTGAAGGTTTGTTTACTAATTTGAAGGCACTATATTAACACTCATCTTGCACTGCACAGATTTGTATCCACTCAAATGCTCTCAAGAATGAGAATGTCCCTCTCTCTAATACCACCTGTAACTAACTATGAATATAACAAGGAACAGCACAAAATCTGGCTAACTCATTCATATTTTATTTTTAACATTAGTTCTGTGTTTAGGAGTTTCTGACCACCCAGCAGGCATCATTGATGTTTAAATGTGGGTGGTCATGTGTTGATGCGTTTAATTCTGGACTGTAGAAGTTTTGAATTGTAAAAGTTACAGTATGTTTTCAAGTACAGCATCTTAGTACTTCATTATTTAAAGAACATCAGCGAGAATAGTGTGTTATGTGATATTATACCTCCTCTACTTCTTTCCATTTCAAGAAGTTGTTTCTTCAGGTCCTCAATGTCCTTCTTGAGCTTGGCGTTCTCCACCATCAATTTCTTCTCCTCTTTCACTGTGGCCTGCACAACTACACAAAACAACATTTATTAGAACAAGACAAACACACATCAATTCAGAAGTGACAAATGAGGATGCAGTCCTGTTTAAAATATCATTAAAGGGATAGTTCACAAAAAAATGAAAATTCTGTCATCATTTACTCCCTCATGTTGTTTCAAACCTGTATGAATTTCTTTCTTCTGCTGAACACAAAAGAAGATATTTTGAAGAATGTCGGTAACGAAACAGGTCCATGGCCCATTGACTTCCATAGCATGGAAAAGAAATACTAAGAAAGTCAATGGGGAAATCAACTGTTTGGTTACCGACATTCTTCAAAATATCCTCGTTTGTGTTCAGCAGAACAAAAAGAGAAATTCATACACATACTTGAGGGTGTATCAATATTAAATAAAAAAATAATGAGTTTTCATTTTTGGGAGAACTATTCCTTTTATATAGGAAATATCCACTAAATCAAAGTTTTTGTGCTTTAAAGGAACACTCCGACTTTTTGGGACTTTAGCTTATTCACAGTATCCCCCAGAGTTAGATAAGTCCATACATACCTTTTTCATTTCTGTGCGTTCTGTAAGTGTTATTTGACGCACCCACCGCTAGCCTAGCTTAGCACAAAGACTGGATGTAAATGGAAAAGGTAGCATACTAATCCCAATAAGTGACAAAATAATGCAAACATTTTCCTATTTACATGTTGTGATCTGTATAGTCACAGCGTGTACAAATAACAAGGCTATATGAGACAGAGACCATTTTTAATCGTATAAATACTCGGAACTATATTCTCACTAGGCGTAGGAGCACAGCTAACGTTACTTGGGCGGAGTGGCTACTTGGGCGGAGTGATTAGCGCAGCACACGAGACGCCCTGTGGTGAGGAGCAGAGAGTTCGCTCAGAGTTGGAGTAATAGAGTCAGAAATTACTAGATAGTAAATTTATAGTTTACAATCATGGGTGTTCGCTGTATCTTGTCTTACAGCTTCCAAAGTTTGTAACTCCTCGTCTGTGTATTCTGGCTCAAAACTATATGATTCTGGATCTTGGTTTGATACCCAGTAAAATTCCTCTGACAATTCCTCAAAGTCAGCCATGATCACGAGTCACGTTTGCTACTAGCTAGTTAGTCACGTTTGTTTTGTTTACGGAACCATCAACAGGGCGTTTCGTGTGCTGTGCAAATCACTCCGCCCAAGTAGCTGTGCTCCTACGCCTAGTGAGAATATAGTTCCCAGTATTTATACGATTAAAAATGGTCTCTGTCTCATATAGCCTTGTTATTTGTACACGCTGTGACTATACAGATCACAACATGTAAATAGGAAAATGTTTGCATTATTTTGTCACTTATTGGGATTAGTATGCTACCTTATCCATTTACATCCAGTCTTTGTGCTAAGCTAGGCTAGCGGTGGGTGCGTCAAATAACACTTACAGAACGCACAGAAATGAAAAAGGTATGTATGGACTTATCTAACTCTGGGGGATACTGTGAATAAGCTAAAGTCCCAAAAAGTCGGAGTGTTCCTTTAAGCAACACACATAGGCATTTTATTTTTTACCGTTCAAAAGTTTGGGGTCGGTTTTGAAGCATATTTTGTCTCAATTTTATTATTATTTTTTTTTACAAAATTTCTCTGTATCTGTTATTCTACTGATATAGTTATCTTGTAATGGCTGATTGTTTGTCTTCGTCATTTTGTACGTTTTAAACGATATCAAAACAATAAAAATTTGATAACAAAAAAAAGTTTGGGGTCGGGAAGACTTGAAGTCTATTATACTCACCCCAAGCTGCATTTATTTGAAAGAAAAAAAAAATACAGTAATTTTAATATTACATTAAATACATTTTCAGCATCATTACTCCAGTCTTCAGTGTCACATGATCCTTCAGAAATCTTTCTAATATGATGATTTGCTGCATTTCTAATTATTATCAATGTTGAAAATAGTGGCGCTGCTTAATATTTTTATGGAAATCATGATACATTTATTTTCAGCATTCTTTGAATAAGAGTTAAAAAAAAAAGCATTTCTTTGAAGTAATACATCTTTTGTAATATGTCTTTACTGTCAACTTTGATCAGTTTAATCTGAATAAAAGTATACATTTTAATATTTCTGCTTAACTTTTTTTTTTGTAATAAATGTATGAAACCTCCATGAAAGCAAATGTTGGCACTTGCATTTGAACTAGATTTTTAAGATGTTCCTTCTTTTTCTACTTTTCATCATCTCTGGCATTTGTATTTCTCAGTGACCCGTGATGAACACACACACATGCACGCCTCATGCATCCGCTTACTGGCTTTCTCTTTCAGCAGCTGGACCTGCTGCTTGAGGTATTCGATGAGCTGCTCAGCCTCCGCAGCCTTCTGTTCCAGTCTCATGAGTGAGGGTGTGTGGCCAGACATCCTGAAAAGAGATCGTACCAGGAACCTGGAAAAACAAGCCAAAGGAAAAGATCAAACGCGGTAGGAACTCTTAGTCACTCATAAACATGCTTAAAAAAAAAAGATCCTCTGGGACATCCTATCTGTGCTTGGGAATATGCGGCACTCGAGAGAGCATGACCTCTTTAAATGAGATCTTTCAGATCTTTGGCGCTCATAAACATGAGGTGTTTTGGCAAACTTTACACGGTGCTTTAATTTGTAATTTATACCGATATCTGGCCAACTTTCTGTCCTAATCCCCTTCCATGAAGGGGAATCATAATGAAACGTCTGACACCAGCCAGATGCTTAACAATAGATCGGCTAGACGCCAAACAACATGTGAAAACCTCATCAAAGAGTACGTTCTCCATCCTATTCCCAGCGAACCCTATTTTGCATTCTCACTTCAGTATCGCCATTGAATCGCCAAGTTGAAGTTCGTCAACAACCATATTCCCGAACAAGGAAGAGGATGGAAATCAAGCCATGTGGCATCTAAATGCGTGTGTTCTCATGTCCCACGAGGAGACAAATCCTGCACGATTGCGTCACTGTCCTCTCGGCCCCTGCCGCCACTATAAAAGCGTTTTGATTGAGGAATCCTCTTTGGGTCCACAATGGATCAAACAACAATTCCCATTCAGTCAAAAGACAGCTGGTGAAGGAACATGGACACATTACACATTTGGCTTCGGCTCATCCCCTGCAAAAGGACTAAGGGATTTTTTACAAGGCGTAGGAAAAGAGAAGAACACATCATAACACATAGTGCAGGGTGGTGCTGGAAAACAACAGCTGGCGCGGGATGAAAACAGAGAGTTCAGATGAGGAAATTAGAAACACAAAAAAGCTGGAGTTGATAATATCGTGGATCAAAGTCTCTTGTTTTTGAAGTTCTTGAACTGCTTTAAATGGGCCTGTGGTGGAAGAATTTATGAGCTCCATGACAGGACTGTTTTCATTTGCATAACCCCTGAAAACGTGTCCCGGGGCCGAGCCGGAGCCCAAAACACTTCCAAAAACATTTCCAAAAAGCTCGGTTGTCACCGTTTTCCAATAATCCGCTTCAGCAGGGGTCACCGGCATCGCATGACAGCCAATAAATGAGAATTTAAGCCATGCAACGGATATAAAATTTGTGAAATGCAACCAAAACGGCATCTGTGAAAGGAACCATGAAAACATCAGTGCTCTTGAAGACATTTAAGGCCATGTGTTACATCCGACACCAGCGAACAAACACTTACAGGAGCAGCTGTCACATTCATGCAAGTCTGAATGGCGAGGAGATAACGACCACACACTTGTGTCAGCGTTTCCGTTCGCCACCAGCCCCAGTCATATCGCAATGAAGACTTTATTCTCTGTTACTCATTTTTAAGAAATACTCAACTATCGGAACTACTTGCATCCCACTGGAATGATTCAATGTAACAGTAATTGCCCCTGAAATAACTGCATATTAGGAACCCAAAACAACTTTAATTTATGCTTTATTACAATTATTATTATATACTTATTCAATCTATTTGTTAAGTTTAAGGTTTGCAAAACCAACATATTACACCCATTTTAAGATAAAAGAACTGGAGTTCTGATTTATAAACATCCATGACACTTATTAAGGTTTACAACACCTCCATGCTATAAGTCACTTGACTGATTTGTAAAGTAGGAAATGTTTTATGCAACTGGACTCTATTATGTTAAAAGGCTTTCAGTCATATGTATGTGGCCTGCGCAAAAGTATAATCATGCAATATGATAAGAATAATAGGACACATTGCACTATACATTTGCAAAATGTTGTATTTGGTTACACTTAATTTGAGGTTTATATATAATTAACTACATGTACTTACTATTCGGGTAGGGAGTGGTTTAGGGTTAGTTGCATACACCATTATAGTAATAATTACTGTAGTAACTACATGTAACGTGTAACAGACACTGTAAAACAAAGTGTTACCATGTATTTTAACTGAAACGGTCGGGTATACACAGAAAACACTTAAAATAAAAATAAAATAAATAAATACAATACAGAACAGGTGAATGAACTAGGTTGACAGACCATACACTGCAAGTGAAAGTAAAGACAGAAAGCAATGTCATAAATTATGATAAACCAGTTTCACTTTTTAACCCTATTTAATGAACATTTAACCATAATGTGCCATAATATGAGTAGTGACATTCATACAGGGGGATCATCATGACATTATTGTCTTTTTATAGATACAGTGCTGACTGTCACTTCTCACATGTTGGTCAACACGGCATATTTGTACGTCTACAGCTCTATAACAGAGAGTTACATTCCTAATACATTACATAGACTAATAAACAAAACATTTATTCGTGAACTAGTACTCACATACAACTGCAAACCGTATTTTTCTTTGCTATATAAAGCCACACGCTCCACACACACTCGTCTCTCACCGGCGTCGACGGGTGATGACGCCACCGGTCATGTGTGGTTCAGCTGTTCGCTGGCGCGGGATAAACACGCCACGCGATTCAGCTGTTTACAGTCTCCGGAAGACTCCACCGATCTCTCAGAATCACAAATATATACCTGTAATATTATCAATGGACACGTGAATCAAATGGGGCAGTCTTTCATTTCAGATAAACAGGTATGCTACTTAATTTATTTTGCTTTTGTAATTCACAGTTCAAAGCGCCAGCAAGCATGCAGAAATGCATGTGTGTACAGTGTATTTCAATTACATATCGTCAAATATTATTGGTTTAGTTTATGTTTTAATCATGTTCATGACAAAATATTATGCTATGCTGTAAGATTAAACATACACGTTTTACAGTTATGATTAATCTTGGTTCTCCTGATATATTAACTGTTGTAAGTAACTATTTATGTTGTATTTCAAAAAGAAAACATTATCCTGACTGACTTCAGAATGACAGAGTAATGTACGTAAATCATTAAAAGCATTCAGCGATATATAAGTGTATTGTGTGCTCCTTGTCAGTGTGTTTGTTGAGCATCAGGTGATCATGAAGCCCCTCAGAGATGCTGAACTGGGGGCCTCCACCTTCTTCGCTTCTCCTCTTCCTCATGATGTGTGTGGCAGCAATGGACTTCCTCTCACCCCAAACTCCATCAAGATCCTGGGACGCTTCCAGATCCTCAAGACCATCACCCATCCCAGACTGTGCCAATATGTGGACATCACCAGAGGGAAGCATGGTATGATCATGGCTTTCTTTGCTTTAGTGCACTGTGTTTCTCTCAAATATTCCCAAATAAGACCGTCCATCGGTAAATAATAGTAAATACAGTTCATTTCTCAGATATAACTTGAAAACAATGCGGCTACTCTCTCAGAATCTTTAAAAAATGTGTCGGCTTTTCTCAGAAGTGCTTGTTTTAGCAATAGTGCACCATGTAAACCGTTTTGTTTCATAATTGATGAACTTTGCAACATTGGCACCGTTATTAAACTGAATTGAGCTGCTTAATAACCTAAATTGAAGTATTTTTATAATTGATAAACTTGCCATATTCACAGTCATTTTCCTGTTTACAACTGTAAAACTGCTTTGAGACAATCATTCTGTAGGAAACACTATGTAAATAAAGTCATCCAATCATAATAGAGCTTTCCAGATCAAGAAAGTGTTTGTGTAAAAATGTATCAGATTGTGGTAACACTTTACAAGAAGATTTAATTTGTTAACGTATTAACTAATATGAACTAGGCTAACTACGAGCAATACATTTGCTACAGTATTTATTCATCTTTGTTAACGTTAGTTAATAAAAAACAGCTTTTCATTGTTTGTTCATGTTAGTTCACGGTGCATTAACTAATGTTAACAAATACAACTTTTGATTTTAATAATGTATTAGTGACAACTAAATGTTGAAATTAACATTAACAAAGATTAATAAATGCTGTAGTAGTGCAGTTCATTATTAGTTCATGTTAACTAGTGTAGTTAACTAATGAAACCTTATTGTAAAATATTACCCAGCTGTCTATTGGACATCCTGCTCTCTAGATATTAAAATTAAAAGAAATATGTCATGGCATGTTTTTGCAAGTCATTAATTTGAAATGTTTTCCATTTCCTTTTAATGCCTCGTCAAGTCTGGTTTTGTTTTCTGGTGCTCTTCAGAGTTTTATTCTCTTTTATCCTAGTGATTTTTATCTCTGTGGTTTAATGGCATTATTCATGTGTGGAATCCTTTTGCGAGATTGTTTCTTTTTATCTTTGTTTGCTTTATGGCAGTTAGTTCAGTATTTATCATGCACAATGCACTTTGGTTCATGCATGTGTGCCCTATGAGATCGATGCATGTGTATGCAAACACATGTGTTTGAAGTGCTTATGACATTATGCAGATTTATTAGTGTTATAACTTTCTTTCATGTTTGAGAAATGACCTTGAATGCAGGTCATCGTCTTGCTGGAGGGAATATTCATTTCTGAGGATATTGAAAATCAGTTTTTTAGTTTTTTTTTATTCTTCTTCACTGTGCTGATTAAAATGGGAATAGTAAACAAGAATCTTGTATGCTTCAGAGCAGTTGCAGTTGTAAAATTAGTGGTTTTTTTTGTAGATATTGTAACATTTCCTGGATGTTTTTTAGTTGCATACTTGCATGCTGAAAATCTTTTCTTGTTGCACTCTTAAAAATCAAGGTACCAAAAGTTTTTTTTTGTTTGGAAGTGCAAAAGAAGTTCTTGAAAGATTATTTTTTCTTAGCGTGAAGAACATTTTGACAATCTAAAGACCCTTTTACCCCTTTAAAGAACATTTTGTGCAATGGAAAGATTCCATGGATGTTAAAAGTTCTTCATGGAACCATCAATGGCTTTAGTTTTGGATGAGAGCCGAACTGAGACGACGATGACTTCACTGTTGTCTGCTCTATAGCTGAATTGAACTCATTTCATCCATGAACTTTAGACGATTATTGAACAGAACAGAATCAACCCTGAACAATGACTTCAGCTAAACAATGACACTATTTTCTTTACAACAGAATTGATGTTTGTTAGTTAGCATCATTAAATCATAATTTTCCTGTGTATCACTGCAAATCTGATTTGAAACAATTTGTATTGAATAAAGCACTATATAAATGAAGGTGACTCACTGTACATGTTTCTCCTGCCAGCCAATTCCCCATCCTTATCAATAACATCACAGTTAGTACACCCATGAACGGTAACCAAATTACCCAGTTTAAAGGGGATAGTTCACCCTTAAGTTGTTTCAAACCTGTATGAGATTCTTTCCTCTGTTGAACGCAATCAAACAGTTGACGGTAGCCATTGACTTTCATAGTATGAAAAAAATACCATTGAAGTCAATGGCTCCCGTCAACTGTTTGATTTACAACATTCTTCAAAATATCTTCTTTTGTGTTCAACAGAAGAAAGAAACTCATACAGGTTTGGAACAACTTGAGGGTGAGTAAATGATGAGAAAATAAAATTTTTTGGGTGAACTATCCCAAAACACAAAATAATCATACAAAAAAAAAAAATCTCACGTTAACCTAATACAGCAGACAATAGCAAGAAGGCATGTATATTATGTTTTTTTCCCCGTGTTTGTTATCTTTGTTGTTAAACTCTTTGTTTTCTTGTTATTTTGCAGAACGGCTGGTTATTGTTGCTGAGCACTATGAAAAAAGCCTAAAAGATCTTCTGAAGCAGGGGAAACCAGTCAGGTAACAATCAAGACCAACTGAATAATGCACCTCGATGAACGCACACAATTGTTCAAATGTTTGGGATATAAGTCCCCTGAATGAAAGGCTCATTATGCGGGTAATTGTCTTCTCAGGTGTGAACCACATCATTATTCATGATCATTCACGCCCCCACACATATTGCCTTTCCAAACAAAAAGTGTCTTACAAAATTTAAATCAATGTATTGTTTTATGTGAATGATTAGGCAGGATGATTTTCAGATCATTTTGAAGCAAAAACTCTAGGCGACGACATCCATTAGTCAAAAGTCTTGTGGACACATATTTAGTATGTGTGTTGTGGCCTTATTTCAGAAACTTTAATTTTTAGTTTTTTCAATAACCATGCATAAACATTATTCTCTCAAAATACAAACGTACATACATGTTGCTCACATATTATGGTAGCCCCGTTTTTGCTAAATAGAGTGTAATGACACCTTTGCCATTAATATGTTTATAAGCAACTGAAAAAAGCACAAATGTCAGGGCATGTCAAAACATCTCAAGGACCCCAAAAAACCCTTGACCCCAGAGGGTTAATTTGATTAGAAATGGCCAAAGCCGTTACTCCAATGTCTTCAGTGTCACATGATCTTTCAGAAATCATTCTAATATGCCTTTTTGCTGCTCAAGAAACATTTATTATTATGTTATAATGAATTATTTGACGAATAGAAGGTTCCAAAGAACAGCTTTTATTTGAAATAGAAATCTTTTGTAACAGTACTTTAATTCAGCATTTATTTGAAATAAAAAGTCAACATAAATGTCCAAACTGTACCATGGTATTATCATTTGATGCTATCACTGTACCATGGTACTGCCACAGTATTTTCTGAAAGGCATATTTGAACAGTTCATATTCTTCAGACTTCACTCAGTTTTTATCAGTTTTATCATTTTGAATCTGTTCTGCATTATCAGGTTAAAAGACCCATTGGTATTTGTGGCAGAGCTTTTTTTTGTTGTTCTGAGATTCATTAGTGGTTTGTATCCTTTCATGTGGAAGCTATTGACACCGTTGTCAAATTCTTCATGTGGACAGTTTTTGCAAACCTTTTCTTTTTGTGAAAGCATTTGATCGTTGTTTGTGTTATGGCTTACACTATTATATATAATAACAAAATGTTGTATTAATATTGACATATTGGGATCAGAGTTTAAGAAAATAATGAATGTTAATATAGCAGGTGTGAATTTGGCCAATGTGACAGCAGTTTAAACTATTGCCATAGACTGAGCAAATGTTATACTAAGAATTGAAACCAGTAAAGCTTCACATTTTTGATGAAATATAAAACATCAAGAGACAATTTACAGTCAAACCGGTCAGTCCAGGAATATTTCACTACTCCATTGAATAATCTATTCAGTATATACTTATTTAAATATACTGTAATGTATTCAATATATTATAGGATATGAGGAACATGTTTTTCTTCATCCAGAACTTTCTATGAACTTTGTCTAATAGAAAAACATCAGTTTACAATACTGCACTTTATTCAAAACCCTGATTATAATAATTTATTAGTTTATGTGACCATCCTTATATTTTAATTCCATATTGCTGATTCAGAATAAAGATCACATAGAATAATACTGTTAGGATGACAAAAAGGTTTAAAAGTTACATTTTTAGTCTGGTCTGCCTCAGCGGTCTAACAATGTTCGTTAATGTCAAAATGATTGAGATGGCCAATCAAATCAAAGTAGGCGGGGTTTACTTTTCACAGAAGCAGAGCATGAATTCCAGCGCAAAGCATCAGTTTAATGTCAAAAGACAGTGAAGATGGAAATACGTGTCAACTGTTTAAACTGTCTAAATGTTGACATACAGTAACATCCAGAGATGCAAACATTTAGTTAATGCATTGTGAACTAACATGAACATTTTTATTAACAAAGGTTAATAAATTGCTCTGCTCATTGTTAGTTCAAAATAACCTTATTGTCTTTCATTTTCAGCTCTTTTTTTCATGCAGTATCAATAAGCACATAAATAGCTGTAAAAGCAGCATTCCTAGCTAAACCAGTGCTATATTTCCAATAACTGAACAGCTCAGACTGCTCATATTCTGCCATCTACTGTCTAAATCACATTGAATGAATGGCACTTAAATGAATTCAAAGGGCATTATACAGTAGTTTGCCATGCTATTTCTAATGTGTTGTATTGGATTGTGCCTTTTATTTGACTTCACAGTGCCCGATTCAGTCAAACATGGCATAGGTTAACGTGTATATCCATA
>NC_138223.1:40028807-40356307 GCF_964197995.2 Scardinius erythrophthalmus
AATCAAAAGTTTTATATAATTTTTGAGAGCCTGATTACAAAAAAGTCTCACCATTAAATCCATGTCCCTAGCACACAATTATTATGATCTTGTCATTATAATTTTCTGTAGCCTATAATGACAAGACACAATGCACATTTTCCTTTTTTGAGTGATTCCAATCATATTTCAAGCAATTCAAAACCATCATGCGAACAGTGCGCATCTGAAGTGTCTCAGCTGAAGGAAATAATCCTTTATTTATCCACTTTAATATATCGGCCAAATTTTCTTATCATACCGATAATGATAACATCAAAATGAACATTAAAATATTGTCCGATACCGATAAGGTGGCGATATATCGTGTGTGTGTGTGTGTGTGTGTGTTTTTGTGAATGTTTTTTGGATTGTAAACGTATATTTCACTCGGCCATAGTTGTTTACTTTGGTCTAATTGAATCGTCATGTCACTGGAAGTGATTTGCTATCTATTAATTATTAATAGATATGTGCATAAACAGAGCAGGGCAAACTTATGCATTAATTAATAATAATGATTAGTGTCTTCACTAATTGTTCCTGTCTTTCAGAGCCACCCCAGCCGAGCTTCTGGGAGACTCTGTGTTTGAGAGCATGTCCTGTCAGTACACACCCTACCAGTGCCCCGTGCGTCTGTTCGCTGCCGCCCCGCGCTGCGCACATTTAGAGCTTCCTGAGGACATCAGCGAACTCTGTAAAGGTTCGGGTCAACAGAACTCACACTAGAGAGAAATGCTGAAGTAAATGCTAAAAATAAGGTAAATGACTGTTCCGCTGGGTTGTGTAGATGATGGAGAGAACTACCTGGTAGAGAGAGGCATAGATGAGGTGTATCACCTGTGGTGTCTGGCAGGAGGAGACCTAGAGAAAGAGCTGACCAATCAAGAGATCATCCAGTCAAAACCTCCCGCCTGCACCCTTCCCAAGTACAGCTCCGATCCACTATTTACCATTTCCATTACAGCTTTACTATTATTTCAGTAGCCGTTTGCATTCAGCTAACTTGTTACCATTGTCGAATGTGTTTGTTCTTTAGGTTCATTTTGGAGGATGGCGAGTCTTTTGGTCAAGGCCGGGACAGAAGTTTTCTTCTGGATGACACAACTGTGACACTTTCTCTTTATCAGCTCAAAAATGTTAGTGTGTTTGCTCGTATGTTAAAATATACTCTTTTAATTAACCTTTTTTTTTTCTCTTAAAGCTACTTTTTGTATTTGTTGCTTTTCTCATTTAACATAATAATTACTTTACATTATCTTTTGGGGATAATTTCTTAATTCTTGCCAAATTTGATGTGCGATTAATTTGCGATTCATCCGATTAATTTATCGCCACATTGTGTAATTAATTAGATTAATTAGAAATTGAATCGCTTGACAGCCCTAATATAGATATCTATATGCAAAAGCATCTAAACAGATTGTAAAATAGGCACTATGATTATATATTAGTCACATATTTGAGGTCTAAAAAAACTACATTTCATAACACAATAACGAATTTTTTTTTTAATATGGTGGATTTGCCCGACCACCATGATAATCGCCGCAAGCGGAGTTATACAAATGGTGAAACGGTTCCAGCTCTGATACTGGGTGAATATCGCACGGCTGGAAAAGGTTCTCAGCCAATCAGATACGAGAACCAGAAAAAACTGTTGTATAAATGTATATATACATATATTATATGGTTCATTTTAAAGTAACAAAAAATCATACATTTGAAAACTATTTTCTTTTTGGTTGTTGAAGTTGTCAAAAGTTTTGAAACTAAATCTGCCCCATGTGCTTTTTTTTTTTTTCCTTCCAACAAATCCCCCCAAAAATATGTAATTTGACCTGTTAAAAAAAACACTTGTGATCTGTCATTGTAGAGGCTGAAGGATGTTGCCGGAGAAACGTTCTATCCGTTATTAGAAGATGAGTAAGAAATGTTCTCTTGTTCATTATCTCTCAGTTTGTGTTCAGTATTCTGGTGTGCCGGTGTCTGTCTGATGGAACAGAAATGTCCCGTGTGTCCCGTGTGTCCCGCAGGCAATCCAGCCTGACTCAGTCTAACAGCAGTAATGAACTGTCTGCCACCATCACACTGCCCCTCATTATCCGGGAGAGAGATACCGAGTACCAGCTCACCCGCATTGTCCTCTTCGACAGACTGCTCAAGGTCTTTTACACACACACTGTTTCTGAAAATGACCATATAAGAATAGCTGATGAAATCACCTCATGATGGATGTCCACCCACAGGAAAAATGGTTCATAAAGATTCTTAATTATGTGCTTTTTTTTTCATCTAAAAATGGCAAAAGTAGTTTTTCGAGGTGAGTTTTAGTGTCTGGGTCATTGACGTTTTCATAAAGATAGCAAAAACATTCATTTCACGTCATTAATGTTCTTTTTTTTTTTTGGTCCTTTTGAAACCTCTTTTTGTTGATGATGATAGCTGAACCTTTTGCGTTGAGTAAAAATTCATAATATTAGACTTAATCAGCTCGTAAATTGAGTTTTAACACTGCTGCTATTACTATAAAATAAATTTACTGTAATAAATAAATGAATAAGTGCAGGCAGCAAAACTACCATGATGAACAAATATTTTACTGTTTAAGTAATAACTTATTTTATTTTGCATAAAGAAAACTATTTCTAACTTCAGGATGTTATTTTTTATGAAAATTAAACTAACGTTCTCCCCCAGAAATCTCATTATTCTAATGCATTCAGAGTTGTTTTAAAATTTCGTTTATTCTGAATAATAATTGTCATGATATTTTCAGTAGTGTAATACAATGCTGATCATTAAAGCCAATACAGCGAATACTACCATTAGATTCCCTGGTGTAATAATGCCATAAATATTTTGCGTTCATGTTTTTTTAGGCGTACCCCTACAAGAAGAACCAGGTCTGGAGGGAGGCGCGGGTTGATATTCCTCCTCTTCTGAGGGGTCTGGCCTGGGCAGCCTTACTAGGAGTTGAGGTACCAACAAATACTGCATCTTACACCAAGGAACGGATTGTCAAGGGATATATTGTTGTTGTTCAGCAATAGGCGTTTTATGACCTTTCAACAGGGAACTTTTGATTTCTTTTGAGTCAAATCAAAATGTTGATGCATTTGCAGACTAAAAAGCATGCTTGGCATTTTTTGGTCATTAATGGACTATTGATTCCTGTGCTTGCATGATGTGTACAATCAAATGTTGACATAAATTCAATGCACATTTCACTTTTAAGCAATGACCTTTTCCATTGTATTAGTAAACATGTATTTTAGTGCAACACTCCTTTTTATTTTTTTTCAAATTCAAATCAATATATATAACTCCCACAGGGGGATATCCAATCGAAATATGACGGCATCGATAAGGACACGCCCATCCCCACTGACAGACAGGTGAGAATCACTTCCATGTGTTTGAGGTTATTGAAAAACTGAATAATTCATCAGCCTGTGGAATAATTCACTTTGTTTGTGGTGATCCTGTCTTCACCTTTAAGCCTGGTTAAGAATTGACTATCCACTGCTGAATGTTTCAAGCGATCCAGGAGCAAACAGCGCTGACGTAGACATGCCGCCCACCTCATCTGACTTCATTTAAGACTGCATGCATTAGAAGCTTTAGATGTTTGTTTATCATTTGTGACACAGATTGAAGTGGACATCCCTCGCTGTCACCAGTACGATGAGCTGTTGTCGTCACCTCAGGGTCACGTCAAGTTTCGGCGGGTGCTCAAGGCCTGGGTGGTGTCTCATCCTGATCTGGTGTACTGGCAAGGTGATGGAGCAATAGTTGGGTGGGGTCATATGCACGGTTTCCTCTTTCTGCCACTAGATGGCAGCAAAGCCTCGTAGTGTTTCATTTGTAACAGGCATCTTTACATTCTGGTGGCCTTAAGGTTCTTACTATCTGATAAAGATAACAGATCAAATCAAGTTTGTGCGCTGATGTGATTTATTAATGTCTGTGTGGGTGAGTCTCACAATCTGTCAAGAACATCTCTGGGTCATATTTCACCCTAATGCAAAGAAAAATAATCAGAAATGATCATTTCCATATTTTTTATATAATGACAATAAAGCTTATTTTAAGGACCATTAGGTGTTTTTCACTGTGCCATTTATTACCATTACAATTATTTATTACCCCCAATTATAATTATCACAATATTTTATCAAATTATTATTTTATTTTAGTTTAAATTATAACTCATTTTATTTTTGAATAAAGAAATTTTGCTCTATTTTCAGGATGTTATAATTATTAGAATTCAACTCTAGAAGAGAGTAATGCTTTCTTTTTCACCCTACAATTTAAAGGAAAATGATACGATATTATATTTTCCATAAAGAAAATGAAGCTTATTTTTCACTGCGCCATTTATTATCATTACAATTAAGCATGTTTCCCCCAAATAATTATTATCGGGATATGTAATTTATCATGAAAGAAAATGTGCAGTTTGCTGTTTATTTGCAATTCCCTTTATTCAGAAAAATAATTGTCATATTTTCATTACTGTACTACAATGCTGATTTTCATGAGAATCATTAAAGGCAATACAACAAATATTGCCATGATGTATTAATTTAAATAATCTTTCTTATTTATTTATTTATTTATTTAAAAATCTCTACTCTGCTAAAATAGGCTTGACTATTTTATTTTTATTATTTTTATTTTTTATTATGTGTGTGTGTTTATATATATTTATTTATTTATTTATTTATTTTTTATTATTATTATTATTATTCTTGACAGGTCTACTGAGATTCGTTTGTTTATGTGTTGATGACTCTCTCATTTGATGTTTTTGCTTTAGGCTTGGATTCGCTTTGCGCCCCTTTCCTGTATCTAAACTTCAACAACGAAGGTAAGATTTCTGGGTGACAGTTTACAATGAGGTCCATTACTTAATGTTTGTTAATGTATTAACTATCAGTAACTAATAATGAGCATTACATTTGTTACACTGTTTATTAATCTTTGTTAACCTTAGATGTTCATTGTTAGCTCAGGTCCATTTAAATAATATTGACAGATACAATGTATTAGTAAATGTTGAAATTAAAATGAACTAATATTAATAAATTATGTGTCATTGTTAGTTCATGTTAACCTATGTGTGTTACCGAGTTATGGCCACATTTTAATTTTTTTAAAACATGCTTCCTGATATTAGTCTAAATTTATTTTCTTTTTTTCTCCTAGCTCTTGCATATGCATGCATGTCTGCCTTCATCCCCAAATATCTGTACAATTTCTTCCTGAAGGACAACTCGCATGTAATACAAGGTAATGTGATTTTTCTGTCCCACCATGAAGAATATGCCCACAGTACTGGTTTGAGAGCATGCGATTTACAGTGCAGGCTAAAAATAGTACCCACATTTTATCAACTTACACGACTTGTGTGTGATGTGCTTGCTTGTGTTGCAGCTGTTTCTTAAGAATCCTTACACTACAGTGATTACAGCCGTAAACACTCAAAAGGTTTCTGTAGCTTGACATTTGGGCATGTTTGTTGTTGAGTTTTGCTAGCTCAGCTGTCAGCACTTCTGCAGCAGAATTGCTTTGTTTTGCTCTCTGGCTGAGCTTTGAGCAAAGTGTTTATCCTGCCATGGGTATAATGTGGTAAAAGTGTTTCTGGCTGAAGTACAAACGGCTGAACGCTCGTATTCTTTTACTTCTCCAGAATATCTGACGGTCTTCTCGCAGATGATTGCGTTCCACGACCCTGAGCTCGGCAACCACCTGAACGAGATTGGATTCATACCTGACGTAAGTGTCCTCCTGAGATGAATATTTCAAAAACAACATGAAATCACGTTAAAATCAAATCAAAACTCCTTATATTTACTATATTTTATATGCACCATGACATCAGTATTTTAATTTTGTTTCCATTGGCAGAGCGAAAAAGTAATGGGCAGTATTGTGTCTAAAATGTAATGAAGTATTGTGTAATATTCAGTAACATTAAATTTTTTTCGTATTGAACAAGTTAGAAATTTGTTAAAATTCACGACCAAATATAAGCTAAAGTATTTCTTTTTTATTTAAAAGATAGTAGTAGTTTGGTTATTTATTTATTTAATATATATATATATATATATATATATATATATATATATATATATATATATATATATATATATATATATATATATATATATATATATATACATATATATATATATATATTTATATTTATAATAATAATAATGTAATTATTTTATTATAATAATTGTTGTAATTGTAATAATGAAATTCTATTTTTATTAAAATCTTACTTTACTATTCCTATTATTACTATTAAATTATTACTATTAAAAATTTATAATTTTATATTATCAATCATTTTCTATCATAATATTAATATCAATAATTAATAATTAAATAAAATTGGATCTTCTAGTTTCATTTTGTTTTCTTTTTTCCAATTTATTTAGTTTTAGTAACTTTGAGTGTATATGGCCATTTTGTATATATATATATATATATATATATATATATATATATATATATATATATACAAAATGGCCATATACACTCAAAGTTACTAAATAAACTAAGTAATATATATATATATATATATATATATATATATATATATATATATATATATATATATATATATATATATATATATATATATATATATATATATATATATATATATATATATATATATATATTATTGTCTTGTACTAGAATTTTTAACAGCAGAGAGGCTTCTGATTACGTATGTTTTTCAGGATTCGCACAGTCATGAAAAACCTGGAAAAGTCCTGGAAATTTGTTTCACAAATATCTATATAATAAAATAAATGTTTAATTCATAATATTGGCTAAACTAATTCAAATACTTAATCTCCGTGACGTTATGTTCTCTGTTGTTCTCTCTGACAAGCTTGTACTTATTTTGTATGAAACCACACACAGTAGCTTGTCATCAATTTAAGTAAAGATGTGCTGTTGTAAATTTGATGGATTTTTACTCTTATTTTACATTTATACTGATGTTTTACTGAACGGTTAAGTCCTGAATATTTGCCTCAAAAGTCATGCAAATTTATTGGTAAAAATATATATGAGCAAGGGACCGATTAACGTGCGGGCTTACCAGGGCACGTGCCTAGCTTTAGACAGGTCCGTCTCCAGGGCATGGCAGCCTCTTAATCCGTCCCTGGTATGAGCCCTGTTTTTTTTGACAGCAGATCCTTTCCTGAGTGATTGAGTGCATCTATGCATTCTGGTCCTGTCACACATCAGCTTCTCTCACACACAGCTGACCCTGAGATTTGAGCTCTGGCCAAGTTCTCCACAAGCACGCACAGACCGGAACAATCTAGGATTCACAAACTCCCTCTTTATTTTTTAAAACGCCGGGTTGATGTCTTTCTACACTGTTGGATAGGTGACCTCCACAGAGACATCTCTATGATTGAGGATCCAAATAAAAGATGAGATGTGGGAATCAACACTGAACTGGTCTTTGATGCAAGAGGAGTGAACTGGTGTTCTGTTCAGCCTCTGAACAGCTGCTGTTATGGTTCGACTGTAAGAATGAAAAGAAAGACTCATGAGAGGATGTAACTGTTGCCGAGCTCTGAGAAGACCATTATATATGCTTAAACCTGCCAGTTCCCAATGCATTTGATCTGGAAGTGTTTGCTTTCTTGTCAGCACAATCCCAATGTCACCTTGCGCTCTTTTAAAGGGGCCATGTCAATAGCATTTTACATTCTTTATTGGAAGAAGATGGGTCTTGTTAGCTTTGGCCAGAAAACAACTGCCAAGAATACCCTAACAACCATCTGATCATGCCCTAGCAACCTGGAACACAGTGGTGTGTTATGCATGGGCAAACGCCAGTCATATTGTCTTCACAAAAGTTGTAACCAGATGCTTTCAAGCCATGGCCGTTTCTTCCCATAGTTGTCATTTTAATTTTCTCTGCAGTCGGGATAATATTTGATCTTGATTTGACTTATCTTGTTATTATCAAAGTGTCTTTGAGGCATGTGTACATCTTGGCTGATGTTAGTTGAGGATTTGGCTCAGTTCTGTAATGTCTGCATGAGTGCTGTTATATTTGGCAGCGTAAGGCCTGAAATTCACAGCAAAGTGACCTTATTTTGTGTCCTGCTTCATGTTGGCATTCTGGTGATGTTGGATAGGCCCTTCTTTGCCAAAACTAACCGCCATTCTTTTGATTTCCTTTCGAAGCATCCATTGAAGTGCTCAAGCAAAATAGCAAACACATAATTTTGGATCTAATTTGGTAATTTTGTTATGATGTAATTAAAGACGGCTTTCTCCCAGGTCACTTTCTGTAGATGAACGTTAACGAAAGTTTGGGGTCAGTAAGATTTAAAAAGTAATAATAATTGTATTCAACAAAGATGCATTACATTTTTTCCGATTTCGATTTTTTTCAAGATTTCAATGCTTTTCTTTCGTACCTTCTATTTATCAAAGAATTCTGAGAAAAATATATTGTGGTCCCAAAAAAATATGATCAGCACAGCTGTTTTCCACATTGATAATAATCAGAAATGTTTAGTGAGCAGCAAACCATCATATTAGAGTGATTTCTGAAGGATCATGTGACACTGAAGACTGGAGTAATGATGCTGAAAATTCAGCTTTGATCACAGGAATAAATGACATTTTAAAAGAGATTAAAATAGAAATCGGTTATTTTAGATTGAAATAATTTTTCACAATATTACTCTTTTTACTGTCGCTCATACCCATGATCCGATACATATCACGATACTGAACTCAAAATGCGATATTGCGATACTCTAAGACATAAAAATGGTTTATATAATATTCTATTGATTCAAATGCTAAATTTGGTATTACATTGTGGGTGTAAATGAATAGGCTTGGAATAGTGCAGGAAACCCAATGCACAGGACAATGGTGAAACCAGAATAAAAACATTCATGATTCTGAAGCTGAAAACAGAATTATTTTAGACTAATATGCTTGTACTCTTTCACTGGCTAGAGATATTTAAAATAATATACTAAAATAGACACTTTTTGCTGGTAATATAAGACATTTGGCATTATCAGGACCCACAAATATTCCCTCATTGCATTATTATACATTATATTCAACATCATATATAGTAGTTTAATGTAGTACTGACCCTAAAACTCTATAAACTTGAATTTTTTCACACACAGTAATTTGCATTTTGGGTGAACGATACATATTGTCACTATCCAGTATCCACAATACATATAGTTGCATTTTTGTATTGTGATATATCGTTACACCCCTAGTAGCATGTATTGTTCTATATTGGGTGTCAAGATGTCACTGTATTTCGTCCCATCATGCACAGCTCCTTGTCTCCTCTTAATTCGACTTGTGATGTCTAGCAGCGGTCAGTCTGTCCCAGTTGGAGATGGAGCTCTTCCCAGGCTGGCTAGACTAAAGCCTGTCTCACACTCGTCCTCTCGTCTCTCCCTAAACCCCTCTGAGGCCGAGCCACCAATCAACTGCCGAAATGGATTATACATCCTACCCAACCGCAACCGAGCAGAACCATGGGAAAAGAGGCAGTGTTGGAACAGGTGCTGGAGGGAGACGCTGTTCATTACACTCCCACACACGTCCTCCCGTTTCACAGTGGGCTGTGAAGCACAGGCCTGAATTGCAAATACAGGTTTCCTCTGATGAATTGAACAATAGCTGAGGTGTTTTATTGGGAATTATAAAAGGGCCCGTGCTGTTTATTCATATTAATCACGTCGTTGCTCATGTAGAACCGGCTTTTGTGCAAGAGTGAACATTCTTTCTTTCTGTTCCTTTCAGCTCTACGCGATCCCGTGGTTCCTTACAATGTTCACACGTAAGTATCAGTGGCTCATGTTGACTGCAGATCTGAAGCAAATTATTATAAAGTGTCTTTTTTTTTTTTTTCTCCTAACGTTGACTAGCAACATTCATTTGAAGATGGTTTATTCTACATGAAGGCTGAACAGTGTTGAGATGATCCAGATGGTAAAACTAGGACATACAACCATGTTACTAATTATAGTGTTTTTTTAAAGTGATTGACTCTGTAGTAATTTATGCATTCGCATTTATTTTGGTTCAAAATATGAAATATGCGTTTATCTTCAAAGACATAATCAGAACATGAATTGTTCGCTTTCAGAGACTTGCATTTCCAAAACAATAAGCACTGATGGACTAATTTGTGCATTGTTTCATCAAACATTGCAACAACTGCAGTATTTTGTGGTTAAAACAATAATAAAAATAATTTTCTATTCATATTTTATTGTTATTGCTACTATTTTTATTGCTATTAATAGTATAATAATTATTGTTTTTATTATTAACAGTGAAAAACTTCAACTTAATTATGCTCTGTTGTCTTTTGATGATCACACAACAAACAATAACTTTCTTTCTTTAAATGCACAACAAAAATGAATAAAAGAACAGATTTTTTTTTTATTATCAAAAAAAAAGTCAATTACATACAATGTCTTTTTTATAAACATGGATAGTTCCTGTTTTGGAATCTGAGAATACACAATCTGGAATTACAAAAACACACAACATAGCAACAGCTATGATACAGTAGGCCTGTTGACCATATTAATGCACAGTTGTTACAGTGCAAAGGCTGCAAACTATACTCGCAATAAGTCATTTGTTGTCCCATTTCCTCCGCAGATGTTTTCCCCCTGCACAAGATCTTCCACCTGTGGGACACTCTGCTTTTGGGAAACTCCTCTTTCCCTTTTTGCATCGGTGTAGCTATTCTGCAGCAGCTGAGAGACCGTCTGCTGGCCAACGGCTTCAACGAATGCATACTGCTCTTCTCAGACCTGCCCGGTAAGAGTCAACGGCGCACAGAAAACATTCTATTTCCATATTCTTTTGTAGCATTTCAATTGTTTCTCCCTAAAGTTCAACTGTGATGTTACAAAAACAGTTGCGATTTAGTTTCCCATGACCATCTCCGACCCAACAAGCTGTTGCTTCTCTACCTTTAAGACTTCTATGTTAATGACTTTTGTTAGGTTTAGCTAACCTCTGTGTACCAGTTTAGTTCAGACTCTTAACAGGGCAAGTTGTTGAATATTGAATAGGCATTGAAAAAGGCAGAAGTATGCTAATGGAAATTTGTGAATAACTTTTTTGCAGTTTCGTTTGCATAAATTTGCATTGCGAATTTGCGAATGAGTATTTCTGCATTGAGCTTTTGGTTAAAGTGTATGCTAGAATCGTGTAGAACAGGTGCGTTGTGTGTAAATCTACTTTATGCTGTTTAAACGCTGAGTTTATGCTCTTAGAAGAAAAGGTTCTATATAGAATCTTAAAAGGCTCTATTGGGGCTTTCTCACTGTATAGTAATAGGAACTCAATTGTGGGAACTAGCCACCAGGGCGGTCCCCCGAGAACTGCATCTTCCCCTAGGGCCATTTTCCCGGTTGCAGTAGTGACTCTGAAATGAAGTAAGCCAGCAGACAGCGGAGTCATTTAAGCACGGCATTCAACAACTTCAACAACTGGAGAATTTAGGATGCTGTGAATGGTTGAAGTGCCTGGACTCTGGCGGATGCCTGTGTTTCATATGGCATGCGTTCGGCCAATCAGCACACTCTTAAAACACTGGTAGTTCCTATTGTGCTGGGTTAGACTCTACTCAGAAATAGGAGCTAATTTAGTTCCCTCTAAAAAGCGTTCCTAGAACTAAAATCATTCCCAGTTCCTGCGGTGTGTTTAAAAGTGGCTACTTCCTCCGGTGCGAAAGCCCTTTATCAGGCGTTTCATATATAGAACCATTTAGGAGTTTCCACCATGGGATCATTTCATGGATTTAGATTTATTTAATTAATTTTATTGTAATTAATTTGTATTTTTATTAAATGTTATGAACACCACTCAACATCAACTCAAACTCAAAAAATATCATTTTGACCCAAAACTCATTTTGAACAATTTTTATTTTTTTAAATTTTTTAATTTTTTAAATTGAGTGTTTGGCCCCGTCCACACTACTGCGTTTTCGTTTAAAAACGGAGACCTTTTGCTACGTTTGCACCTCCCGTCCACACTAAAACGGCAAAAACGGAGACCCAAAACGGAGAAGTTTAGAAACGCTGCCGACCCGTTTTTCGTTTTGAATCTCCGGAGGGCGTTTTAGTGTGGACGGGTCAAAACGATGACGCAGAGGCTCGCGCTCGGCTCTATGATTGTGTGTCATCAGTCATGGAGTATACACAGGTAATATTCAGTACCAGTAAACTCCACCCGCTGGAACGGTTTCTCACAGTAAGAAACTGCCGCGGCTCGCGCGGTAAATAGAACCGACGCCTATTTTTCATGTGACACGCAAGTGTGTTGGAAGCGTTTCCAGGCAAAATAGAATAGGAAAAGATGTTTATATGTCATTTTGACACAAATACATATTAATAAATGACATTTTGATGTTTGAAAGCATTTTTTTACAGTCTATGTTTGAAAGTCTCTAGGTTTACACCGGCACGCGCATGCCCAGTGTTGGTGAATGGTCACGTGATCCGCGTTTTCAGTCGTTTTAATGTGGACGGAGATCAATTCTAATACGCAGCTAAAACGCTAAAATGCTTAAAATTAAAACATAAAATGCTAAAATTTTAACAAAAAAGATTTTAGAATGTCTATATGTGCATCTGAATGCATACTGAAGAGATAGGCTACTCAAGAACTGACTTTAGGACCCAGCGGAACAGCTCTTTTGCTCAATATAGAGCTATAAGGCCATCTAGTGGCAAAAGTCACGAAATATCATGTTATATTATTTATTTTTCCACAAGAGGTCGGCAGAGACACCCAAATTGACCCAATTTGAGAGATTCTGAGCTGGTTATGCATGTATTGGAAAGTTATTTTGAATTTAAGTTGAAAGAATGTGCTTAAATTATATTATTTATTGATAAAATCTAGTAATTTAATGGTACATAAAATAATAAACAATCTCCCAAAAAATGCATTAAAAATATAATAAAAATTAAACGATATAAGCTTTTTGGATAAAAAAAAAAAGTAGTATAATTTTAGGCCTTCATTTTGACCTGCGAGGGAAGGATTTGTTACAGAATATGCAATCAGTTAAGATATTTATTCTTATATAATTTAACCTTTTTGAAATAAAGGGTTCTTTAAAATTGAGCCCAGAAGCTCCTAGGGTTCTATATAGAACCCCATTTAACCATTTTCCTTAGAGTGTAGTGGAACAAGGATGCTTATAAATAAACGTGTGAGTTTGCTGCAGTTGCTGTGGAGCAAATAATGCACACTTGTCTGTTTAAACACACCTCTGTCAAACAGTGTGCTTTATTCCCTCTGAGCTTCCCGATGCCGGGGCTCAGTTGAGACTTGTTTGTGATGAGCTCAGGATAAGTTATGTGGCTTATGCCATTCTTTCCCCGTGGTATGTGGGAAGAGGCAGCTGGCAACGGTGTGGCGTTCCGGCCCGGACACCGTGTGTCTCCTCTGGCATCTGCTTGCCACAATTCCCCGAGGTTGCTGTCAACACGGAGCTGTGCCATGGCTGAAGTGATGGACGATGATTGAGTCTAATGTGAGGGAATTAGCTGGGAGCATTCAGCGCTGCAGGAATGCTGATGGTGTGTACACTCAGTCACAATGCAGGGATTACTTCCCAAAATAATGTGAAAAATATCTGTTACCATGGCAGTTGAAAGCAGGAGAATTCCTGAAACTTGTCACCGTATCTCTCGGGCCAAAATGCTCAAAACAAGTGTTAAAGAAAGCTTGTTTTGGTAGTGAGGTGTGTGTACTTGTAAATCAAGGTAAAAAAAAAAAAAACAGGAAAGAGGCATTTAAATGTCTTGTTCTTATTTAAATGTCAATGGATATGCATGCTGTCATGTTACGTGTAGGACAAAGCTCATGGAGATGAGGAATATGTAGAAATAACATTTTAATAACCAAACTCTCAGGGGAAACACCAAACACTCAAGCTTACATTGACGATAACGGACAAAGACTGACTCACTGTTCTGGCGTGGAGCTGGCACAAACAAAAACAGTCCATGGAGTAGTGGATGGTGAGAGAAGCCAGTGGGGAGCAAGAAGCAGGAAGAGCAAGATGACATGCCGGGACGAGGCCCCAGGGCGGAGTCGAAGGTGGGAGGAGCCATGGTGTAGATGACTTGCTGGAAGCCGACAGCCTGGGGACGACCGACGGAGATGATGCCACAGATGGAGACCCTGGTGAAGCTGAATAGCCAATGAGTCCACGCTGGTCCTGGAGACTGAGGTGGAGCTGTGGCGATGAGCATCCGGAGTCGGAAAACCAGAGGACAGAGGCTGAGCCGGTGGGACCAGGGACGAAGGCGGAGTCAGACGGAGCCGAAGGTGCAGGCAGGTCGACGGCTGACCAAGGCGGAGCCGGAGGGACGAGGGAGCCTGGAGAAGCCGTATGGCCGATGGTTTCCAGTGGAACCGAGGGAGGGAGGAGCCAAGGCGGAGCCGAAATGTGGACAGGCCAAGGTGGAGCGATGGGCCCAGAGGCTGGAGGTGGAGACAGGGGATCCTCCAGGCTAGGTGGAGCTGGTGGCCTGAAGACACTGGGCAGGTCTTCAACACATATGGGAGCTGCAGAGGGGTTGAAAGACAGCAGCGGAGGCAGAGCTGAGGAACTGGCTGATTGAGGAGGTGGGAGAGGGAGGCTGGGCGGGCATTCAGGTAATACAAGGGACACTGGAGATACTGGGAACTCTGGAGATACAGGGGAAACGGGAATTACCTTGCCAAACCAGTCTATGAGGCTCTCCTCAAAAATGTCCTTCAAAAGAGACCACTGACATCTCATCCACAGCAGTAGTGGTGTGGGCGAGGCTCTCATCCCAGCCCTCGAGCTCCACGAGCACTCCCTCTGCGACTTACGATGTTGGCGGCTCACGCACCTGGTCAGACTTCGTTTGTGGTCCGGGCTCTGTGGTGATGAGACTCTCTGTCCTTATCCTCGGCACTGGCTCCGAGCATGATCTCCGTCATGCTCAGCAGGGCCGATGGTGTATGCCGAGCCGCAGTTCACCAACACCCACTCCACATACTGGGCGAAATTTCCCCGAGGTCCCACACCGGGCAGGCGGGCCTTCGTTTCCACGTTGAGGCTTGTAAGGAAAAAGACGCTCAGCGATCTGTCAGGGAAGGAGGTAAGGCACGCCAGGTCGAGGAATGCGCAGGTGTGAGACTCGAGGGAAAGCTTCTCCTGCTCCAAGCAGAGCAGTTGGACAGCCGGTAAGTCCATTCTTTTACTCACTTTGAGGGTCCGTTATTATGTCACGTTACGTGTAGGACAAAGCTCATGGAGACGAGGAATATGTAGAAATAACATTTATACATCCAAACTCTCAGGGGAAATACCAAACGCTTATATTGACGATAACGGACAAAGACTGAAGGAGAACACGAGGTATAAATACACAGGGACTAACAAGATAACTAATGAGGTGACTGACAATGCACAGGTGATTGACATGACTAATTAGAACAATCATGGAACACTAGGTCACAGGACTGAACCAAAAACACAATGAAGGGGGGAAACAGATCACACATGTAACACATGCTGGTTATACTTCCTTTTCATCTAGTTTAGAGGATGTCTAGTCCACTTTAGTCTGAATACAATTGAATACATTTTTATGAATCTCATATACAAAATCATATATAAAATAAATATGTTATCATTTACTCACCGTCATGCTATTCCCAAAAATAAAATAAAAAATCTTTACCAATTTAAGTTGTTAGTTAAAGCAGTTAAAAAAGTATATTTTAGGTTTGACGTCAGTTTTTGGTGCAATTTGTATTTTTTTTTTCAACTTTACATGACTAAGTTTACACGTAAACAACTTTGACATTTCTAAAGACTCAACTGGTTCAGTGTTGTTATTGTTCAAATTAAAACTTAAACTATTAAAAATCATTTTCAGTCTAAAATAAGATGTAAAAAAAATGTGCCTTGGCAACTAACTGAAAGTATTAAAATGACTAAAACTGAAAGAATAATATAAATTAAAGCCCGAATAAAAATGACAAAAAGCACAACTAAAAAAAAAAACTTTATCTAAAATGTAAATGAAAGCTAATTCAAAATATTAATAAATACTCTAATAGTATATTCATAATACTAAAATAACATTGTCTCAGTCATATCAGTGGTGTACAAAAAATAAGTTTTATTAAGCATAAGCATATGACCAGTATGGAAGCTTGTTTCTGCCACGGAATAATAATAAAAAATACAAAGGGTAATTGCGACTTTTTATGCAACAATTTTGACAATTTTTCTCGCAATTTTTCCTGCAAGTTTATATCTTGCAATTCTGAGGGGGAAAAAGTCACAATTTTGAGATAAAAAGTCGCAATTACCTTTTCTATTTTATTCAGTAGCAGAAACCAGGCCAGCTTACTCCAGCATTTGACTAAGTTAATAATCTAAAACACCAGAGGATCTCACCTCACACGTTGACATGTCCCAGGGAATGCCTGTTTGTTAGGCTGTCCTTCTAGTGGAGGCCACAAAGAGGACAATACTGTCATATCAGAGTTTCAGAAGACATATATGAAACATAAACACTACTTATTGCACCTTGAAAGCTGAAGTGTTGGGCACTAGTTGCACCAAATGGAATTGCAAAAGTTATTACTTCAAACACACAGTGCCATCTAAATTAATTTTTAGAGCTTCTAGAGACTAGGGTGTCACAGAGAGATGTATGAATTGGCGGGAAGCATGATCTAGTGATATCTGTCAGGTGGCAGGGGTGTTTTTATGAGAGGCATTCCAAACTGATTTTGAAAAAGGCAAAAGAAAATCAAATCAAAGGCAATCACAGAGAAATCTGTTATAGATATGGCAACGATGTTCAACAGCAGCCCATGTGACACGCCATTAGTCTGTCCTGTCAGAAGACAAATATCCGGCTGGAAGTGAAGCACAAATCACATTTTGACAAAAAGAGCATCTGACTACAAGTGGCTAAAAAGCATCTGTCACTGACAAGTCTGGAAATAGCTTCAACGATTTTACAGGACAGTCTTCCATCAGATACTTCTAAAAACTTGACTTCACCAGAGAACGCAAGGGATGCTGCATGGCTCCAGGCGGGAAGACTAGGGTTTGATCGGTTTCCAAAGCCAGATTAACTAGCAGGGCTGTTTTGGAGCTGTCCAGTTCTGTCAAAATCAGTTTTAAACCATGTAAATCTACTGGCCTGAATAAGTATCTAGAGTCTAACACTCAGCGGCATGTAGTTGACTTCAGAAATAAAGATATTTCCTTATGAATTATAAGGAAAAAGTGGTCTGGGTATGTTTTTTTTTTTTCATCCATTATTAATGGATTGAATCAGCTCTGGCATCCATCATCCATCAGAAATCATTGCTGTAAGATATTTTCTCTTCAGAAAGTGCTGTACATAGAGTAGTACCGGTAATATAGTAATATTTTTATATTAGTTTTTTGTACTGTTGATTATTTTAATCACTTCCTCCTACTAACTTTATTTTCTATTTATTTTTTTTAAACATGCTTTTTTATTCTAAATCTATTCTTTCTATAAATGGGTCAGTGTCAAATCAGGGTATATAAAAGGAAAATCTTTTAAAAATAATTTTTTTTGTAAAAATGCTTGTACAGTATTACAAAAATTAATGAAATCTATTTAATGAAATGAAAACATTGTTAAGTTGTTAGTTAAAGCAGTTAAAAATTATATTTCAGGTTTGACGTCAGTTTACGTCAAACCTAAAACGGAAAGTTGAAAAGTGTCAAATTTCCTGGAGTCTACCCAATTATTATTTTTATTTTTTTATATATATTTTTTTAACAAATGTCTTGGCCTTTTATGTTGGATTTTGACATCTACTTGACGTGATTTGAAATAATAATAATACTAATGATAATATTAATAATAAATACTGACCTTAACAGACAATCATGATATTTTCATGATATTTTCAATCATTGATGCTTTTCAAATATTAATAATTAAAAAATAATTCCACTACTGTTCTTGAAGATCTCCAGAGTGTTACACCACCTAGACACAAACTCCACAAAAAATATCAAAGCAGATTTTTCAAAGAGGTGTTTTCCAATAATAATTTGACTGTATTAATTGCATTTTTTAATGTAACTTCACAGATGGAAAAATTATCATCATTGATCAATGTTTTATGCCTTCTATGCTATTAAATACC
The DNA here is from genome assembly GCF_964197995.2 of Scardinius erythrophthalmus. NCBI lineage: Eukaryota > Metazoa > Chordata > Actinopteri > Cypriniformes > Leuciscidae > Scardinius > Scardinius erythrophthalmus. The sequence continues at coordinate 40,047,093 of NC_138223.1, forward strand.
TTGGTATTACTATGATTGTAGACATGCTATGATAATACCAGTGTTTCAGGACATATATAGAATTATGTTATTACCTTTGTTTTTGGGAATGTAATGTGGTGGTACCATAGTATTCTGTGATGTTTCTTGGAGTACCATGGCATATCATTATAAAACTAACTGTCATACAAAACCATGGTATGTTGGTTTTATCAATCTACTGATGATAAGACTTTTGCAAAGCTCAGCTAGTTGTCTAGGTAGGATTTTGTGTTTCAGAGGAAGACTTGGAGAGAATTATCTACAAACATGTCATATATTATTTCTCTTTGTGAAGTCTGTAAATGTTGCCTAGGGTTTTTTGGGGGCATATGCAAAGCATCAGTATTCACAAAACAGGGAATTTGTTTCAAAGCAAAACTTTTGTCAGCTTACTGACTAGTAACATTATGCTGTGAAAATCCGCACAAGCTCTCAGAGAATTAAACGCCTTTGAAAGTTTCGCGTTTGAAGCCGAGGACAGGGCTTTTTTCCGCAGGTTGAACGGAGGTCTCGTGGGATTGGCATCTCGTCTCTTTTCTGTCTGTAATTGTGGCAGCAATGTAATTAACACCGCGTGGGGCGGGAGTTCCTGGAGAACGTGGATGAACATGCAGACATTTATGTTTGAGAAGGTCACGGCTGTCATTTCTTCCACCACATGCTGTTGAGTTGTGCTCTTGCACTGCCTCTGCCTCTGTTACTGGATCTCCTTGGCAGGCGTCCATGATGGGGGCCGTTATCTCGCATCTTGAGATTGTTTCGGTTCGTTTGTCTCCAAATCGCTCGTTTTAAATGGCTATTTCCTGGACGCAGAGGAGCGAGTGGCATTAAACATTTAAAAGTCATTGGAAGAAGGAGGCTGGTGTATCCAATCGGGCTGCAGGGTCGATGCCAATAAGATTTAGGGATTTCATATTTCTGTTCTTTTCGCTGGCAAGCCACATGAAAGTCTGAGGAGTTGAGGAAGAAAACTCCTTTTATAGGTAAAATATTTGTCCTCGCTGCTTACCAGCTCACTCTCGGTTTCCTTCAGTCAAACACTTTCAGCTCAAACACACATGTTGATTTCACTGGATTTGTGAAGAGTTTTGAAATGCAAATGTTTTTAACCCAAACTCTAAACCAAATCAGTAGATTTAAAGGACATTTACACAATTTGGTCTTTTTAACTATTGCCAAACCTGCACACAAATGGTAATCACAAGCATTTGTTCCTCCTTTTCTCTGAGATCCAGCCATAATTGCACAAATGTTGCTCAACTAATTTTTACATTTGCTGCAGAACATGTGAGCACAAAGTGCATTTCTCACTTACCGCAGTGCTACAGTCTTGTGGATGCTTGCCAGGGCATTACTGTGTGTTTGCTAAGGTGTTCTGGGTGTTTGCTAGAGGAACAAATGAATATTCTGAAAGTTTTATGATAAAAATATCAATATTTAAGTGAAGTGACGTGACCATACTCAGAATTTGTCCTCTGCATTCAACCCATTAGTGCACACACATTAGGAGCAGTGAGTAGTGAACACACACACACACACACACACTGCAAACCGTAGACACACACAGACAGCCATTTTGCTGGTATTGAGAATTGAACCGCAACTTTTGGGTCTGACTCTCTAACCATTAGGCTACAAAGATGCTTTACATTAAAGGGACAGTTCACCCAAAAATGAAAATTCTGTCATCATTTACTCTCCCTCAAGTTGTTCCAAACCTGTATGATTTCCTTTCTTCTGCTAAACACAAAAGAAGATATTTTAAAGAAGGTTGGTAATTAAACAGTTGCTGGTCCCCATTGATATCCATAGTATTTTTTTTTCCTACTATGGAAGTCAATGGGGTCCATCAGTCGTTTGGTTACCGACTTTCTTCAAAATATCTTCTTTTGTGTTCAGCAGAAGAAAGAAAGTCATACAGGTTTGGAACAACTTGAGGGAGAGTAAATTATGACAGAATTTTTATTTTTGGGTGAACTATCCCTTTAATAATTGTTATTGTTAACCACTGTGATTGAAACTTTGAGTCATTTTTTTTTGAGTTTCCCAAAAGCATCGCAAGCTTGATCGTAGAGACCTTTGGTGGCAATTGTTCTACGATCATCTTAGGCTTACGATGATTTTGGGAAACGCAGCCCTGACCAGTTTTGCCAACTGATTCACATCATCCGATTGACAACATCCGACTCAAAAGAATGATTCATTCACAAATCGGATATTGCTTTTACTTTTACTTTCATTGCTGTTGTTATAAATACAAATATGCTACTTGGGAGTTTTTTCCTGTTATTGGCTGTTTAGAATTATTTTTACATCCTATACTTGTTATCTGTTTGTTTACCTGGTCAAAGCTTTTATTTATTTTTTAGTGACAGTGCACTTTATTCTTTGCACTCTTTCAGACTCCTTTATTTATTGATGTAGAAGTGTGTTTTGTTGCGTATGCAAGGAGAAAGTGAGATTACAGCATAGAAAAAAAGTTTTGTTCAATTCAGTGCTGTTATAACTGTAATAGACAGAAATAATGTATATTGGTTATCGAGCATATAAACATGTGAAATCAGTATCGTATCAGTTATAAAAACTCAATATTGGTCGATCTCTACGTGTCTTCCCTATTGTGACACAAATCTGAGTGAAATGGCTTCTCAAATAAGAAAAAAAAAGTAGGGAAGGACTTGATTTTGTCCATGGGGAATTGCCTGGATGGTTGTGGTTTTCTATTGGTGGATCTCATGTGAGTGACAGGTTGATCCCGCCCTCTCGCCAGTAAACGCGTCATCTCTTCTCTGATGAGGGGAAATTATTTTGATTAAAGATTATGAGGGCACATAACAAATACAGCAATTTACCATACAAACAAGAACCTCTTCCTTAGAACTTTAAAGCGCATTATTTATTTATGCCCATGCCCTACTCCCATTCCCATAGCATCCAAAGACATTTTTCCATTGAGACTTTAAGCACCATCATCACATTCCTCTGTCCTAGCGTGTTTGTTTGACCCACTTGTTGCTACATGACTGTGTTTACTTTACACACTTGTTAGCGCTAAATATAGAGTTGGTGAATCTGTGGCTTGTAATTCCTGCCTCCCGTACACAAACGTCTCAACTTGTTAATAACATGTTTTAACATTTTTTTCAATTTTATTCTCTCACGCAGGTTACTAATTAAACCGTGGAGACTGGGTTTGTATACATGACTGCGTGTTTTGTTTTGGCCACAACTGCAGACATCCTTTTCGGTTTTAAATCACAAAGGATTTCGTTGGAGAAAGGTTGTGGAGGTGAATTTTTCTCCTCTGTCTTTTTTATTGCCTCATAAAAAGGATAGCTAACCGCTATCACCTTTATCAAGGCCATTTTTTCTTTCCACTCTTATGCGTTTTGGAAACTGTGAGCTGGAAAATGATGGTAGTGATGAAATGTATTCACGAGCTGATAGGTGTTAAATGGCCCAGACTAACATTAATCCGTTCTGTCAATAGAAGCCGTGAAGCTCCGGGTGGAGTTTAGTGGAAGTGCCTGACAGATATACACTTTTAAAGGATTGTACTGACATTGATGCCAATTAAGGAGGGTGGTACTGTTGATGATATGATATTGATGTGATACTATTTAATGATAGCAAATGAGACATTGCTGTTTATTACATAATATCATCCAAAAAATCTAATTAGTGTATCTTTGAACAAACATTTTATATTTTTTTTTTCTCTAGCTTTCAAAAGTTTTGGGTCAGTAAGATATTTACTGAGCATATACCTGAGCAAAGGTGACAGTAAAGACATTTATAATTTTACAAAAGATATTTATTTAAAATAAATTCTGTTCTTTTAAACATTCAGGTCATCAAAGAGTCTTGAAAAAGAAATATGCCAAATCATCATATTAGAATGATTTCTGATTGATCATGTGACACTGAAGACTGAAAATTCAGCTTCGCATCGCAGGAATAAATTGCATTTTAAAAGATATTAAAATAGAAAACTGTTATTTTAAATTGTGTGAATATTTCAAAATATTACTGTTTTTACTGTATTTTTATAAAATAATTGCAGCCTTGGTGAGCATATGAGACTTCATTTAAACACTGTCAAAAAAAAGGGGATGTACGATATATCGGCCACCATATCGGTATCGGCCGATATACTGTATGTTCATTTTTGATGTTATCGTTAACGGCCCGATAAGAAAATTGATGCCGATGTATTAAAGCTGATAAATAATGGATTATTTCTTTCAGCTGAGACACTTAAGATGCGCACTGTTCACCATAATGCTTTTGAATTGCTTGAAATATGATTGGAATCACTTAAAAAAGGAAAATACAGTGCAACATGTGCAGCGCAAGTCTGTCATGTAGGCTACAGAAAATTATGAGAACACTATAATTGTGTGCTTGGTACATCAATTTAATGGTGAGACTTTTCTTTTTGTAATCAAGCTCTCAAAAATTATATAAAAATTTGGATTTAGATTGATCAGCCAATATATCAGTTATCTGCTTTCAAATATAAAGAATTATCGGTTATCAGTATCGGCCAAAAATTTCATATTGGTGCATCTCTATCAAAAATCGTATTTTACCCCAAACTTTTGAACAGTAGTTTAATTTATATTTTTATTTAGTAATTTTTAAGTGTAAATGTCCTGTTAATTGAACCAAGCAGACTTAGTCATGGCTCAGTGCTGATATAATTCGTTATAAAAAATCTGGCCACTAGTTTAACGCGAAAAGGATTCACTTCAGTTATTCCTCAGGTACCCAAAAAATTACCATGATAACCATTTGTTTACACCAAAATATTGTAGTTACTAGCGTTATTGTCATTACAAGCATAATAATAATGTCTGTTCCACATCCTGTAGAGGCTGATTTCACTCCTTCAGTCATAGTGGATGAAGTCAGGAGAATTTAGTAGTGTGTAATTTAGTTCTTATCCAACTTTACTACTGAATCCAGATGACTCCTTCAGGCATGTCTATTTCATGCCATGTGAAAGTCAATATCAGTGTCTGAATAATGTCTGCATCTAATACTGTGACGAAAGCTGTGTTTATAAAGATGAAATGTGGAATGCACAGCCAGACCTGTCTTTCAAATGCATGGTATTTGTCTTGACTACAGTGGGAATTCTGTGCTAGAAGGCGGTGGTGTTTCATGCAACATTCATGCATTGTGACTGAATGTCTTTACTCATTCCCCAGTGCCACTGTGTTGGGTTGGGATTCGAGAACCAGTTCTTATGGAGTCTGGATTGTATGTGGGGCAAACATGTGGGATGTCAAGGACCCCTAGTGCATGCACTGTTCTCAGCGATTGGGAGGATTATATGTAAGAGTTACGGCTGAGGTGACAAGGCACCATATTGCTGATATGCGCATGTCTCGAACCTCCAGATCCATATGTCATTCCTCATCTCTGCGTCTAGATTTGGGTCAGTGGAAGGAGGCACAGGGAGGTGATGGTTGGAGGAAAGGCGGATCATCTGTCAAGTCTCTAATGCACTGACTGATTGGTGCCTCATCTCTCATGCTGTTTGCATTCATCCTCCTCCTCTCTCTCTCTCTCTCTCTCTCTCTCTCTCTCTCTCTCTCTCTCTCTCTCTCTCTCTCTCTCTCTCTCTCTCTCTCTCTCTCTCTCTCTCTCTCTCTCTCTCTCTCTCTCTCTCTCTCTCTCTCTCTCTCTCTCTCTCTCTCTCTCTCTCTCTCTCTCTCTCTCTCTCTCTCTCTCTCTCTCTCTCTCTCTCTCTCTCTCTCTCTCTCTCTCTCTCTCTCTCTCTCTGTTCCAAAGCCTTGTTTGCCATCTTAACTGGAATGAGCCTTATCATAGGTGACTGATTTGAAACACTGCATGCTACTGACTTAATTTCAGTGCAGTAGTCAAGTTCCAGGCTTGAAAATTCATCTAAAAATGTTTTTTTTGCATTATCATTTTTTAACCTGACAATGTGTAAAAATTTTAAGACAAACGTGAGTGCTGAGATGCGATGGTAATGTGTAACATTTATAAAAGATTTCTATTCCAAATAAATGCTGTTGTTTTGAATGTTCTATTCATCAAAGAATCCTGGTCTCCACAAAAATATGAAGCAACACAACTGTTTTCAACATTAGTAATAATAATATATGTTTCTTGAGCATCAAATCATCATAGAATGACTTCTGAAGGATCGTGTGATACTGAAGACTGGAGTAATGATGCTGAAAATTCAGCTTTGCGTCACAGGAATAAATTACATTTTACATTTTAAATTACAATTTAAAACAGTTATTTTAAATCGTAATAGTATTTCACAATATTGAAGGTTTTAGTGGATTTTTTATTAAATAAATAAAGCCTTTGTGAGCATTAGAGACTTCTTTCAAAAGCATTGTGCTCTATAGGTTCAGAATGGAATATAAAATCCATAATCTGTAAATGTAGTAAGTCACAAAAAATCTTGGTATCATGGTCTTTTCTTGCGTTAAAATGAAGTTTGTAAAGTTGTGACTCATCCCAGAGCTTGTTATGATTCATGGCTTAAGGATTTTAAGAAATACATTTTTTTAATTAAAAACACCTATGAAGAAAATTATTAGGAAAAATACCTTTTTATAATCTCCAATTTCTGGATTTTGTTCACTATGCTTGTCGCAGTGTATTGCATTATGAGATTGTCTGTCTTCTCTGCAACTGATATATGCGATGCGCCCTACCTTTTAGAGCTGTCACGTCTGTTGCATTACAATGATGTCTTAAAATGCTAGCAGCAACTTCTAGCACAGCTCCTCTTTCACTCTCGCTCAGTCTGTCTTGCCTCTATACTACTGTAGAGGACAGTAATCTTAGCCCCTCAGAGTAAGTCCAGTGTTTATAATCCAGTATTCAGATCATATCCTCTTAAATAAAATGAAGCTGTCACACTCGGCTTGATTTGAATAGTAGACCAAGCATGCTAAACCATTTCTTTAGGGATACTTCTTTCGCTAACAGGATAGAAAGCGAGTGAGATAGCGAGAAAAGGATTCCTGATTTGTTTATATCCATGTGAATCCCTTTTACTCTAATCTCCGGTTTAAGGCTCATGGCTCAAGAGAGTTCGCTTTGCATTTGAAGGAAGCAGTTGAATCTCCTCTTCATCTGTTACTGTGAGAGTGTGAATGAAGTGTTGATGTCTTCACTAAATTTCTTTGTGACTGAATGAAGCATTGGCAAGAAGTCAAAGTCTCTGGATCATTTGGAGGGAAACTCCAAGGTCATCCAAGTTTAATTAGGCGGAAGTTAGACAGTCTGTGATTCTCCTGTGGCTTTGCCAAATGAGCATAAAGTTGCTGTTCTTCTTAACGCTCTTATGATATTTAACTCGCCCAGAACTGCAAGTATTCATCAGCTTAGGACTTGCGTTGAAATTATGAACATTATGAAATAATTTTATTGAGGATCACCATCCTAAAGCATGATTGTTGTGAAGCAACACTTCTCTCTTTCCCGTCTTGCATTCAGAGATCGACATTGAACGCTGTGTCCGGGAATCCATCAACCTTTTCTGCTGGTCTCCTAAAAGTGCCACCTACCGTCAGCATGCCCAGCCAAACAAAACTGCCAGTGACAACAACAGCTTCGGGAAAACACCTTCCTTTTACTCTTCGGAATATCAGGACCTGACCAAAACAGACCTGGTAAGTGTCCTGAATTGATCTTTGACCACTAAGTGCCTCATCTCCATAGTCAGTCTTCTCAGAAAGAAGGTTTGAGTGAATCAACTTTTGAAAGTAACATGGCGCTTCAAATAATGATTTTATCTGTTATATCGTTACGCCACCTGGTACTGTTAAAAAAAATGTATTTGGCATTGAATTATTCATTCAAAAAATGGTGATTCATCCAGTAATGAAACAATGAAGTACTTGTACTTATACTTATGTGAGTCGTTGAATCATTAATTCAAACAATTTTTTTACAATAATTCATTTAGATTCATTAAACACTTTAAATAGACTGCACCAATTAACATTTGTCAGAACCTCTTATAAATTATATGTTATTTTGTTTAGTTGTCTGTTCAGAATCGTGGGAGAATCGTGATCTCGGTTTGAATTAAAAAAATCGTGATTCTTAATTCACCCAGAATCATGCAGCTCTACTGTAACCAAACTGTTTTTCCTTCATTATGGTGAATAAAGGGGTGGTTTATAGTGGTGAAAGGTCAACAACTAACTTAGAAACTTTCTTTCTTTCTCTGTTGCATTACTGTCACAAGAGTAGTTGCTGTTGAAGATACAAAGGTAAAACTCCTAAACAACAGAGTGACCTTTATTACAGTAATCAACTTCGACATCTTGCCGCGTTCCTTTTGCCCTTTTGGACTTTTAAAAGATTGCTTTGTGCCGAAAGGTAAAGTCAGAGAGTACGAAGGATGGAGCCAATTACTCACTGCTGATCAAATGATCCATGAAGGTTTGAAGTCAGAAGAGTGGTTGGTTTATCCACTGATGATTTCAGCCACCCACTATCTTTTTCCTAATGAGATGCTTTAGCTCGCTAATAAACACTCCAGTGCCTGCCTATAGCCGAGGTAAACTGGAAGATCTTAAAGCTACACTATGCATCTCTTTTTTTTTTTTTTTAATTAACAAAATGCAAGTAATGAGTCAGTACATCATCAGTCCTTCTTCCAAAATGTGTTTTTGTCTTACCCTGATTCACTGTGGTAAGCCTATTATAAATGTTTATATTTTTGACCTGACGGGATGGTTGTCGGAGGAAAATTGCGAACATGTGTCGCATTAGCTCGTGTGTGTCTCATCATATCCGTAAATAGAGAAAGGTTGCTCCGGCTACTTTGATGTGTGCTTGGTGTGTGAGTGGCAGAGGTTAGTTCTCACAACGAGTTTGAAAGGTTGAGATGGAGCAGCTAGATCTCGAACCTTAAAGGGGTCATATAATGCCATTTTTGTACAAGCTAATCTGATTCTTTAGGGTCTAAGTTAAAAGTTTGTAATATACTTTAATTAAAAATTCTCATTAGTATTGTAAGAAAACACTAATTTTACCTGGTCAAAAACAGCTCTGTTTTCAGCACGCCGTTTAAGTGCATGTGTCTTTAAATGATAATGAGCTTTGCTCACCCCGCCCCTCTGTTCTGTGCGTACACCGTTTGTAACACAATAACCATAACGCGTTGTTCATTATAAACGTGGGATTATGAATTATATTGATATCGTCGTACATAGAAAACATGCCGTAATGTCCCGGAGTGTAAAAATAGCCGCATTCATCGTGAAGCGTGCAAGCAATTTGCAAAGATTAATATAAATATTAATATAAAGGTTAATAAAACGTTACACTCACTTTAGTTCTTCTGGAGGTGCAACAGGAACACGAATAGTTGGTACCGATCCTTTTTTCAGGAGCAGCTTCTTAGCAAATAACCAGCTTCATACTGATCCTCGTTTGTAAAGCAGTCTGGTGAAATGATTCGCGCAAACATGAAAGCATTGACGTTGATCGTGGGGAATATTCCCTTCGAAAACAAACTCAGCCACTGCGTCTTCAGCGGTTCGAAATTAGAAACATCAAAATGACTGCTGTGTTCCTTATTACACCCAAGAACAGAACACCACAATCGCTTAGAAGCCATTCTGCTAATAGACAGCGTTCCAGTGAGTATCAACAATGACGCGCGGACTATGATGACAGACAGCTCGCTCACGAGCGAGGGCGGGACTGTGTTGAAATGCTGCTGTCAATCACAAATCGTGGGAGGGGCGTCCGACCGTGTGACGTCACTAGGTCGAACGGCTTGATTTTAGATTGGAAAACATATAAGGAGATTAAAAAAAAAAACACTGAATGGATTTTTATCATTTTATGATGGTTGTGTACAGGCACTGCCAACACACATTTCAGTACAATCAACTTGTAAAAGTGCATGTACCATTATATGACCCCTTTAAAAAAAATGCAGAACAGAGGAGAGTCTGCTGGCAAAAAGAGAACGCGACAGAGCAAGAATCAACATTGGCTTGGCTTTTCAGAGATGGCGAGAACTGAGGGATTTGAAATGTTGTAAAAGCAGATGATGCTGTTTTTATTACTCAATAGGTGTAGTCCGGCTATCACCAGACCAAGCTCAATCTTTTAAGATTGAGCATTAGTCTGGGGAGTCTGCTCTGTATTTTCTACTGCACAAGAGGCGTGATCAACTGGCATAGTTCAAATGACTCTGTACGCAATTGGATAGTCCTTCAACCAATCATAACAAAGATCCAGGTGACGTACTTTGCAGTGAAAACTCCAGACAGGAAACGTGTCAACAAACATGTTGGTTTGTAGCATTGATCAGCGGTTTGCAGGAGCAGCGATGGCATCGAGCGATTTTTGCAGGTTGTGCAAAAAAAAAAAACGTGAAAGTGAGTGGTATTTACACCCATTCGAGCGATTTGTTTGCTAAACTAAAGAAGCCATTGAGCATCGTCGAGTGGTTAAAAGGAATTGGATTGGATTAAACCCGCCAATAGCGCGCCAGGTGGATAAGCCTGTTTGTGATTGGTCCCCGCAAATTTGTAACGGAAGCAGGATAGAAGAATGTACAGGTTTCTAGCCTGAGCTACAGGGCGAAATCAAATCGGGCTGGGTTTACCCAGTCTACAACATGTGAGTAATAGGTAAGGTATACTTTGTTGAACAGATAAATTGCAATATGTAGCTCTGACAGAGTTTATTGAGCATTATCTATTATGAAGAGTCTTTTTGGTTGTTGTAGCGATGTGCTGGAATTTATTTTAAAGGAAGTACCATGTCTATTAATGGGTATAGATACAGTAACGTCTTCAACTAGTCAGCTTGTGATCCTTTCCATCTAAACTGGTTATATCTCTTAAATGTTTTGAGTAGTAGGATAATCTCTTTGTTAGTTATGAGTTTTGAGAAAGGACCATATTCATGACAGTCATGCAGAGCCGAAACACAACCAAAACAATGTTCTTCTGCAAAATGCACGAAAAAAGTTTTGTTTAGGGTCAAAAGTTACATAGTGTACCTTTAAAAAAAGAACTTTTAGAGGTTTTATTTCAGATGTGTATTCATAAGTAATCTGAAAAACACAAGGATAGAATATTTGCAAACTAATTACATAAAATATTCGGATGGCTATCATTATTGTCTGAGAAAGTTTGGGTATTTTGTTTCACCCAAAAAATCGACCTATACTCTGAATTTCACCCAAAAATTTATATTCAGGTCATTCAGGTTTAGAACGATATGAGTGTGAGTAAATGATGACAGAATTTTAAGTTTCGTGTGAACTATATTTTGGACTTTGTTTGAATATTTCATAGAAATGCATAATTCACCAATAAATCACATCCTCCAGGTGTTGTTGAACAGGTAGCAAAGTTGGAGTTCAGAATTACGATTTCAGTTCAGTTATCATTTCCATCATGTTAATGCATAAATTTCAGCTACATTTGTTCTGGCTTTCTGTTCTGCTGGAAACTCTCACATGTAGGTAATAGGCATCAGTTGACCTCAGTTTCCTCTCATGCCACCATTAATTTGTGAAAGTAAGTCTTAATGCATGCAAGACTTCAACCCTTACCCATAAATATCTCATTCTCTGCTCTCATCCAACCTTTATGATGACCTGACCTTCTGATTTTGCTCGTTACTCTTCCTGTCGTATTATGAAAATCTCCTGGTTGACATATACTAAAGAACAAAGGTACTACGAAGACTTTTCATATTCTTATCATAAGCTAGTTTCAACACATTCAGCTACTGTTTGTTGTTGAGAATCAATATGTATAGTATACAATAACAGTATTAATAATATTAATAATTAACCGTAATATGCAATACAGTGCTGTTCAGAATTATTTGCCCCCTTGGTAAATATGATCAAAGATGGCTATAAAAAATAAATCTGCATTGTTTATCCTTTTGATATTGTATTTTTTTTAAATGCAAAAATCTAACTTTTTGTTGAAGTAAAATAATTGAAAGTGGGGGGAAAACACATTGGGAACAATTATTTGCCCCCTTTTATTAAATACTTTTTGCAATCTCCTTTTGTCAACACAACAGCTCTGAGTCTTCTCCTATAATTAGTTTGGAGAACACCTGACAAGAGATCAGAGACCATTCCTCCATACAGAATCTCTCCTGATCCTTCAGATTCCCAGATCCATGTCTGCGCTTCTTCTCTTCAGTTCAGCCCACTCATTTTCTATAGGGTTCAGGTCAGGTGACTGGGATGGCCATTGCAGAGCTTGGTTTTGTGCTCAGTGACTCATTTTTGTTTTGATTTTGATGTTTGTTTTTGGATCACTGTCCTGTTGGAAGATCCAAACATGGCCCGTTATAAGATTTCTAGCAGAGGCTGTCAGGTTTATATTTTTTTTTTATCTGGTGGTATTTGATCGAATCCAATTTTTATCCCTGTGTGCACCAAACCCATGTTGAGTGTTTGCTGCCAAAAAAGCTCTTTTTTTCTTTTTTCTTTTTTCATCTGACCACAGAACCCGTCCGTTTGAAGTTCCAGTAGTGTTAGTTACTTTTCAAACGTTCTATGGATTTATCATATTTGTCTTTTACAGGATGTCGTGAAATCATTCAATTGCATTTCTTAGCACCGATGTGACTGGTGGTGTGTCATGAGGATGTGAGATGTATTTCGAGTCACACTGAGAGCGTCTATCTAACCTCTTACCTTTTTGCGCCTGGCTCTCTGTTTGCGATTCATCAGCGGTTGGCCCAAGGCAGTGCTGCGCTTCACAAACCCTCATCTGTTGACCTAATCTCTCTATTCTCTGACTGAACACAGCCTGATGTCTGGAAATGCGCTGCTTCAGTGATATCTAGCTATATCTGTATCTGTGAAAGGCTGATAAAAGCTCATGGTCTCTCATGCCTACGCACTCACACATACATTTACATTTAACCGTCTTAGCAAATGCATTCTTACATAAGCAGTTAACAACAAGTGGCAATAACCAGCTAGAAAGCATCTCAAGTGTGATTTGGACTGGTAAACAAAAGGTAGTAGCTTTGAACCAAGAAGGTTTGAATAGAATCTATTCTCAGTGGAAGTTATGAAATTAAACCAAGCTGCTTAACTAGTCTCTTAAAGGGATACTCCACCGTTTTTTCATATTAAACTATGTTATTCCCTTAACTAAGACGAGTTGATACATACCTCTCTCATCTCAGTGCGTGCACTTAATCGCTCTAGCGCGCGGTGACACTTTGAAAGCACTTAGCTTACCCCAGTATATTCAATGGTATCTAACAGCAATGAATTTAGAAGTGACCAAACACATCAGTAAAAAGTCACGTTTGTTCTATTGACAGAAGTGAAAGGAAGAGGATCAGGCGTGACTTTTTACTGCGCCGAGTCGAAGTACTCGCAAAAGTGCTATTCCGCCATACATTATAGTTATCCTTTTTAACCCGCTTAGAGAAGCGCCACGTTTTATTTTGTGTCACCATACTTGGTCGTATAACTATTCGTGTAACTGTTTTGAAATAGGGAAAAAACGTTGATGTGTTTGATCACTTATAAATTCATTGCTGTTAGATACCATTGAATATACTGGGGTAAGCTAAGTGCTTTCAAAGTGTCACCGCGCGCTAGAGCGATTAAGTGCACGCACTGAGATGAGAGAGGTATGTATCAACTCGTCTTAGTTAAGGGAATAACATAGTTTAATATGAAAAAACGGTGGAGTATCCCTTTAACTACTCTATTTCAGACGAATTTTCCTGGGTCATATAAGGCCATTTGAGTTCCCAATGTTAATTTCATTTCTATTTGGGCTAGTATTAATGCATACCTTGCCATGCGTTTTCTCTGTGCAGTATGACTGGTTTTCTCTTGGGTGGTAAATGGTGCGGTTAGATTGTCTGCTGTTGATTGTCATCTCCTGGTCATTAGAGCATGGTGAGTCTCTCTCTCTCTCTCTCTCTCTCTCTCTCTCTCTCTCTCTCTCTCTCTCTCTCTCTCTCTCTCTCTCTCTCTCTCTCTCTCTCGCTCTCTCTCGCTCTCTCTCGCTCGCGTCGGCCATCTGACAGGCGCCATCACTAAAGCCTGACTCCAACAAGTCGGAACTTGCAGCCAAACCTTCTGTCAGTGTGTGTGTGTGTGTGTGTGTGCAATAGAGTTGATGATACCAGTGCCTTCAGCTGATTATGAGAAACATCATGTGTGCATGGCTGAATGCGTTTTTGAGCAACACTAAGTAGTTGTAGGTGGTGTCGCTCTGAAATTGCTGTCATGATGAACAGTAATAACCACAACATGCCTTTTATTGTGATGGTGACTGACTGCAATAATGTATAATCAGATGGTCATACCTGATATGGATGCATAACACTGCCTAGATTTGATTTGAAATGTGTTGCGTAAAAAGGCAATACATTTCTGTGATTGAATTAGAATTTCCCAGATGATGTGCATCATTTGGTGCAAGATGGAAACTCAAATTCAATAAAATATTTTGCTCTTTTCTACACTTAACTAATTTAACTTGTAACAATTAGAATGTAATGTTGTCTGAACTGGACTGATATGTTTATGTAAGGGTAGAGAAATTGTAATTATAATGCATTATAAGACCTGTCTAGATTTACAGGAGAATCCCGAGGCTGTTTGAGGCTCATTTCTGAGATTTAGTCCTTAAACTTCTTCAAACAGTTCAAACAGTTGCTCATGAAAGTCTCAGCCATTAAACGCACAGTAATGTCAGTCCATTTTGTGAAGAATCCCCCTCATTTAGTCTGACTTTACTAGCTGCTTTTAAAGGCTGTTCATGGCTAGTTACATGAATAAGCTAGTTTACTCAATAACAAGGTTCTCAGTCACATGCCACTCTAAAACAAAGAGCCTAAGAACTGTGGGTAATCCTCTTAAAAACATTCCTTTTAAGCTGTGTACATGGCCTTTGTGTTCACCTGTTAATAATCGACTGTTGGAATGACAGTTCAAATGACTTCTCAGTAAACCGAGGTCATTGTTACGGCCAAATATCTCGAAGTCAGTGGACCTGTATTTTATTCTCAAATATCATTGTAGTGTACTCTATAGTCTTTATGAGACAGTTTTTACCTTATGGTTCCCAGCATCCGCTTGGGTTCGGATAAATAATGCAGATTGCATTGTTGTTGGGCTTTTGAGTTAGTCGTGTGATCTTAATTCTGCCCTTAGTATGTGGGTGTTTCACTATCATTGTGTTTCATGTGTTGGACATTAAGGAACCTGATATCTGTAATGATCTATCTTCCAGCTCTGCAAAAGTAAATAAGTAACAAAAATAAACTCAATATTTAACTGAATATATAACTGAATACCACTTCTGTCCTGATTTCTATGAAGGGAGGGTCTATGGGTGGGTAAATGTATGGGTTTTTTCAGATCTTTCCATCTAATGGACAACATAAGCTCACACAATTTACATATGAACGCAAGCATTAGCTTTCGTTTCTGCTCTGAGAGCCGCAAGACCAGCCGAACTCTGTGAATGTGTGTTAGAAATCAGGAATGGTGAGAGAACATTGTGCTTGGTATGTTTTTCGTCTTCAAACCAAACTTGGGTCGTTAAATGTTTACGCATTCGTAATGTTTACGCATTAAGTCAGTATGTTCAGAGTAGGCAGTCAAACGCATTCGATCACATGAGTGTTTACACTACGAAAGCAATCTGGTCGAATGTGTTTTTGACTACCACTAGAAGTGGTTGAAAGTGGACAAGCTCAAAATGTTTCAGACCCTGTTAACACATGTATCTAGTGTTGTCCACTTGTGATCCGATCGACCAAAACGCATCTTAATACCAAGGAAAGACAGTTTTCCCTCGCCAGTGATGCCTTTAACTTTTTCACTAATTATACGGCACTATTTTTTTTGTAAAACTGATTTATTATGCAAAGCACCATGCAAATATATATATATACATTTTCTAATATTGGGTAGAAAAAACTACATAGTAATATTTAAAATTACAAATATACAGTACATGCAATGGCTATACAAAACTAATAATTCTGTTTTATAATATCATGCTTTCTATCACACGCAGTACAGTATATGGGTCTGAATACTGTACATAAAAACATATAGCTTCCTTTATATTTTAGGAATGGGGTCCCTCACTAGATAATCGTATATCAACAGAAATGTAATAGTCGTGCATGTGAGCTGATTGTTTTGCGTGCAGCAAAATACCTGTTTTTCTTACTTTGTTTTTGTAGTATAATCCAACAGCTTTGATTAGATGGACTGGTGCCACTTACTGTATGTGGCCTTGCGGCTGCCATGCTGAGCTCTGATTGGGCAGGAGGGGAGAGCAAGCAGACCATGGTCTCATTTCTTCAGTCTTGGATCTGTCTTTTTATTTGGATTCCAGACTTTGTTTTGAGACTCTCTGATGTGCGGCAGCCTCAGCACATCACCTGCTCCAGTGCAGCCAGATGCTGGATGGTTAAATGCCTCTCAGGCATCACAGGGCATCGTCGCACCACTGAATTTATGCCAGATCTCCATCCTTTATCATTTTTGATAAAAGATAGCATAAATTTTTTGACAGCACCTGTCATGTAGATGTTAAGCCTTTCAAACACACGCCTGTTTTCAGATTTGCACTGGTAATCCTTTTCAGACCGTAAATACCCAGAGGAATGTTTGCATGGATTTGATTATTTCTGCATTGTTAAAGCCAACTCATTTCAGCTTTGAGACGAAACATTTACCATTTTGACTTGGTGATCAGACCAGCTCTGTGGCTTTCGATTCTCTTGGCCGTCTGCGAACCCACAGAGCATCCAAACAGGCAAGTTTATGGCCTATTGAAATGTCACCAGTGATAATAAAAGGTCAAGATTCTTGCCTGCATTTAGAGTTTCTGAAGCCAGAGCACAAGGGCCTCCTTTAGGCAATGATGAGAATGCCACGAGCCCTGCGGATCTAATGCACTTTAATACCAGAACCCATTGGACATCAGCCGCCCTCCATTCCTCAAGCTTACCTCTATTGCTAAGGTGACCTCATAGGTAATTGGCTGCACTCTGTGGGAGGCTGGTTCTCCGTGACTGATTGGACTGATTTCATGGGCTACTGAACATTGACATTTACGAGATATCCCCCCACATCGCTGCCCTTCCTGTGCTGTTGCCCTTTGTTTCAGAGTCCTGCACTTAGAAGTGTGGAATTCAGCGATAATGCGGATTGATATTAGGGCTGCGCGGTATGACCGTATATGCCGTGCACCTGCTGGTGCTTTTTACAAGCATAAGATGTCACCAATCAGTTTCAAAATCAATTTCAAAATGTACTTTATACTTACACTACCGGCCAAATGTTTGGAATAATAAAATGTAGTTAATGTTTTTGAAAGAAGTCTCTTGTGCTGACCAAGATTGCATTTATTTGATCATAAATATAGTAAAAACAGTAATGTTGTGAAATGTACAATTAAAAATGAACTCTTTTCTAGTTTATTATATTTTAAAATATTATTTATTCCTGCGATGGAATCAGAATATTAGAGTCGTTTCTGAGGGATCGTAGATCATCATCAACGTGACACTGAAGACTAGAGTAAGAATGGCTGCTGAAAATGAAGCTTTGCCATCACAGGAATAAATTACATTTTAAAATATATTCAAATATTTGTTTCTCTGATCTAATACGGCTTTGATTCTCACATGAACTTTCGTGTACACTTTTGGGGATTTCATCTCAATGCATTTTTGGTTCCCCAAAAAAATGTCAGCGAACAGTTCTTAAAAGAACCAATGGTAACACTTAATTGTACAGTGTCCTTATTACATATGTTACATGTACTTACCATAGTAATAACGGTAAATTATGCATAATTACATGCAACTAACCCTCAACCAAATCCTAATCCTTTCATATCCCTATAGTAAGTACATGTAGTTGCTTAATATTACTCAGTACTTAAATATATGATTACACTGTAACAAAGACACCTTAAAATAAAGTGTAACAGAACCAATTTTATTAGTGTGAAGAACATTTTTAAAATCTAAAGAGCCTTTTTCACACTATAATGGAAATGGAAAGGAAATGTTGTTGGATGTTGAAGGTTTATCATGGAACCATAGATGCCAATAAAGAACCTTTATTTTTGAGAGTGTTAATTTACCTCATTTTACTTCTTTTTTTGCAATTGCCAGATGCTTTTCTCTTAAGAAAATTACATTTCATTCAATGTACACAACACAGTTGAGCTAAAGGAATGCAGATGTTTGAATATATTTCCATCTTTCAAATGGAAAACAGGATAAAAATACTGCTAAGGAAAATGATTTATATATACATAAAAAAAATCATTATTGTATCATATATTAGATTGGTCACAGTGCCCACCCATTTTTGTGATCCACCCACTCTCTGTTGGTACTGTAGATGATTTCCTCGATAATTTGGCCTAAGTGTTGAGGTGGAGGAAAGATATGCAGGAACAGTGAATGTTATCCACTCATATTGTGCCTATTAAATTGGTCCTTCCTGATAAAGATCTAATGTGCCCGAACCTAAAGTGCCAATTAGAGCTATGATATTGCTGCATTGCTATACTTTTTAGTCGAGTGGGAGAAATTATATTTATGTGAGAATGAATAGTCTCCTTTTGAGTTCAGCTGGTCCATTTTCTGCTCTGTTAATGATCGGGATGTGGCACAGATGGAGAAATTTCCAGACAGGTGGGCTCCTTACATGTTGAGACTGGATAGCGCTAATTGCCCCAAACGGGCTGGGAAAAACAGGGTTTGATAATGGATCGAATGTAGCGGGGGACCAGGGCATTGGCTGCAATGGTAGGCCAGAAAAAGTGCGTCTTGATTTAGATTCAGGCCATTTTGGGCACCCTGTGTAGACTTAAGCAAAGATGCCACTTCTGACATCAGCTTGTGGCAGAATTTCTAACAGTTAACTGTGAATTAAGCAGCAGTATTTTGGATACCCTTGAAGGGTCGTGCTGCACATACAGGTAGGCTGGTGAGCTGTCGCTTGAATAAAAAATAGCTAGTCTTATAGACTTTTAACTTTAAGGTAAAAATAACCTATTTGGCCAGGAAAAGACCATCTGACTGACACAGTTTGCTTCGTTTTTACTTGTGGTTTAGGGTCAAGTGCAATAATCTCAGCCTTTGCAATCTGAAAAAAAAGGTTGATTAGGAAGTTGAGACCAAGAAAAAAACTTGTGTACCATAATGCTGCAAAACTGTGTGATTGCTTTGATGTGTTCACTGAATGTGAGCTGGTCATCTTGGCTTTTTTTCACCTCAGGGTTACAGCTGTGTTTTTTGAACCGAGATGGAGAGAAACTGAGGTAGAAGCCATCTTCAGCAGCTCACTTTTTACATGTTGAGCTTGAGGTGTTGATTATTCATTCAGGCTGAGGTGTCCGAGGGATATGAGATCACATAGGTGAAAACGGATAGAGGCATGAAAAGTAGCCCTGACTTCTGTCGACATGGCAGTGAAAAAAAAAAAGCTATGCATTTTATACAATGGAGAATGGTATCGGACTGAGTACAGATCCTTGAGGGATACCAGTATCATCAGGGTGCAGGAATTTAAAGGGGGAGTGAAACACTCATTTTCAGTCAATCTCATGTTAATCTTGAGTACCTATAGAGTAGTACTGCATCCTTCATATCTCCAAAAAGTCTTTAGTTTTATTATATTTATAAAAGAAAGATTGGCAGTTCCGAGTCTTTCCGGAAAAAAACGAGCGGCTGGAGGCGTGCCGTGTGGGCTGTGCTTACGCGCCGATAGCTAACAACACACAGACATTTGAAGCAGACAAGCAGTTTTACTCACCGTCTGCGGTTCCAACGCACGACCGTGAACCTTTATCATTGGGACTGCTCCATCCTTAAGTATTAGACGATCTGCAAATCCGGCGTCGAACTGGGCTTTGTTTATAAAACAATCATCGTCGAAATGCAGGGAACAAACAGTCTTGCACAACTCCGTTGATGCTCTGGAAAAACAAACTCCATCCACTGGTCCCTTAACGCCGGGTTCTTTGGGAATCTGTGCAGGGATGTCTTGCCCTGGCAACTAAAAACCCACTTCTTTGGTGACACTGACTTCCCTAAAGCCGAGCACAGCGCTATGATGATGGGCGAACTGCTTTCCGCTCTCTTGCTCTGGTCTACGGTTGCGCGCGCGCCCGCGCTCTTCCGATAGAAGTGCCCTTAGGACCCATTTAAGGAAATTCCGCCCCATCTGACGTCACACATGCCCATACTCGAAAAAAACTTTCCGAAACTTGTGACAAACCGGAAGGAGCATTTTTGGCACAGAAATACTCCTTCAAACTTACAATTTAATTTTTGAAACTTTGTCCATGTTTAGCATGGGAATCCAACTCTTTAACAGTGTAAAAAACTCAGTATGCATGAAATAGCATTTCACCCCCCCCTTTACCATATGCATGTGTTTTCTTTGAATATACTCAATGAGTCTTCACTGTTTTTCCTGCTCAACACTTACACAGGCTAACATTTCAACCCACACATCATTTTCTCTCACACTTTTTTTTTTTTAAATACCACTCACTGCTGCAAAAAATCTGTTGTTTTACCACTCACTTCTTTGCACCCTCAGAGCCGCGAGCCACTGAAGCTGAGCGAGCTGAAAGCAGAAGTGTCTCCGCGTATCTCTGTGGAAGACCTCATTGACCTGTGTGAGCTGAGTGGACCGGCTTGCTTTAAAACTCCTGCCAAGAGGGCCAGGAATGGGAAACCCAAGATCCTGGCAGTGGACATCCGAAGCCTTGAAGAGTATCCTTTTAGTCTCAATAATAAATGCAAGACTCTGCAAAAACAATTTTTTAAGAAAATTATTGAAATGATTTAAAAATACAGTAAAAACAATAATATAATGTAATGTATTACAATTTTTAAAATGTAGTTTTTATTAAAATGTAATTTATTCCTGTGATGGTTAAGCTGAATTTTCAGCATCATTACTCCAGTCTTCAGTGTCACGTGACATTTAGTTTTATTATCAATGTTGAAAACAGATATGCTGCTTAATATTTTTGTGGAAAGCATGTTACATTTTTTCAGGATTCTTTGAATAATAGAAAGTCCAATAGAACAGCCTTTATTTTAAATTAAAATCCTTCTTTCCTAATTTCTCACCGATCAATTTAGTGCGTCCTTGAAATAAAATATTTCTTTCTTTCAATGAAATCTTACCCCAAAGATTTTATCGGTAGTATAAGTATAAATGTCTCTTTATTTTTAAGATATTAATAGTATTTTAGATATAGATAGCATTTTTGTCTAGTTTTCCTTTTAAGAGTAGGATTTTTTGCTGTCTATGTATGGCCCCTGAAAGCCCAAGCTAAACATCAGAAAATCGATGTTAGAGACATCGAAAAATGTAGAAAGAATTGTCAGGCCAACTCCAGGCACACTTCCAGACGTGAAAAAATCTATTTGTAATGTACTTGCAGAGTTTCCATAGTTGTGTTTCGTTGTTTGAAAGGATTCATTTAGAAGTTGGCTAAACTCTTAAGTAGATAATGTAAAAATCAGATTAATTGAAAGCAATAAGTCAGAGCCTAAAGACAGATTGGTGTCTGTTGCTAGTAGTGAAGGCCCAGTGGAATGTGTGGGAGAGCATTACTGTGGTTAATTTGTTTTAAGAGGTTTGTCACCGTTTCCATTAGCGCAGCTGTAAGTAGATACACGATAGCGTACACAAGCAGGATAAGAGCAATCGTAATACATGTATACAAGGCTTTCAGGGAAAACTGAATGTAAAAGCTGCTGATGTAGATATTCATTGTTCTCTCATTTTGTATTCTGTACCTTTTATGGCCATATCAATATTTGATATGAATGTTAGACAAAGCCCTTTCTGTTTTAAGGGCCGTTTAAAATCTGCATGAACATTTTCTCATCCTCTTGAGAAATGGAGAAAGGTCTTGTTAAATGTTTCTGAGAAGTTCCACTCGTTTTTATTGAAAGATGTAGCACAAATATCACTGATTGTAACTTTATCTATGGAGGAAGGCAGCTAAGAAGTGTTATTATTCAGTTATTATTACACTCTGCCCTCTTTTTCTTTTCCCATCTCATCTTTCATCTCTTTGAGACGCTGATTAAACATGACCAAGACAAGTGCACGCAAGAGCAATGTCCCAAGGGACTTTATTCAGCTCATATTTTTTTATCTTGTCCTGCACACTTTGTTCTCTGTCTCATTCTTTCGTAGTGCTGCAGTGGGTTTTGGATGGAGTTGGACGGTTTCCACGAAGCCCATAGATCTGTGTTGGGTTTGTTCTGTAAATCCAGTGAACCTCACCTGACACAATTACAAACGACCAGCTCAAGAGCTTACAAGAGATTGTGTGCTGCTTAGATGTCTTACCACAACACATGTATACCAAAGTACCTCTGGGTATTCACTTAAAACACCGTAATGCTCACATTAGAGACGAACTCTATAATGGTCTTCACATGTTTAATGTGACACAGTTCAATCACTCTCAAAGCCACTGGGCGTTAACCAGTAACCAAACTTGATCTAAATCAAAGCCTCCTCCACACTGCAAAAATATTATTTCGATAGTCTACTTTAGACATTCTACTGACTATATAACTACATGTTAACCCTAACACTACCAGTCTACTAATACTCTAGTGAGAGTTAGTTGACATGTAGTTGCAAAGTTACTTATAGTTAATGTCTAAA
Source organism: Scardinius erythrophthalmus (assembly GCF_964197995.2). Taxonomy (NCBI): domain Eukaryota; kingdom Metazoa; phylum Chordata; class Actinopteri; order Cypriniformes; family Leuciscidae; genus Scardinius; species Scardinius erythrophthalmus. Next base: position 40,069,837 of record NC_138223.1, read on the forward strand.
GTGGACTCAAAATAAAGTGTCCTAATCCTAAAGATAAAATAATAAAAATGAATGATAAAAATAAAATAAAATCATTGGCAAATAGGTTTTCCTTGTTTTAAGCATCAATCTAAGATTGTTTGTGAGGTTTTGTACGTAAATTTGTGTTATTTTTTGACAAAAAAAAGGAATAGTGTAAGAAAAATAAACAAACTTCATGATAAATTCTTATTATCTTTCATCATTTTGATTCTCAAGTATATTTATCTTGGTTTAAGGATGCTTAAATATTTTTTTCTTAAAAAAAGAAAATGCTGATGAAGAAATGTATATTTTAAAGTCTGAAAACAGTTGCACTTTATTTTAAGGTGTCTTTGTTACAGTGTAATTATATATTTAAGTACTGAGTAATATTAAGTAACTATATGTACTTACTATAGGGTTAGGGAGGGTTTGGTTTGGATTAGGGTTAGTTGCATAATTTATAGTTATTACTATAGTAACTACATGTAACATATGTAACAATGACATTGTAAAATAAAGTGTTACCCTGAAAACTTTTATGATATTTACATTTGGTGAGCATTCCCAGTTGCACCATTTTCATGGTTTCCACAAAATATTAAGCAGCACAACTGTTTTCAACATTAGCCCCTTTTCCACCGTTCTCGTTGCCTAACCTTTCTATTCCGTGCTGATCCGCTTTGAGGCTGATTTTTTATTTATTTTTATTGACTTTTATGGACAGTTACATAGAAACTGGTAGACGGGCAACAGACAAGTGACCAATCTTGAGTGGCGACGTCACTTCAGTTCATCATATCAGAATGATTTCTGAAGGATCATGTGACACTGAAGACTGGAGTAATGATGCTGAAAATGTTAAATATTTTAATAATTTTTTAATTTTAGTAATTTTAAATAAAAAATTACAAAACAGTGATTTTATATTATTATAGTATTTCGCAATATTACCGTTTGTACTGTATTTTGATCAAATGAATGCAGTCGTATGACCCTTGACCGCCCGTGTGCAGCTTCAGTCGCGGTCACATCCCAGGCAGCATTAACATTCCCTACACCTCCACGTTTGGGCCGGAGGGAGAACTGCTCCAGTGTCCCGCCACCAGCACCCTGGCCGGATACAGATTCCGTGTCATCGTGATCCTCAGCAACATCATGAAGAATGCTACCACGGTAAGGTTATTTCATCCTCCTGCTGATGTTTTTTAGGAAACGCATTCACTGCAAGTCACTTTATATTAGACTTCTGCGATATGCATAAAAATGAATAATAATCACACGTTTACTTCCTTTTCTCCTGCAGTTTGCTGCTCACCTGGTGAAAGTAAATTTCCCTCGGGTTTGCGTCTTGGATGGTGGCATTAACAAGATGAAGTCCACTGGCCTGTTAACGGTCCCATCTCCGCAGATATAACAGTGTGTGCTTTGATAAAGGGAAACTGTTTGAATGTCATTTACATGGTGCAAAACGTGAATACATTTCTCAGATAAAAAAAAAAAATCTTCTAAACTATGTCAAGAGTTCCCCGAAAGGCATTATGCATGTCAGCACTGAAAAGTTTGAACTTGAAAATGCAAACAGCTGCTTGAACTTCTGGGACCAAACCAATCAACAAAAATAAAGTTGTTGTTTTTACTACAGCTGTTGTCATAAAAGCCTGATTTCATTTCTCAAAAGTCACTAAGTTGAAAATTCCTGTTTTAGTATTTATTAAACTGTTTACTTGAGTCTTAAAAGGGTCATGGACTGCAGTTTAAAAAATGTTTTATGTTTCCTGAGGTGCACTTATAATATTAGTATGATTTTTACATAAAAAAATGTCATAATTTAGAAATAAAAGGCCATTTTCTACCCTGATTTTAGCCTCTGATTTGAAGGGGCGTGTCTGCTGTGAGACTTCATTGTAAACGCCCACTGCTGTGATTGGCTAACATCTTTGCATATTAAATAATGCAACTCTCTTGAAATCTTTTACTATGTTTTTACTGTAACAGCTGTCGAGATTAACTAATCGTGAAAAGCGTTGAGCATTATATTTAGACTCCTGTTGCATGAAAGGTTTCAGAAGTAGGTTTTGATTTGATTCTATAGAGGCGGTCTTTTGACGCACTGTTGCGTCATAATGTGATAAAATTCCAAACGAGTCGTTTTCAGAGCTTGAATTCAATAAAAGCTGTAACAAGGACGTTTTGAGTTCTGACTATTGGATACTGGATAATTGGATCATGTTGATGATCCAATCAATGTGAAGTCCACATTTTCTCTTATCGAATATCCTGTTTCACTCTGAAATTCGTGCCAGTACAGACGAAAAAATAGGTTGCGAAGAGGGTTTAATGGGGAAATTTGCAGGCACCTTGTCCAAAAAAAAAAACTTCCAGAGAAAGTTATGATAAATGGTGGATGATATTCTGTGGGTAAAAGCGCCTAATTAATGTCTAGGCCAATCCAACCTGACAAAAAGGTCTGGAAAATTTAAATAACCACATTAGTGTAGCAAAGGCTTTCTTCGAACGCATCGCGACGGTTGATGTGAATGGGCATGCAGAATCAGAAATGCACTGTGGGTTCCAGTCCTGTCAGTTAAGAACAGGAAGAGGAGATAAAGTGGATTACTGGATATTTGAAGTCTGGGGAAAATACATACCTGGATTTTTTTTTTTTTTTTTTACATTTTCAGCATTCTTTAGTGTCTGCAAAGTTGCAAAGCACAAAGTCCACTCCAAAGGGAGTTATTCGCTATATCAGTGCGCACTGTTTCTAAACTCCCTGAAACTCCTTAATTGTAGTGTTTAGTTTTCTTCCGGTAACAAACATGTCACAATATTCCTCATTTAAATAATTCTCGAGCAAGGCATATGCAAAATAAAGGTGCAAGGCCTGATAGTAGTGTGCTGAAACTTATGATAAGGGGCGTGACATTTCCCAAACACGCTGGAAGCAGTTGACCAATCACAACACACTGGTTCAGCCGACCAATCAGAGCACAGCGTGCTTTTCAGAAGGAGGGGCTTCATAGAGACAGGAACTAAACAGAGCGTTACTGACAGACTGGGAAGAGAGGTGCTGCAACAATGTCAAATAAGTTACTTTAAAAACATTCAAACATGAAAACCTAGCCAGTCTAGTAGACTTCAAACTCAAGACCTTTAAAACCTCTTTAATAAAATGTAGCATGTATGTATGTATATCTTCCTATTTTGAGTCAAAAGTACAACCTAAATGGTGGTAAAAATATGATGGGATGTTTTTTGGAAGACCGTAAAAGAAATTGTTTACCCAGAAAAATAAAACTGTCATCATTTATTCACCCTCATGTCGATGCACACCTGTATGAGTTTGTTGTGTAGAACACAGAATGAGATATTTTGCATAATTTGCTAAAAATTACTTTTGGCACACAATGCAAGTGATGGGGACCGAAGCTGTTTGTGAAGGAACAAACTAAAACTTGAATCATTATTAGTTGAAAATCTTCCCCTTATTTGCTTCTCATTTATATTCTATTTTGTTGCCTCTAAGAGGCATCTTTTTTTTAACGGATAAAAGTGGCAGGACATTTTGCGTAGCATCTTTTGTGCTCCATGGATAAAAGTGAGTGAAATGAGTGATGTATATTTGATTTGAACCTTTACATTAAATGTCAAGTTACAAAGCACCTTTATCTGCTTCCACAGATGTAGTGAGACCTTTCACTTTTCAATCCAATACAGTGTTGAGTTTTTCATGAGATGGAAAAACTTGTTTGCTGCTAAGAAATCAGAACGGACCAGAAGGTCCTGGCAAAATGTTTCCATTATGCAAGAATTCAAGGTTTGCTGGAGGAAAAATATGGAGTTATTAAAGTCTACAGCAGGTTAGTGTACCAAATAAAGTTGCCACTGAAAGTACATTCTTCACTTCCACTGCTGCCGTTTCAACAGTAAGTTCTGAGCCAAATGTGCTTATTTTATTTTCCAATTTCCCCTTGGGGATCAATAAAATGTATATTTTAGATAACTGCTGGATTTTGAACCTCATTGCTGCCCGGCCCCAAAGCATAAAGGAAGATATAAAACAACACTCATCATTCTCTCGTACTGGTTGTAATGTGCCTTCAGAGGAACACAACTCTACAAGACTAAGCCACTGCCAGCATTTTTGAGCATTTTCACAAAACTTTCATGGCCCCCAGAATATATATCTTAATAATTAATTATAACAAATATTATGTTGTCATTAATATTATTTAAAACAACTACCACAATAGTGTTTTAGATTAGATCAAAATGCAACATATTTAAAATAATAAGTATTATTTACAATGGGACTTCTATTAAATTGCTTCTATAAGGAGTTTCATTGGTTCATATCAAGGCCATTAGATGGAAAGAGTAGAAAGAATTAAATTGGCCTTGTTCATGCATGGAAGATGCAAGCAAGAACAAATTCCTGTGCAAATCATTATTGAATTGAACGCAATCCCTTTACACAAGAAAGCTTTTTTGAACGATTAACACAATTGTTCTGCGCGGATGTTTTTCAGACTCTGTTAGTCAGAACAATATTTCTCTGGCACAAAAGCAAAGAGGGTTTCAATGAGGGTGACTATTATCCGAACAGATCGATTTACATTGAAAACCACTATAATGACTATAAAACTCCATAATTAATAAACTATATATATGCTACAAAAAAGACAATATAAAGTGCTGTGCAAGCATCGTCCCATGCAGGGAATCAAATTAACAGGCAAATCGTTTGGTTCATTTATTTCCAGCATCCAATCTGATTTAATAATATAATTTGACTTTCCAGTTCTTCAAATGAAAGAGAAGATAGTTTAGGAGAGCTGGTTATTAATTAAAGCTGTGTGTGCAAAACAACATGACAAAAACTTACAACTCTACTTAAAAAGCTGCTCTGAATTAAGTTATTACTCCCCAACAAGAGTAAAAAATACAAGACATATTTCATGTTCACGCCTTTTAATGTCTGGAGGTCGTTGCTTCATCTGAATATTAAACCAAGATCTTTCATAATCAACATACAGTCTTAAAGGGTAACCATGGTTGTGATGATCATAAAGAATGGCTGATACAGCCATTAATAAGAAAAATTCAGAACTGTTTACTGGTTTGTACTTAACAATATACGTCAATAAAATACTGGGTCGTGTGATGTAAACATTGTCCTGCATCACTTATACGATGAAGAATTCACATATATGTGCACCTACAAAGCATATTTGAAATATATTTATATATATACACGTGTTCGAATACATTTACAATAATACACCAAAAATAGTCACTCAGATTAGCTGCAAACTGGGCTAACAAATTACGTACGTCGATTTTGACAGGACATCATCATCATTCGGGTGACGAACAGCTGAACTGGGCAACTTACATTTACAACGGCACGATGGCGTCTGCTCGACAGTTTGACAAAAAGATTTGAGGTGGGAGACAAATTTGACATCTACAAAATTAAAATGTAAAAAAAAAAAACATTTCAAACATTTTAGACATCTCATCCATCAGAGCGCTGCATTGATGACATATTTTTGTAAGTCATTACTCTGATTCCCTTGACAAAAACCCTAAAGGATTTTTCCATTGGCTTTAGGATTATTGCAGAAAATAAGCTCTGTGAAAATCCAATGAAAGTTTATGATTCTTACACGTTTTGTTCATCATGATAATCTTCACAAATGAATACAACCTTTGGGGATTTTGAAGCCTAAATATAGATACAATCAACAGAAGTAAAAAGCTAAACGGTCACATGACTTCAACATCATCGTCACTAAGCTTCCGACAACTCTTTTCAGTATTCAGACTTTTTTTCGAGTTTATAAATTGTTTATATCTTGTTTATATTAATTGTTTATATAGCGAGTTTATACCTTGCAATTCTGACTTCTTTTCTCCGAATTTTGAGATATAAACTTGCAATTGCGTGTTATAAACTCCAATTCTGAGGGAAAAATAGACAGATTTTTTATGAAAATGTTTACATCTCACATTTCTGACTTTATAACTCGCAACTGCTGATTATAAAGTCAGAATTGTGAGATGAAAAGTCACTATTACGCCTTTTATTTTTTATTCGGTGATGGAAACAAGCTTCCACAGTTTCATAATAAAGCAACATTTTGAACAAAAAGCAGTTGTTGTTTTTTTTTAAAGACTACAACATGCATAAGCTTTTATCGTTTGTTTCTGCTCTTTTTCGCCTGTGTTTTGTTCCGGAGATTAAGTACTCTTTCAGAAGATTTGTAACAGCGCCCCCTACCGTATAACAGTGAAAAGTTGAAAACAGAAAGTTGGAAAATTCCGTCAATGGAAATAGTTAAGTAAAACTGAGCCAAAGTTCAGAGAATATTCCCTGTTAGCTGGGTCATGTATAGATGAGTTACCTGTTCGGCATAATGATGTTTAATGCCCCCCAAAATTTCTGTAGTCCCATTTAGCCACTTGTTAGCAACTGCCTTTTTCAAGACAAAAGCTTTTAAAATATCACAAGGATGTATTTACTGATGTACTTTATGTTGTAGAAAAAAAAAACATGAAAATATCTTGAGCTTTTCTTAACCACATTTAACTACAAACCCTTTGAGAAAACCCATTGACTTTGAAACGATGGAACCGGACGTGCTAAAATGCTAACTTGTTTCGGGGTTTTGGCCTACAAAAATACGTCGTCCCTACAGCACTCAACTGAGCACATGCACTTGTAGCCATTGAGGAAGGCCAGGGGAAGTGCACCCATAACTGACAGGAAGCCACATCCCTTTCTGTAAGGTGTCCGTCTTCCTAGAGTCCCGTGAGTAAAGCTGGCGTTAAAAGTCTCTGTTCATGGTGTTGTCGGTGTTAAAGTCTCCTCAGATTGTGCTCTTCCTGACAAGAACCTCGTTTGAGACTCACGTCGTCCAGAGCTATTTCGCCCTTGCGGCCTCTCCGCCGCTCGCCCTTCACGATCACCTGTAGTGACATAAATCAAATAACACCTTGGTGAAACCTTTTGAGACATTCACAGACGTGAGTGTATTCAGTGTTGACACTTACACTTTCTAGGCCATTGCCCCAGATGGTGATCTGCGTGGACCTCCAGCCGTTTCCTCCCGTTCGACCCCAGACCGCGGGGCTGTGCTGCCGTCCCTTCTGTACGAACACCTGCAGCATGCCCACGTGGTGGCCCGCCATGTTGTGTCTGAAGGCCAGGCACAGGTTCCCCTCGTTCCAGGGCGTCGTCAGGGGGAGGATCAGCTGAGCGCCACGCCCACCTCGCTTCTCTCCGCCCTCAGAGATCGTTAGGTACCGCCCACCTGCCAAAGAGATCATGACGGAGACAAGCCGATTACGTGCATTTCAATATCAATTTCAAAATACTTTATTTGTCCCCAAGGGGCAATTAACGAGAGTCACGTTAACAGTTTACATAAAAGCCCAGTGTGCACAGAATACATATTAAATATAATCTGCTTCAGGCAGATACCTAAAAAAAGTCTAAAGGTCCTTGCACACTCTTGCACGTCCAAAATTTTCGCACGTTAACAAATAATACGACCTTGTGTTATTCTAATCACGCTTAAACACCTCCGAAACTTTTCGTCCGTCATACAAAAATTCGGATCGGGTTCGATTTTCTGCGTTTTCCGCATCCGTAGCAAGCATTTTGAGAGGTGTTTTGACAATTCAGAGCCACCGATTCACGAATACGAAAAAATGCATACGAAAATTTCGGACTCTGTGCAAGGACTTTAACCATGAATAAACAAAACATGTATAAGAATGAATAAATACGTAAATATATACTGTATGTATATAACTGTGTGCAATTAAAAATAAAAATGTCACGGCATGGTAAGCTAAAAAAAAAGCGAATTAAGTGCACTATTACATGACACCAATGTACTAACAACGGAAACGTTTTTCCTTGGCTTTTTTCACACACAGATGACAGCGTTGTGAAAACTGATCCGCGAAAACGTTTTAAAAACTCTGTATTCTGCTGCCAGGCCAGTAGTTGGCGTTGTCACTTTGTAAAGAAAAACTACGCGTAATATGCATGAGCATGACTCCACCGTTTTCACAAACTCGTGTTTTTGTAGTTTACACAGATTACGGTATCGGTTTCAAAAACGTGCATTTTGAAACCCGGTTTCAGAAGTTTGTGTTTTCAGGCCCCCAAAATGCCATTGCCACGTAAATAAACGGGCAAAAACGGTGTCGTGTTAACGACCCCTAAAAGGTTGAATTTCTTAATTAAAAAAATATTACGAATCTTTTGGGGTAATCTTTTATTAATAAAACAGGAAATAACATCACATTTAAGACCCTCAAGAATTTCAAGGGGATAATAACTTTTTTTATGGAATGGTAAGATTAGTTTAGGTTGATATCTCAACAATATTCATATTTCAAAAATGCATGATAATTAAAAAAATAATGGAAAAAAGTGTACCTTGAAAAACTTTCTTTTTATCATCGTTTTTAAGATTTAAATGTGGAAATACTTACTATACATAATGGTTTCAGCACTTGACCTTTTTAAAGTCATTAAATAAATACGTTTTGAAAACATTATTACAGTATAAAACTGATGATTATTACAGTATGAAAAGACTGCATTTCTGTGAAAATCAGCACTTTTTAATTATTTTTTCTTTTCTTCATCTGAGAAATTCTTATTTCCCATTGACCCAATAACTTTTTATATAGAAAAACACCATAATACCTGAAGGATCTGCAGTCGTCTCCCAGTGAAGATCTCCCTCTCTGTGCTGGATCCATCCACAGAGACCATGAGTAAAAGAGCAGCTCAGATGGCCCGTCTCTGTGGAATATGACACAATTGATCAAAAAATAATTTTAGAAATTACTCTGAACAAAAATATTTGATCATGAAACTGGGAACAAAAATATTCACTACAACCAGTGTGGGAAAATACATTTTTGTCCTACAGCCACGAGGATCATGAACCACTCAGAATTGAATTGAGAATGCACGAGGCGGCAAACAAGGCGGACATTTATAATTTGAAGGAGAAACTGAAATAAAATAAAATTCAATTTATAATTTATAAAAGTATACTTGTCAATAAAGCATATATTTTGTCTGTATGAATTACTCATACACACAAAATATTGGGTATTTCCAAAAACATTAGATGATATTAATAATTTAAAATAATCTTTTTTTAATTTTTCATTTTCATTTCATTTAATTGACTTTCCTTTTGTGGAATAAAGAATAATATAACTGATAAATGTATTTGTTTGTTTGTTTGTTTATCTGCAAACAATGAGATATAAACGAGATGTCCTTGCAATTCTGACTTTTTTCTCACAATTGCGAGTTTATATCAAAATTTTGAGATACCGTATAAACTCCTATTACCTTCTTTCTTTTTTATTCAGTGGCGGAAACAAGTTTCCATAGTAAACAATGTTTTTAAAGTGTGGATGGATGGATGGATGGATGGATGGATGGATGGATGGATGGATGGATGGATGGATGGATGGATGGATGGATGGATGGATGGATGGATGGATGGATGGATGGATGGATGGATGGATGGATGGATGGATGGATGGATGGATGGATGGATGGATGGATGGATGGATGGATGGATGGATGGATGGATGGATGGATGGATGGAGTGGAGTGGAGTGGATGGATGGATGGTCAAAATTAATGGTGTGACAGCAACATCTAAGCATTTGACAGAAATCAAGCCGAGAATCACCCTCCACACTAGATAACAAAATGAAGCATTTGACTGGGGACGGGTGTTAATTTCACACCCTGTTTGCAAACAATACAAATATTGGTTAAGGCTCTGGGCTGGTATTCCCAGCATTGCAGGCTCAATTCACAATGGCCATTAACTGAGATCCTCTATTATCATCATGCCCTTGAGTAACACACTGAACAGAGGAAACTCCAGGGAAACTGCCCTTGCAAGCAGCGTAAGTGAAACTGCTAAATGAAAAGTAACTCAGAATTGCGCTATTCCTGAATTTCCCACAGGGATCAGTGAAGCATGGGTATTTTCATGAAGGCCAAAGAAAGCTGTTCGCCTCACAACGCTGATCCAATTCATCTGGAGTGACATCAGAAGTCAAGATTAATACCTACAAAATGCCTGTGATGTAAATAACAGAATAAACATTGCAAATAGGCAGTCTCACTGTGTGTTCCCATTTGCTGTATGTCTATGTCTATCTACAGCATCCAATAACTGAACACTCTAAAATCCAGCCACAATTTCAGCAAAAAAATAAAAATTAAAATAAAAGCAGCCTTCTTTTACCTGGGTCATCCTTCAGCTCCTCTTCTGTGTTGCCAAGTTCAATGTCTAAATCGATATCAAACACATTGTTTTTCCCATGATTTCGTGGTACTAGAGGGGAAAAAACAAAACAAAGAGTTTAGACTAGTGATTCCCAACAAAAAGTACACAATTCATCTTTTTAAAGTAACAAAATATGTATTTGTTAAAATATTTATTTATTTATTTAAATGCATTTTTATATTTAAAAAAATTATATATATATATATATATATATATATATATATATATATATATATATATATGTATATATATATATATATATATATATATATATATATATACAGTATATACCATACCTAGAGATTGGCAATGTTTTATTTCAGTTAGCCTAATAGCTGGTTTGATTTGCATTGAGAGATGATCTTATGGAAAGTACTCCATGCCAATCTCTAGGTATGGTGAAGGCTATGTGATGATGTGGGGCTATTTTAATTCCAAAGGCCAAGGGAACTTTATCAGGATGCATAGTATCCTGGATCCATGAAGTAACTGGCCTTTAAAAATAAAAATCTGCCTGCCTCTATGGGAATTTAACATAGGGGTGTCCAAACTTATGCACCCTGTATTTCAAGGAAGAACATTTATTTATGTACGATACATTATTCATTCACAAAGAAAATTGGTGTCCTTAAAGGTTGGATTTTTTATAATTTTTATAATTAAGTCATTAAGTTAAATTTCAAAAAGATGATTTTTTATTCCTTTTTTTAGTCAACTTTAGCATGGGTGTCTAAACTTATGCATAGCACTGTATATATATAGCCTAGCTTAAGGACTGTTTACTTTAAGCTATTATTACTAAAGTTATTACTAAACCATTTTATAAAATCAATTATTATTTATATTATACTTCACTATAATTTGAATGAAGTCAAGGGTTCGCAGGCAATCAGCTAAGCCATGATTATATTATCTCGGCCTCATTGCTTAATTGAAACAAATAAATGTTGAGGACAAGACAAGTTATCCCCTCAATTGTTTTTTACCTATAACTGAAATATGGGCTTAATAGAGGATAGGAGATAAGTGAGTGTACATCACATATATGTGGCAGGATATCAGCAGAAAGGAAGTCAAGTCTGTGATTAGTCTATTGATTTCAATTATCCCTCAAGCCTTTGCTTGTGACAGCACTATGTACAGCCCTCCAACAGAAGCAATGTCCTCACAGCTAATAACAACTTACTTCACCCTAAGGTCATTTCCAAACACTGCAGGTGTCCGTGTTGGGGCTATACAACTTTGACACGATCGTTATGGTTTATAATTGATTAAGGAGATATAATTATATTTAAACCCTAGCTGTATATTTGATATTTCCCCACTGTTTCAGAGCAATCATTATTTATTAGGCCTATTGTGAGCCCTCGGAGGCAGTGCGGGGTAACTGATTTATATATCCTGAGGCAGGGCCAACTGGTAATGTAATCTCTCTAGGTGAGTCTTCTGTTTTCATTAGGTGCTGTCATCTGGATAGGAGGCTTTGGGATGCAATTTGCTTCCCTGAAAAATCTGGTTTCGCCTTGTGGGAAGCCCAAGAGATACCCAAAAAAGAGCTTATGTACATGAAAGATACAGCATATAGTCCTTTGGGCCAGGAAATGGTTTTCTTGGATAGATCCAAAGGCCTTCATGGCTCTGTCCCAAAGGGTGCAGTCAGCGGTCCTCCTTTAAATTCACACATTGGCTACAAAAGACCACATGGACTGTTGCATAGACAAGTGTGAGTGCATCGAGGCCGTATGGTAGCAAAGGGAGCATTTGTGAGCATGCTTTTGGATCATAAAATGATATAGGACACCCTACAGTCTCAGACTTCACCGAGAAACAGGAGTAAAGGACGTAAGACTACATCATAATCCACATGAAAGAGCCTTTAAAGCACATTTTTGCAAATATTTGGGAAACTCTCATGGAAGCTATGTTTTTGACACTGGCCCTCAATGAGCAGGACTGTACACCCGTGAAAAGTAATGTACATGTACCAATTTTTGTGAGCGAAATCCAGTCTTTATAGGAATTCATGTAATTGGGAATTTTGTGTTATGCAAAGGATTTTTCCCATACAGATTTCACAACGGGTTCAAGTTGGTCATGCCAATTGGCATGTTGACCAATAGAAAGCTACTAGGTGCGAAAGTGACTTCTGTGTAAACTTATACATTGCAACACTACTGACAATAGACAATGGACCATTTTTGCTTAAGACAGAGGAATTGTGAAAATCTGAATAATATTTTCCAAAAAAAAGTCAGTTTACTTACTGTGAACGTCACCTCTTTGTTTCTGGGTAATGTTTTTGATGCTGTTGTCAATTGGCGTCACAAAGGGGATTAAAGGTCTGCGTGTTGGGATAAAGGGAACCACCGCTGTAACCACTGGGGCTTTTGTGGTTGTTCTGGTTGTGGGACGGTACGGGACCTTAGGTTTGATTGTCACCACAACAGGGGGTTTACGTGTCGGTATGAAAGGCCTACGGGTGGTAGTCGCCGGGACTCTCGCTGGAGGGGTGACTTTTTTGGTTGGAGGAGATTTAGTGGTGGTTGTTGTTGTAGGTGAAATCCGTTTAGCTGTCACTGGTGGTCTGATTGTTGTGGTGGTTCTCTTTTGGTCTGAGCCTGGAATTTTGTTGCCCCCTTTGTTGTCATTGTTGCTTGGCGTGGTCTTTCCAGGTTGTGGAGGGTCAATAACCACTTTTGGGATTGCTAAAAGGAGAACAAACAGGATTCTCAGTTAAGTTAACATGACATTAAAATCAAGTCTCAACCTATTTTTATTCTCGTGTTGAATAGGTCTTATCTGGTTTAAACATTTTTGGGAATTGGGAAGTCTGCGGCTAAATTAGGCCCAATTGAAACACCACCATTCATATTTTAAATGAAACTGAAAAGGACACTTTAAGCTCATATGTACAATGAATGCACGAAAGTCATCCATCACATTCGAATTCAATACCAGAAGCGTAGACCCTCGCGCTTGTGTCATTCTTAAGGAGGGAACACTAAAGGAATGAATGTGACAATGCCATCTCAGGTTTCACAGGAGCTTTGATATGTGATTCCCAAAAGGCAGTAATTCAACACTTCCAGCTCTTCTGAGTCACACCTGGCTGAAAGTTTTCAGAACAGATGCTAAGGAGGGATGGGTTGCCTCATTGGTTTAACAATGATTAAATCAGGTGTCAGACTCACAACAACTGTATTTTTGTCCACTTAACAAATAATAACAAGATTGAGCAGGTTGCAACGATGCATGCATAATACTTCACACATAAAGCCACTGACAGTGGTTTGTAAAGGCAGTAGAGAGTGCATGTGAAGAGCGTGCAGCTGTGGTGTCATCAGATGCTCACGGTGAACCTCTCTTTGTTCACGAAGATTAAAAACATGGCATCTATCAAACTCAAGTCACTCCTGAGTAAAGGCACAGCAGACAAAAGAATTCCAGACAGGGAGGAGATACGCAAGATATTTTCTTTCATCAGATCTAAAGTGTAATAGCACCTAAAACCAGCACCTTTTTCATACCCAGACATGTAATTTATTCATTTTAAAATATTGATTATTTCGAACAGTAAAGCCTAAAAAAACATAAAAAAAAAGTAATGTGTGTGTGTGTGTGTGTGTGTGTGTGTGTGTGTGTGTGTGTGTGTGTGTGTGTGTGTGTGTGTGTGTGTGTGTGTGTGTGCGCCCACGTGTGTGTGTGTGTGTGTGTGTGTGCGTGAATGTGCGGTTAAATTTTAAATAAAAAAATATTATATATACTCTACAGTTCATTTTCTTAAATAAATTCATACATTTCTTCAGCGAGGATGCATTAAATTAGTGACAGTAAAGCCATTTATAATGTTACAAGACATTTCTATTTCAAATAAATGCTGTTCTTTCTATTCGTCAAAGAAACCTGAAAAAAAAGTGCCATAGTTTCCACAAAAATATTAAGCAGCACAACTGTTTTACCATTGATAATAATAAGAAATGTGTCTTGAGGAGGAATTCAAAATAATTTCCGAAGGAAAAATCACAGGATTAAATTACATTTAAAAAAATATCAAATTTGAAAAAAATATTGCTATATCACTTCACATTATTACACATTTTTCTGTATTTCTGATTAAATAAATGAAGCCTTGGTTAACATAAAAGACTTCTTTCGAAAAAAAACAAATCTTTAAAATCGTATTTTTATCCCAATATTTTGAACAGCAGTGTTTTTTTTTTCATACATATTTTTACTACTAAAATGTAGTACATTTTGTATCATTTATCATTATCTACAAATATGCATTGTAACCTTTGAGGAACTGTCCGACTTAATTCATTCCAGAGATTTTTGTAAGGATTTCAGTCAGGACTCTGATGCTTCCGCTCATGAACATTCTCTTTCCTGTCATTCAGCCACTATACGCTCCATTGGGATTGTGCTATGGGATGCTGTCACGTTGAAAATGCGAACAATCTACCCAAGTTCAACATCCTGGCTGAGGCTCCGGCTTTTCGTCGAGATTTTTCATCATCCATCTTCTTTTCTTTCCTGACAAGTGCCCCAATCCCAGGCCAAGGGGAAGAACATCTACAAAGAACATGCATTCACCAGTGCAAACTGCAGTAATGGTTTACCTCAGTCTACTTTGTCACCGTTCATGCACAAAAGCCAGATCAGCCTTTGCCACAAAAAGGCCTAAAGCTCCATCAAAGTCCATCAATCTCCTGGCTGCGTCTGTGATCAGCCTCTTTGGTCGTCTACTTTCGAGGTCCACCTCTTAATGATAACCTTGCCTTAGCTTTTGTGCTTAAAGCCTTTATACTAATGACTCCCGACTTAAGCCTTTCCAAACCTTTATCCTGAAGTGGCTTTGAAAGCACCGTTCCACCTTATTTTACTTTACACAGCTGCTTTTAATCTAAATTAATCAAAATCACTGCAACTGAGAACAGATGGGGACCAATTAAATTGTTGCCTGAGCTTTAATGTGATCAGTTTATGCATGAGTGTGTTCATTAATGCAAATTAGATATTTTTATTGTTGTGATATTGATTTTATTCTCAGTTCAAAAAGTAAACACTTTGAAGTGGATCTCAATATTCCATCTCAGTAATTCTTTGGTTAGCATACTTACGTTTGCAGTCGTAGCCCACGCCTCTGTAGTCATCCTTACACTTGCACTTGTATGAACCAGGTGTGTTATAGCAGGTGGCGTAGGGTCCACACTGGTGTTGACTTGAAGAGCATTCGTTCACATCTAAAGGATCATTAAAGCAGAAAGAATTGCTTCTGTGAGATCAGGTAGATTTTAAAATAGAAGTCATCAGCTCTGTTCCAAAACTAGGGAACAACACTAGCTTCTTTTTTCTGAACTCCTTAAAATGCCTTTATTGTAGTCTTGAGTTTTCTTTCGGGAACAAAAACATCACAATATTCCTCATTTAAATAATTCCCACCCAAAGCATACACAAAATAAATAAATAAAGGGGCTTGGTTGAGTTGAGTTAGTAGTGAGTTGAAACTAGCGGTTATGGTAAGGGGCGTGACATTTCCCAAACGTGCTGGAAGCGATTGACCAATCACAACACACTGGTCCAGCCAACCAATCAGAGCGCCATTGTTCCTGGAGGAAGCACTAATTAAACGTCACTTTGTCCCTCCAAAGCCATTTCAGCCGAAACCCGAAAATATTTTTTTGTTGTTGTTGTTTTGGCCGAATATTTTAGATTTTTGGTAGTCTTGAATTTTCTTTCGGGAACAAACATGTCACAATATTCCTCATTTAAATAATTGCCGCCCAAGGCATGCGCAAAAATAAATATAGGTGTGAGGTCTTGTTGAGTTGAGTAACTAGTGTGTTGAAACTCATGGTTATGGTAAGGGGCGTGACATTTCCCAAACACGCTCAAAGCGGTCGACCAATTACAACACACTGATCCAGGCGACCAATCAGAGCACAGTGTGCTTTTCAGAAGGAGGGGCTTCATAGAGACAGGAACTAAACAGAGCGTTACTGACAGACTGGGAAGAGAGGTGCTGCAACAATGGTTGCTCAAAAATAATGTTTTATGAACATTCAAACATGAAAACCTCTTCTAGTAGACACCAAAAACTAAATCAAGACTTTATAAAAGGGCATAAAATATATTAGAGATATCAAAATAACATGCCATTTTTCAACAGGCATTTTCTACTTGGCTCATCCACCATTGGATAGATTTTCTCAATGATTTATGGTTTATTGAAATGTCTTGTCAGTGAAGGACACATGCAATAATTTCTTACAATTAGCTAATACGAGGTAACTTATACTGTGTTCACATAAAAACCCATAAAATGCTTCTTATGACCTTTGGCTTATGGCTTTGAAACAGAGCAATGTTGATATTCTTATTATTATTTTAAACTCAAAAAGAAGGTTTTAAAAAAAAGTGGCACAATATCATTTAAAACCTGAACTTGGCACAAAATGTCCACTGTTGGCAAGAATGTGAGTTAAGTCAAAGATTTTCTTTGGAATTCTTCAAGACAAGCAAAAGCAATTGCAATTTTTTTTCTGTGTTTGAGAATCATCAAATCAAACAATGCTACACTATTCCAACAATTCACATTGTTTGAAAGGTTTTTGGATGTCGTCTATGAATGTAGTGTTAATGTACACTATATCCACCACCAGCTTACCTGTACACTGAAATTTCCCATTGATGTACTGCAGGTCAAAGCCATCATGGCACTTGCAGATGTAACTCCCAAATGTGTTGATGCACTTACGGAAACGGGGACAAACCGCATGACCCGTGGCGCATTCATCCACATCTGCGAAACAAACACACCAATCCATCATTTCTCTACTCTTTTTCAATACACTCACATTGGTTCTGATCACCTCAAAAGTATACTTATATAATTCATGACCTTTGAATTGATGTGTTGCATAATGCTGTCAGGATTAATTGTGCACAGTGATGTTTTGTGCTGGCATATGCTGCATTTAAGTAATATCAGAAATCTGCATCAAGCAGCGTGTGAACGCTCTGCAGGAGTGCCATTCAAACTCAACACTTATGTGTGCATGTACAGACATCCATCTAACAAAAGCTGCCCTCCTCGGAGCGATAAAAGTCCTCTGCTGAAACGCCTAAAGAGCTGAACACCTGTGCCGTGAAACATTAAGATGGTCAGTCTCATGATTTATGGTGCCCTTTTAAAAATCTCACACTGTTTTCTGCACTCCCCTCCTCATAGCCTCCAGAAAAAAGGCAGAAAAGGGGAAAAAATGTTAAGAGTCAAGCAAGACAAATGTGCGTAGAAGAGCTTTAGGTTAACTGACTCAATTTGTCGCATTCCGTTTGTGATTTAGTGATCTGTGTGGTGAAGATGTGAATATCTGCTACTTCAAACTGTGTATGTAGTTGCCGTCTCTAGGACTACGGCATGCCATTAAAACAGTCATTAACGAACGCCACAATGACATTTCCAAGCACTTAACGCATAATAAGCATATCAAACGAAAGAAGCGCAGCTCTGTTGTCAAGGACTGTTGCGAGCCGTACAGCCGTGCTACAGTTTTGTAGCAGGTGAAAGCGTGAGTGAAAGTGAAACTGTTTTGTGAAAAAAAAAAAAAATCATGTCACACCTTCAAAAGATGACTAGAGCGCAAAGAGATGGTGCTCATTCTTCTTTTGACTTAAAGGGGTCATGTCATTTTTTATTTAATGTTTTTTTTTTTTTTTCTGCCTGAAGTCTACATCGATTTACATTTATGCAAATCAGCAGATGCTTCCATCCAAAGCAATTTACAGTATTTAAGTTTCTTGGAAATGGCATTGCTAGTGTCATATTATTATTAGCAGTAGTATTATTAGGAATGGCATTGCTAGTGGCATATTATTAAGTTGGCTTGAGAAAGCGGAATGCTATTTAAAGGGATAG
The DNA here is from genome assembly GCF_964197995.2 of Scardinius erythrophthalmus. Lineage (NCBI taxonomy): Eukaryota > Metazoa > Chordata > Actinopteri > Cypriniformes > Leuciscidae > Scardinius > Scardinius erythrophthalmus. Next base: position 40,088,104 of record NC_138223.1, read on the forward strand.
TTTGGCCAAAAATGATATTAAACCCATGATTTACTCACCGTCAAGCAGTTCGAGATGCATATGTCAATCATTTTTCAGACGAACACATTTTCAGTTATTTTAGAAAATGTCTTAGATCTTTCAGTGGTTATAATAGGAACCTATGGGGTCCACCTCATTCAAGTCCCAAAAATGTGCATGCATCCTTCACAAAAGTAATCCATCCGGCTCCAGGGGGATAAACGAAGGCCTTCTGAGGGTAATCCGTGCGGTAAATATACATATCTAAAACTTTATAAATGAAAATAACTGGCTTCCGGCAATGGTCGACGCGCGTTCATGGGAGATGGATGCTGGCGTATGACGTAGGACGTAGCGTAGTAAACGTTGTGACGTAGAACGAAGTATAGCTAAATCAAACGCTACGTCATACGCCAGCATCCATCTCGCGTTAACGAGTAAATCATGGGTTTAATATCATTTTTGGCCGAACTATCCCTTTAAACAACTTCTTCTGAGACTTTCTGACTGCGTCTCCTCCTAGCTTTAAAGCTAGAACCACCAAACTCAGGTCAGACCTTCAGACTGTTCTGATTTATCATCCTAACAACATTCTAGCAATGTGCTAAATTATGCTAGCAAGACGTTAAATTATGCTATGCTAGCAAGATGTTAAATCATGCTAACAACACGCTAAATCATGCATGAAAATATGTTAATCATGCTAGCAACGTGCTAAATAATGCTAACAAGAGGTCAAATCATGTTAGCAATGTGTTAATTACAATAAAATGCATAATACTGCATATTTTTTGTATATAATTTATAAATACTAATATATTATATATTGTTTGTACAATTTATTATAAATATAAAATATTGAAGGCAGAAAATCAAAAATCGAATACTTCCCTACAGTATAGTATGCAAAAAAACAGTACGCCAACAGAGTAGTATGTCTGAACGCATAGTATTCGAAAAGGCCACCGGATGACCTACAACTTCCGGTGAGATTTTGAAGTGTGCATAAGATGGACTCTTTACTATCCCATGAGGCAACGGGAGAAGATTTATGAATGGCAGTGAAGTGACAAACTGACACTGGTAGGTCACATGATAATGACAAAATGGCGAATGTTGTACATCCAGATTACATTCACACACTCATACTAAATAGAACATACTTGTTAACGGGCGCGAAGTAATTTCAAATTCAAATGTAGAAACGGCTCAAGAAAGTATGCGATTCCAGGCGCAGCTGTGGTTATTTTGGGAGAAAGTTTTCGGAAACGTTCTCATGATTGTCAGTTTACCTGCAATGTCTCTATTCATTCTCATTAGTTGCTATGGTGTCTGATTGGTTAATCTCTGTCCAGCTGGCCCTGTTTAGTGTCCTCATTTGCTATGTGTACTTATACACCCTGTTCTCTTCAGTTATTGTTGGTGTTATCAGTGTCGTACTCTTCTGTGTTTGCTGTTGGATTAAAGACTTTAGTATTTGTTCACCGCCATCTTCGTCGTGTGCTTTCTACAGCCTCCTATCCGTGACAATAATGAGCTTTCTTTCTATAGATCAGTGAAAATTCGATTACCAATTAAAGTAATGCATTAGCCATGAACACATACCCACACAGGTCCTGCCATCTGGAGCGAGCTGCAGACCTGGAGACGGGCACTGGCAGCGAACCTCTCCTTTCATTACTTCACAGCCGTACTGGCAGTTCGCCATGCTGCATGTCCGGGCATCTGACAGAAAGATGCGCACACCAGGTTTAGCACTTATGATACACATTTCCTCCACTTATACATTAAAATACAGAAGCACTCAAGAAGCACAATGTACATGGAAAGCAAAATGTACCAACAGATGTTCCATATATAAGCATCCAAGCAAGAGAACAAAGATGAACAGCCATTAAATAGGGTGCAAGGCCACAGGTCGCAGAAGGGAACACACTTTTCCATATTTAGCTTCATGGCCTTGAAGGAAACGAGCAGTGAAGCAGATAACCTTGCGTTATTAGATTGTGCAGTGATCTATTAGCCCTGCGGAGAAACATTCTCAACTAGTGTGTCGAGGGGGTCGTCACAGACAGCACAGCCCATTTTACACCAGACAGCGAGGTAAAAAACACTCGAGAGAAAAGAAGATGCCACATTGTTCCTGCTAATGCTGGTTGAAAAACAAACAAAACCAAACCAAAAAATGCAATTATTTTCTAAAGTCTTGAAGGAAAGGAAATAACAAAGAGATGGGTTACACTGTAAAAAAAAACTGTAAATTTACAGGAAACGGTCTGTATTTTTTAACAGAATTTTGTCGTTTTGTCATTATACAGTGAATACCTGTTATTTTACAGATATGTGTTGTAATTTAAAGGTCCACTATTAAATTTACAGGTAATTGCTTTTATTTTGGTTTTACATTAATTTTACGTTTTTAAAAGGAAATTCTCTGTAATTTTATAGGGTTATGTGTAATTTTACATAAAAAATTAAGTAATATTTTACAGATTATTTCTGTGGAATTAGAAAACAAAGAAAATAAGGTATAACTGCAGAAATCAGCAGTCACTAAACATGTTTTCCTTAAAGATTATTAAGCATGTGGGGGTTAAAGTGAGTTTTAAGATTTGTACACACATTAGGCAAGCCTATTTAATTATTTATAGTCTTTTAATTTTGTCTTGCAAATAGATGTTCATTTTGATCATCATTTGTAGGCTATTTGCCCGAAATTTTCATTTAGGCCTATATTTTATGTCTTTTATGAATCGTTTTTCCAAATCTGCGTGGCTTTGTGTGCGTTTGTATGTATGTGTGTGTGTGTGTGTGTGTGTGTGTGTGTGCCCGCGCGCGCGCGCAGATTCAAATTATCCGCCATTACGTTTCGTTGCTGCTAGTCCCGCCCACAACAGTTAGCTACAGATCTGTCTCTGTCGTCGATCTGTGTCAAGGGCAAGCGGGAGATTTGAAGTTTCAGTCTACGCTCGTGAAGTAGTCGTGGATTGTGATCACAGTGGTTCAAAGCTATAATCGTATTCGACAGAAGCAGCCAGTCGTGAGCAGGAGCGCTGAACACATATTAGTTGTTTGTAGTCTGTCAGTCAGTCCAGAAATAATGCGCCCTTTTTCAGTGAGCCTGGTTCGTCGTCACAGCGGACCTCATCCCGACCGATCAACGGCTGAGGTAAGAGTCTCATACTACATGTGTGTACGATATTTTATATTACATTTGTGTTAAGTGGTTAGACAGTTTCCATGCTAACGTTAGCATTCTTAAATGATGTTCAGTTATAACTGGGTCAGGGCAAAACACTGAAAATGCAGCATGCGTTTTTAATTATCGATCTGTGTTAAGAAAGATGAGTTGAACCCAACCCACATCTCTACTTATTAACTTAAAGACCTAAAACAATCTTTAGTAGACTTGTTATTCATATTAAAGTCCATAATTGTGTATAAAATCTTCGTTATGATAGTCAGTAACATTAAATCAATAAATGGCGGGATATTTTGAAACACTGTCTGGAAGCTGAAAACTTTTCTCTTAAAAAAATACTTTATTTTATTATAATAAAATTGTAGTAAACACGTTTTTAGCTGATTTTTTACCATTGTAATAGCCACAGTTTTACTAAAAATAGGCCTACCGTGTTTCTTTTGTTTATTTCGTAATAGTTAACATGACTAACTTTATTAAGACCGTTAAGAAATCAAAATACTGTAACTTAAGGTACTTGTTGATGATACAGGAAAGCCTAGAACAGGAATACTAGAATATGAATACAACATGATGAACCCCTAGGACCTAGGTGTGCAGCTAGGTCACAGTAAATCAGATTCATTTAACTTTACTTTCTATAAATGTAACTTAGCTAAAATCACATGGCAGCTCAAAATATTACTGTTAGCCTTTCCAGCTCAGCTTCAAGATCATAGTCATTTGAGTTTTTGCATTGTCCCAATGGAACATATTCTGACATGTGTAAATCTAATACTGAGTTTTAAAATAACTTGTGTGTGTGTGTGTGTGTGTGTGTGTGTGTGTGTGTGTGTGTGTGTGTGTGATTTCAGGTCACGTGGAAAGCAGATGATCATGGCAAACAAGGTATGGGAAGAATTCATTAAAACAAAAATCATAACGGTTCTGATTCCATATGTTCATAACAGTCTTCTGATTCCATATGATTGCACTAAAAGTATGCACAAGGTTTGGATTTGCTACAGCAAGATTACGATTGTGTTAGATTCCACCCATCTTTCTTTATTTTTTTTTTTTTTTTTTAACTACCCACTAAGCAAAATTATGTCCGAAAGACTTCTTTTCAATGTCTTTGTTACAAAAATCAGACGTTGAAATGCCGTCCACTGAGGAGCCAGAATGAAAGTTATGACATCTTTTTTTGACGTGTTCTGCACGTCCGATATAGACGTTCATCGAACCTTCGTACAAGGTTAAAACTAGTTCAGATGTGGCCATTGTGGACATATTTCAACATCATTTATGGTCTCATTTAGACATAATTACTTTGACTATTGCTGTCAGATGATCTTAGTGAGAATTAACAGAGGTTTAGATGTTGATATTAGTTTAATTTGAAGTGTCACCATTGTGGCGATCCGTGTTTGCTTTAGTTGGGCTCTTGGTCCCCGTTCCTTTTATTTGAGCTTTTCTTTGGCTGCTGTAACAGTGTGTTTGTGTAACACAATTGTTGTGGCAGGGAAAGCCTAGAAAAAGTATGAGGTGTTATCAGTTCAATGTTGATGATGACATAATTATCACAAAATGGGCCTTTAATATTGTGTTTAAAGTTTTGTGTTTATATTTGCCGTTAATAACCACCAACCTTTTGGAACTGCATTATTGGTGAAGGTGTATTTATTTGAAGGTGTGTAAAAAGCATGTGCACATTATGTTTTGAGCAAGAGTATCATACAGTCACACACAGACATCAAGATTTTGGATATGAATCACAACAACGGTGACAACCAAAAAAAGCTTGGGAATTAAGGATGAGTTTTGTACTATGAAAGCTACCCATCATGCATTGCAGCATGAAGCTTTTTTTTTAATTGTCACCATTGTTGGAAATCATATGCACAATCTTGATGTCTGTGTGTGACTGTATGATACTCTTGCTCAAAACATCATGTGCACATGCTTTTTACACACCTTCAAATAAATACACCTTCACCAATAATGCAGTTCCACAAGGTTGTTGGTTATTAATGGCAAATATAAACACAAAACTTTAAACACAATATTAAAGGCCCATTTTTGTGATAATTATGTCATCATCAACATTGAACTGATAACACCTCAAACTTTTTCTAGGCTTTCTCTGCCACAACAATTGTGTTACACAAACACACTGTTACAGCAGCCAAAGAAAAGTTAAAGTAAAAGGAACGGGGACCAAGAGCCCAACTAAAGCAAACACGGATCGCCACAATGGTGACACTTCAAATTAAACGAATATCAACATCTAAACCTCTGTTAATTCTCACTAAGATCATCTGACAGCAATAGTCAAAGTAATTATGTCTAAATGAGACCATAAATGATGTTGAAATATGTCCACAATGGCCACATTTTAACTAGTTTTAACCTTGTACGAAGGTTCGATGAACGTCTATATCGGACGTGCAGAACACGTCAAAAAAAGACTTCATAACTTTCATTCTGGCTCCTCAGTGGACGGCATTTCAACCTTTGATTTTTGTAACAAAGACATTGAAAAGACGTCTTTCGGACATCATTTTGCTTAGTGGGGCTCTGTCATTTAGAAACATGACTTTTCCTATCACTACTATCTTAATGACACATATCTTTTAATCCAGCTAGATGATCTGACGGTTGCTGCTCGCATCTCAGCCTACCTGATGGAAAATTCTTGCTGGATGAATGACCTTCACCTTTAAATCAGCCTTGCCAAGACAGAACTGCTTATGGTTCAGCTTTCAGCCAAAACATACTTGCTGTGATCCTGCTGATTTGCCTTATCATTAGGAGGATCAGGCCCTTCCTATCGGAGCTACACAACTCTCTTGTTCTATCCAGACTGGGCTATTGTAATGCCCTCCTGGCAGCTCTTCCAGTGTCAGTCAAACCTCTGCAACTGATCCAGATGCTGCAGCAAGAGTTGTCTTTAAAGGTAGCCCTATGCCTAAACTCACTGCTTCAGATCTGTGTGTCTCCAGAAGCATGTGCTCTGCAAGTGAACGGCGCCTTGTGGTGCCATCATCCCAAAGAGACACAAAACCACTTTCACTGACATTTACCTGGACTGTTTCCTGGTGGTGGAATGACCGGCGCAACGCAACACATTTTCAAGAAACTGCTAAAGATCCATCTTTTTCATAAACACTTCACCCAATAATACTTAATCTTTGTTACAAAAAAAAAAAAAACACCTTTCTATGTGTACTGTACTAGACTAACTGGGACTTGTCACTGCACTTGTTGCTTTTTATTATCTTTAATTATTATCTTAATTGGTTAGTCACTTTGGATAAAATGTAATTGTAAATGTTAAAATAAGTTATACTGTAAAGGTATACGGTAATTGCTTTTTATTGTGGATATTTTTACATGTTCTAAATTATATACTAAACTTCTATTTCCTATCAATCACTTATCTTGATGTTTAGTGTTTGTTCAATTACTAATACTTTAAATATGCAGGTAATTTGTACTCATACATTTAGTTAATTTAAAAGAAATTGACTGTACATTTGCTATTATTAAGAACGTAATTAGAGATGTTGTGAAATTGGATCTGTACAAATAAAAAATAAAACTGTAAATTTACAAACATTTGTATTTGAATTTATGTACTTGTGTGCATTTTTTATACATAATTTCATTGTTATTTTACACATAAAAACTATATTAAAAGAAAATTACTGTAGATAGACAGCATTATTATATAAAATAATTTTATAAAACCTTAAATTTACAGTATTTAATTGTTTTAAAGGTGTATATGACTTTTTAAAACATTAAAAATCCCAGTAATTACATAAGATTTAATGTAATATTAAAGATATAATCTGTTATTTAATTATGGAAAATTACTGTATTTTAACGTGATTGTTTTTTGCCGTTATTTTACGGTAATTTTCTGGCGCCCCAGCTGCCGGAATAATACCGTTTTTTTACAGGTTTTTTTTTTACAGTGTACGAAACCTTTCAATTTGTGTGTACTGCATAAGTAATAGATCTCAATTCTGGGCCAGGTTAAAATATCACAGTAAAAATAAATCAAATAACATTAAAATAAAATTGTGCTTGTGTATAGCCAGTTTTTGAGTAAATGTTGTTTAACATAAGTGTTTTAATTAATGTTTGACATTTAATTTTGAGCAATTTGTGTATTTCGTGAATAATAAAATAGTTTATTATTATTATTGTTATAAATTCATATTTTTTACATTTATTTTTATTAATAATTATTTTGCATTGCAGGTGGAATACGTTTAATTAATTCTAATTTTAATTAAATTGAATTTAATAAAAAGAAGTTTAATAATAACAAAAAATAATAATAACATAAAATAATATTTGGCACTTACAGTATTTGACGTACAGCGATGAAGCTGATTTTAAAAGAGCTTTTTTTTTACCGTTAAATAACATAAAGTTATGTATAATTTGAGCTTCTGCATACTCTTATCAGATCAGCACCCAACCTCTCCAAACTATGACAAAACAAAACAAAAATATTCTTTTTTTTTTAATGTGGAAAAAATAAAACCTTTTTCACAAAACAAACAAATAAATAAATAAAATATACTGAATGAAAATTGCAATTTTCTCTTTTTTCAATGTGGAAAAATAAAACCATTTAAATGCATAAAATAAATAAATAAATAATATTTGGCACTTACAGTATTTGACGTACAGTGATGAAGCTGATTTCAAAAGAGCATTTTTTATTTTTACCATCAAGTTATGAATAATTTGAGCTTGTGCAGACTTTTATCAGATCAGCACCCAACCTCTCCAAACTATGCAGTAATCTGCCATCCGATCATTGACAATGATTGTACCACCCACATCACCATACTTTGATTAACTCTGTGATTCAATGGTGTTTGCTGAAGTGTGAGTTGTGGGAAGGTGAGAAAATATTTATCAGAGAGTGTAATCTTGAAGCCTCTGGAAGCACACTTAGCACCAGGCAAGCACAGGCACAGTCCACTTGGCGTAGGGAGGATATAGCTTAAGGCCAGCAATAACACTTAGCCTTAGCCTGGCAGGGTTGAAGTTCACAGCTTTCTCATATTTTTTTTGTGAGTCACTTGAAAGCTCTCTGCAGGGTTGAGGGACGCCCTGAGCTCTTAGAGTGATTTGTGTATCATAAAAACAAAATAAAATAAAATAAAATAAAATAAAATAAAATAAAATAAAATAAAATAAAATAAAATAAAATAAAATAAAATAAAATAAAATAAAATAAAATAAAATAAATTAAAATAAAATAAAATAAAATAAAATAAAATAAAATAAAATAAAATAAAATCTCGGAAGGAAAATTGTGACTTTCTATTTAATAAAAGGGAAAATTAATTTAATAAATAAAATATAATAAATAAAATAAATAATAAATCAAAACAAAAGGAAATGACCGATTTTCCTTTTTTTTTCAATGTGGAAAAATTTCAAATTTAACAAATTTCAAATAAAACTTTTTAAACGAAACGAAACAAAACCAAACAAAACGAAACGAAACGAAACGAAACGAAACGAAACGAAACGAAACGAAACGAAACAAAACAAAACAAAACAAAACAAAACAAAACAAAACAAAACAAAACAAAACAAAACAAAACAAAACAAAACAAAACAAAACAAAACAAATTTTTTAATGTGGAAAAAATAAAACCTTTTTCACAAAACAACACAAAACAAACAAATAAATAAATAAATAAATAAATAAATAAATAAAAAGAACAGAATGAAAATTGCAATTTTCTCTTTTTGGTGTGGAAAAAATAAAATAAAATAAAATAAAATAAAATAAAATAAAATAAAATAAAATAAAATAATAAAATAAAATAAAATAAAATAAAATAAAATAAAATAAAATAAAATAAAATAAAATAAAATACAGGAAGACCACTGCTTTTTGCTCTCTTTTTTAAATGAAACCATAAAAAATACAATTATTTTTTATAATCCTAATTTTATGTTGTCTGTATTTTTGCATTATCTTATTATTCTTTGTAAAGCTTTTTGGAACAATATACTATAAAGCCTGTAGAAATCAGAAACAAAACATAGTGGTTGACACTGTAGCACTATCATCCGTTTCAAGCAAAGCGCTGAAGAGCTATTAAACCATTGACACAGTAGGACAGCACGTGCAAAACAGAGACGTAACTCACTTCCACAGCTCCCATCAGGTAACAGCATGTATCCGTTCAGGCAGTAGCATTTGTAGCTCCCGTATGTGTTCATGCACCTGTGTTTACAGGGCCGAGGCTTGAGGCCGCACTCGTTCAAGTCTGCAGACAGAAGAACAGAGAGGGGGAGGTTAGAACATCCTCCTGTGAGAGAGCAAAGGAATTAGGCTTAAACCAGAGGTCAAATTTAAAAGGTCAATCCTTTTAAACCTGTGAGGCGGCGTCTGCTAGAAGAAGGTGAAGCCGCAGGCCACCGTGTCGGGACAGGCCCACCTCTGAGCGCCTCACTCCACAGGACGCTGCACTTCAACAAACCTGAGCTTTAGCTACCAACACTCTGCGTCTAACACAAAAAGTAACTTCTTCCTTTTGAAAACTCTGCTCAACTCTGCAAAGGTCAACTACGAACTCATTACCAGACTTTAAATATTTTACAGTATTCTAAACTTTGAAGCTGTTGAACTATTTCTAGACTTTGAACACTAACCTTACTGAGACAATTTGAACCATAACCACCTTAAAACTGTAACTTCAGGACAGCAGATTGAGTGCCAGACCAAAAAGGTAAATCAATAATAGAGCTATGCATAATAGCAAAAAACATATATGTATATGTATATATGTTTATATATATATATATATATATATATATATATATATATATATATATATATATATATATATATATATATATATATAACATAAAAAAACATCACATTATGAGACCAATTTTTTCATGATTTCTTTATTCTCAATTGCTGAATTGGTGTTATTGTTACTAAAACTTAAACTAAAATTATTCAAAATAATTTTCAAATATATATCATATATGTCAGATGAAAAACCAAAAAAAAAAAAGTTAAATTGAAATAAAGTGAGTTTAAGTTAAATGTAAAAAAGAATTTGAACATTTGAAAATTTGAAAAAATGTAAAAAATATTAGAAAAATTATAAAAATGGGGAAAAAATTACTAAAATGAAAAATAAAAGGTCATCAAAATATTAATAAATACTATGATAGTATGCTAATAATACTAAAATAACACTGAAATGCTGATCTGAAAACGGTGTGTTGATTAATTAATTCATTAATTAATTAATATCTGGTGTTTTCTATTTTACAAAAGGAAAAGACAGTGTAAAAATGTTGTGTAATTCTCCCAAAGAAATTATGATTTCAATTTTATCAATATATAAAAAAAAGATTAGTTCAATATTGTAAATAGTGAAACAAACATTGTATTTTCAATTAGCTTGAAATTATTAATTTATTAATTTTGATTAGGCCTACTTGATAAATTATTATTATTTTATCTATTTATCCACAAGGTTAAGTGATTGTTTAATTGTTTATCCATTACTCAAATGATTATTGAGTAGCATCTGTTGAGAGCTGGGGGGGAAAAATCACCAAGGCAAAGAAATGCTTGATTTGTATTTGGGAGGGGAAAAAAAATGATATAGTTCAATCCGTGCTCAACCATATATCCACATGGGCCATCAGCTGGGCTACATATCACTTACATCTCAATATCATAAGCTACACAGCCAGGTTTATAGGCCAGACACGTAGCATGATGCCTGCAGTCTCATTTGCACCGGACTGAAAATAGATCCTCCTGGCTGGTGAACATGAGGGTCTTTGGCATGGCCCAGTTCTGAGAGAATGGCGCCATCTTTAGCGGTCGGTTATGCGCGGAATGCATTCCTAGAGAAGCGCGTGCTGGCTATATTTGACAGGTGGCACTGATTTAAATAGATGAATAGCAGTGTATTACTGGTAATTGGCAGTGGTGGGAGGTCACTCGACTGGGATGATTAGCAGAGGTGTGCGAGGACAGCTACAATAACAGCCATTCATCTTACCGAGAGTCCACCACTAGGACCAAATCAATCTCTCGGTTTCAAAGTGGAATCAAAATCGAGTCTAAATCTTTGACAACTTTTCAAACCGTACCCCATTCTTCTGTAAAGATATGTTGCGGCTCTGAGCTGCTGAAACCGTGATTACGCACTCAGAATTTCAATTCCTAATTAGGCTGCAGTTCCACGATGATTTGGGACATAATTGACTAACGTTGACCCTTTCCTTGACACATTCTTTGCTTGTGGATTTTAGCTGGGCATTTGCAACACTTTTGGGAAAAAAGTCTTCAAACACTAGTTGGAATTGTGGCCAGACACTTCTATGAAGTGTTTTAAGAAAAGTCTTCTAGGGGAATAATCAAATAATAAAAGAATCTTAAAGTATTAAAATATGCATTATTATAATTCATCCTAAAAATGTAATATTAATATCAAAATATATAAACAGAATATTTGAGAAAAAGTTCTCTATGGGCTCATGATTTCTAAGCCTATTATACACTCACCTAAAGGATTATTAGAAACACCAGACTAATACTGTGTTTGACCCCCTTTCGCCTTCAGAACTGCCTTAATTCTACGTGGCATTGATTCAACAAGGTGCTGAAAGCATTCTTTAGAAATGTTGGCCCATATTGATAGGATAGCATCTTGCAGTTGATGGAGATTTGTGGGATGCACATCCAGAGCACGAAGCTCCCGTTCCACCACATCCCAAAGATGCTCTATTGGGTTGAGATCTGGTGACTGTGGGGGCCATTTTAGTACAGTGAACTCATTGTCATGTTCAATAGTGATGCGCGGGTCGGCTTTTTTTCCAACCCGCGGGTCCCGCTTTTATGAAATTATTTGGCCCGCCCCAGCCCGCCCCGCACCACTGTATCTATTTTTACAACCCGCCCCGCCCCGCACCCGCGACCATTAAATAGACATATTAGGCATTGTAATGTAAATGAAAACAGCCTTTATTTCAGCCTGAAAGTGCTTGGAAACATCGCCAACTGGCAATAACAGACGATTCTGAATATGAACCATAAATCAGGTCATATTAATATGATAATGATTTAAACATTTTCAATATTTACAAAGCAGCGTTTGTATTCATCTAATTCATCATTCACCTTTTTTTCTTTTAATTATGTAAAATCCCGACCTCAATTTCTCCCGCACCTCATCTTCCATCTTCACTTTTATTTCTCCGTCTTTGTTGTTGTGGCTGGCGGCGGGAGCTGCTTGGCGCGAGCTGCTTTGCGCGAGCTGTGTCACGTGACGCCAAAGGTTTGGGGAAATCACGCAAGTTGCATTGCTACGGCGTTATCAAAGAACCTACTAAAAAATATGATTAGATTGATATTCCCAAATATTTAATATGGGCTGGACATTGCATGCAACATATATGGATTTTTATTTTATTTTGTTTTTAATGACCCGCCCCGCAAATAAAGTGACAATTTCTTTACCCGCCCCAACCCGACCCGCGGGCTACCCGCGGGGCCCGCGGGTTATGAGACGACCCGCGCATCACTAATGTTCAAGAAACCAATTTGAAATGATTCGAGCTTTGTGACATGGTGCATTATCCTGCTGGAAGTAGCCATCAGAGGATGGGTACATGGTGGTCATAAAGGGAAGGACATGGTCAGAAACAATGCTCAGGTAGGCCGTGGCATTTAAACGATGCCCAATTGGCACTAAGGGGCCTAAAGTGTGCCAAGAAAACATCCCCCACACCATTACACCACCACCACCAGCCTGCACAGTGGTAACAAGGCATGATGGATCCATGTTCTCATTCTGTTTACGCCAAATTCTGACTCTACCATCTGAATGTCTCAACAGAAATCGAGACTCATCAGAGCAGGCAACATTTTTCCAGTCTTCAACTGTCCAATTTTGGTGAGCTCGTGCAAATTGTAGCCTCTTTTTCCTATTTGTAGTGGAGATGAGTGGTACCCGGTGGGGTCTTGTAGCCCATCCGCCTCAAGGTCGTGCGTGTTGTGGCTTCACAAATGCTTTGCTGCATACCTCGGTTGTAACGAGTGGTTATTTCAGTCAAAGTTACTCTTCTATCAGCTTGAATCAGTCGGCCTATTCTCCTCTGACCTCTAGCATCAACAAGGCATTTTCGCCCACAAGACTGCCGCATACTGGATGTTTTTCCCTTTTCACACCATTCTTTGTAAACCCTAGAAATGGTTGTGCGTGAAAATCCCAGTAACTGAGCAGATTGTGAAATACTCAGACCGGCCCGTCTGGCACCAACAACCATGCCACGCTCAAAATAGCTTAAATCACCTTTCTCTCCCATTCTGACATTCAGTTTGGAGTTCAGGAGATTGTCTTGACCAGGACCACACCCCTAAATGCATTGAAGCAACTGCCATGTGATTGGTTGATTAGATAATTGCATTAATGGAGAAATTGAACAGGTGTTCCTAATAATCCTTTAGGTGAGTGTATATATATATATATGAAATACAACAGAAGATATTTTGAAAAGACAAAAATGCATGGATAATTTTTTTGGTATTTATATGGTGTTTTGTCATTAATTGAGCTAGAATTCATATTCTTTGTACGGACAATTATTATTATCACCATCATACATCAAGATTATTATTATTATTAACAACATATACTGCACATCATACATCATCCAATAAAAAATAATAATAAAATGAAAAAATTAGTTTCATTTATGTCATTAATTGAGCTTGTATTCACATCCATTGCAGGAATAAGGGCAGGCAGAACATTCTGTCAAACGTCTGCTTTTATGTTTCATAGAAGAAATGAGGGAGAATGAATAATGACAGAATTTTTATTTTTGGGTGAGCTTAAATATGAGCTTTAAGAAAAAATTATGTGAAAAGGAAATATTTAATCAGACCTTACTCACTATACCAAGTGATATTAAATCATCTTAAAATTGCAGAACCTCATCTACTGTACCACATCTATATCGCACAAAGTCTCAGTGGTTCAGGCTGAAACTCAACTCTCTGAGCACAGCAGCAAGTAAACAAATACACTGCAGAAAGACGTTTAGAAAAACGAAGCAACTCCTGTTTCTGTCAGCAGAGGTGAAGAGGAAACTAACCCATCATCACAGGAGACTCATTGGCCCTTTGCTAACTAAAATAACGCTGAAAACAGCAGAACTGAAATGTCACATTCCCAGAATAGCCATTCTTCACAGGAGACAGCTCTGAGCTGCAACACATGGCAAACTAATGATAAGGAATGATAATAATAAAAACGCCTAAGTTGTCCAGTTTGGAACGGGGAAAATGGAGGGTAGGAGGTGTGAAGGTGTTGAAAACCACAAACAGAGTGCAGGTAGATTGAACAAGTTTACACCGTATAGAAAGTGTGACCGCAGACTATTTCTGAGTGTTGCTCTTATGAGTAGTGAAGAAAAAAGAGAGAGAGAGAGAGAGAGAGAGAGAGAGAGAGAGAGAGAGAGAGAGAGAGAGAGAGAGAGAGAGAGAGAGAGAGAGAGAGAGAGAGAGAGAGAGAGAGAGAGAGAGAGAGAGATGGATGGATGGATGGATGGATGGATGGATGGATGGATGGATGGATGGATGGATGGATGGATGGATGGATGGATGGATGGATGGATGGATGGATGGATGGATGGATGGATGGTATTGTATTAGATTTGGATGGATGGATGGTATTGTATTGTATTAGAGATGGATGGATGGATGGAGGATGGATGGATGGATGGATGGATGGATGGATGGATGGATGGATGGATGGATGGATGGATGGATGGATGGATGGATGGTATTGTATTAGATTTGGATGGATGGATGGTATTGTATTGTATTAGAGATGGATGGATGGATGGAGGATGGATGGATGGATGGATGGATGGATGGATGGATGGATGGATGGATGGATGGATGGATGGATGGATGGATGGATGGAGGATGGATGGATGGATGGATGGATGGATGGATGGATGGATGGGTGGATGGGTGGATGGATGGATGGATGGATTAGATTTGGACGGATTTATGGATGGATGGATGGATGGATGGATGGATGGATGGATGGATGGATGGATGGATGGATGGATGGATGGATTGGATTGGATTGGACTGGATGGATGATTTGATTGGGATAGATAGATAGATAGATAGATAGATAGATAGATAGATAGATAGATAGATAGATAGATAGATAGATAGATAGATAGATAGATAGATAGATAGATAGATAGATAGATAGATAGATAGATAGATAGATAGATAGATAGATAGATAGTGAGGGCCGTTCACTTGAAACTGACATCCCATACTGCAGGTCTGATTGAAAAATCATGACCAGAATTACCTCAGAGGCAGACAACAACAACAACATAAACAACAACAACAACAACAACAACAACAACATGACAGACGCTTTTTGAATGACAGGATATTTGTTTGGGAACTGGAGATGGGCCTGAGATAGAGGAGACAGGCAGAAGGTCAAAGAGGAGGAGAGCAGCCGGACAGCCACTGGAGTGCTCGCGGATAAAAGAAGTTCAGAGGAACTGACAGACACAGACGGGATGTGTGTGTAGGAGAAAGAAAGCAGGGTGATACATAACAGCCTCTTAAAGGCTTA
Organism: Scardinius erythrophthalmus; assembly: GCF_964197995.2. Classification (NCBI taxonomy): domain Eukaryota; kingdom Metazoa; phylum Chordata; class Actinopteri; order Cypriniformes; family Leuciscidae; genus Scardinius; species Scardinius erythrophthalmus. Next base: position 40,103,977 of record NC_138223.1, read on the forward strand.
ATATGTGTGTGTGTGTGTGTGTGTGTGTGTGTGTGTGTGTGTGTGTGTGTGTGTGTGTGTGTGTGTGTGTGTGTGTGTGTGTGTGTGTGTGTGTGTGTGTGTGTGTGTGTGTGTGTGTGTGTGTGTTTCTGCCAAGGCATGCATGGCTTTCTCCATGTCATTCCGGCCATGCCTGTGGAGGCTTTGGGGATCTGCTGAAAGGAAAGTCCTGACTCTCGCACCATGCACGTGGGCCAGAGGGGTGGCATTCGGGACGCAGGCGTCACCCGGTGAGTGCTCTTACATGAAAATCACACACAGAGGATTAGCTCACCCTCTGAAGGCGCCGCAATCGGCTGGTGGTCCATGGGAACAAAAACAGGAGGGTGACTGTGCCATAATGGGGGGATAACATAGCCCTGCTCTTCTTTAGGAGTGAGGAAAACAGACAGATAACAGCACACAGGATAACGTGGACAAAAACATTCATACAAATATTCCTGTAGAGGAGAATAATAACATTATTCAGTAAATAAAGATTATTAGTAGATAAAATAAGAAAGCACTGGACATGCTTTTAGCTTCAGCATATTCTGAGCTAAACAACGTAGGACTGGGTTTGATTGTGAAAAGTATTCATTCATATTGCCTTGGTAACACCAAAAGAGAGTCATTACTACGGAGCCCTAGCCTAGAAATCTAGACGCACCCTAGCGGGAGCAAAATTTATTTGCAACCAGGGTAGTCTAGCAACTCTCCGTTGACTTTCGGAGCTGTAAAAACCTAAATTGGGTCAGGCCAATCACGTCGTGTATAGAGTAGGCGGGGCGGGCTTAACGTAATGACGACAGAGTTGCGACGGTTACCTGCTACTGGAGAACAGTCTTTCGAATCGGCTTTGGCCGCGACTCTGGAGGACTTGGAGTTAAGTTTTTCTTTGAGAAAAGAGCAAAGAACGGCACTTAAGTCATTCTTAAAAAAGGAAGATGTGTTCGTAGTTTTGCCGGCCAGATATGGCAAAAGTTGAATCTATCAACTAACGTAAGCTCCGCTGTTAGGAAAACGCTCTGATTGGTTGAAGCGCTGTCCTGTTGCGTGCAGAGGGAATTTGAAAGACAGCCGTTTATCCCGTCCCTCGGATTGAGCCGTGTCTATGGTGAGTTGCCAGACCTAACATCTTGATATAGGTCTGGCTTGCTAGGCTAACAGAGCCCTTTGCAAAAACTCACGAGAAACCTTTTACATGTGTGCAGTGCTCAAACGTTACAATTTTAGGTGTATGTATACAATAACCTATTTCATTTGTGCGTCCACTGCCATTTTACTATGAAGAAAAGGAGAGTATGGATGCGCATGAATTAATAAAAATTTGGCTTTCGGTAGGGCAGTGTATCTCTAATTTCACGGCCTTATGTCCGCTTTAACGCATCCTCTGTGACGGCCGAGAAACCGCGCAGAGAAATGGGGTTATTTCTCAATACGGCTGTGTGTATTGTCCTATTTACCAAGTGAAAAGATTCTCATGAGCATGCAAAAAGTTTCTCGTGTGCAGGCGAAAATCTGTATATACATATACATATACATATACATATACATATACATATACATATACATATACATATACATATACATATACATATACATATACATATACATATACATATATGTAAGGGATGTTTCTGAGGTGGAAAAGATCATTATATTTGAATAAAAAATTTCTTCATATTAGTCTTTTTAATTTTTCATCAAAATGTATTACCAGCTCTGAAATGACTTTCCTTTTTGCTCCTTCCAACCCCCATTTACATAAAGAGCACTTTTCACAATCCATTCCATTAATCATAAAACTGAAAGTCTTGTCCGACATTATTTATTGTCAAATACAGAAATAGAACAGAAATGGGCTGCTAAAGCTGTTTCTTGTTGAAACTCAATTTTGATTTTATGATTTCTTGGAAGAAAAAGTTACAGTAAGATCCCTTGTCTGCAGAAAATGGTTCTTTTTGGATATAAATAAAAGTGGGCAGGTTTAGTCTCAGCTGCATAATTACATGGTGAGCACTAACCATCATGACTGGAAAAATCCTGACCCCTTTTGTTCTGGAGCAGCTCATATCAGGTGATGAACTAAAAGACTAAACCTAAAAATAGTGGAGAGTGACTGAAGGGTTTGGTATTTAAAGTGTTTGTAGTCCAATGTAACCCTTCAGCTTTCAAAAATACGAATACAGTACCAACAACTGTGATTGACACTGGAAAAAAAGACGAGAGCCGGGAATGTCAGTGTTACAGAACAATGTCGGCGCTTTACAGCTTAATTGTATAATGACGTAAAGAATCCCATATAATCCCCTCAGCTGTGTTTGGCTTTCCAACTCCTAAATATCACACGGAAATGAACATTGTTTTTCAAAAAACAAAACACATTAACCTTTATTGTGCCCCTGGCTTGCTGAAAATCAAACTTTGCAACTTTTAAAATCCGTAAGTCCATATGTGAGTTTAATGATTTTTAAACATTAAGACACCAAAGAAAACATTTGTATTTTATGTTTGCCCTGAAGACTATGTATGATGTTAGTCAAAAACTTAGCTCTAGATGACTATTTTTCATCTTTTAGCTGTTTTTTCCCCCCTACTGAACCTTTAAGAGGTGAATATTTATTTTCTATACTGTAATCAGAATAATCATGCTCTCTCAGCCTGACCAAATTAAAAAGGCCCCAAACTGTCCAACAATCAGTTCAATCAGACTAAAAGGAGTACATTTTGTATGAGCCAACCAATTTGATATCTTACTATTTTGCCAAATGACTTAAGAGTTTAGCATGAGACTGGAACATCTATTTTAGTTACATATGCCATGTGCACAAGACAATTTATGCAATTTATTTCTTTAATGGCCATTTAATAAACTGAGCATTTAACATGGGCTACGGAGAAGTGCACCCTGGATAAGGCATTGTTAGACCATAAAGCAGATCCATCTTCATATCTGAAAGCATTTTACAATATTTGATGCCCCATAATGGATTCCTGACGGATTCCAGGAACAGCAGGTAAGCAGATTCTCATTAACAGAGACCTCCTCTGAAAATTAGCATCTTATTAAATTGATTTGATCCATGGAGAGCCGAATGCAGCTCTGAGTAACATGACTCCTAAATGGATTAGCGCTTTAATGAGTTTATTTGTTCTGGGCAAAGATGCCCATCTGCCTCAGATCGTCTCCATGACAGTGATGTTACAGTGAAGAGCATCTGCAGTCATTAGCTTACTGGCAAATTTAAGAATCAAAGGAGGTGAATGCTATTGTGCTTTAAAAGAATGTCAGTAATCAAACAGTTGATGGACCCCATTGACTTCCATAGTTTTTTTTTTTTTTTGTTCTTTTTTTATATATTATGGAAGTCATTCTTTAAAATATCTTCTTTTGTGTTCAGCAGAAGAAAGAAATTCATACAGGTTTGGAACAACTTGAGGGCGAGTAAATGATGACAGGCTGAAGTACTATCCCTTTAATTGCATAAAACTACAATTTTGACTATTTCTTGTCATAAAATCGATAGTTCAGTTTCCACACATCAGTATTAATGTGGCAACTGGAAACATATTTTGGTTATGCTCATGAAGCTTCTGACAGCTCTAAATATGATTCATCCAATTATAATTAACAGTAAGAACCAGTGTTTGGGAAAGTTACTTTTAAAAGTAATGCGTTACAATATTGTGTTACTTCCTTAGCTACAAAAAGTGTGTTACATTACTTTAGAGTTACTTTTAGTCACCTGGGCTGGGTTTGTGTATTTGTTTTTTTAATAACAAAAAGTTTTTTAGAAAATATAAAGGCCCTTTTACACCAAAAGTGAGATAAGTAAATGCATGTTCACATGTAGTCTAGAACTACAATAACAGTCATGTTTACACAGCGCACACAACGCCTCAGCACTTACTCACGATTTCTCTCAACATGAGGACAGGAGAGCTGTCACTCAATAAATTGGAAAACAAAGTAACTTGCGTTACTTATTTGAAAAAGTAACTCAGATATTTTGTTGAAAATGTGTTACTTTACATGTAACTTGGAAAAAGTAATCTAAGTACTTAACTTGCGTTACTTGTAATGCGTTACACCAACACTGGTCAGAATTATACATTTTTAAAAACTATGGTAAAATCTCTGTGATGCACGGCTCATTGCTTTATTACAGATGCTCTTCATGGCATTTTGCAGGCTGCACTTGCTGTCCTATCTCACATATTCTATGAAATATACAACATAACTTAAAGGTTAAGTGTGTAACCAGCCAAACCACGAACCATGAGAATGTGATTGAGATAAATGGATGCCCCAAACGCGCGCCATTGTTTGAGCCAACATTTCTGTGACAGGTTCATTATTTTATATTTATGATCAAATAATATTATATCCTTTAATAGCACTGCAGAGCCCAATGCTCAATCACATACTTGTCTTTTCATATTAAACTAGGATAAGTGAAGGTATTTTAAGATCGAAAAATGACACCCAATCCCAATTTGGCTATTAAACTTTGGGGGTGTTATCCCACCTCATTGTAATGGATTAAGCACTAAGCTCTTTATCATTGTTTCTGTTCAGCTCTGCACATGGTTTTCTCTGCACTTATCACTTGTGGTGGATCCTTTTAACATTGAGGCCCTGCTTTATAAAAGGATTTCAGGTATAAAAGAAATTAGCAAATTGATGGCTGAGCTGATGTGTGTATATGTTTATTACAGTACATGGCTTGGTTGAATTGTAATGTAGAATACGGTCTGTTATTTCTTGATAACAGACCGCTACGAAGTATAACACACCGTTGCCATGAAAAACAGAGCATTGCTATGGACGCAGGATTCTAACCGTAGAGATGGAACGGACTATTTTCTTTAGCAGAAGCAATACAATCGTTTTTAAATCAATAAACTCCTTTTTAAATCAATATATTGTGTCAAATTATTAATTTATTTGGTGGGTAGCCATGTCATTTGGTGGGTAGCCGATCAGACTGTCGGGGTTGTATTCGCTATAACAACCGCCTTGCTCTACATTATCCCTTACATATATATATATATATATATATATATATATATATATATATATACATATGCATAGCCTAAAATTAACACTCGCCAAGCACCAAATGCGAGTAAAAATCAACATTGGATTGAGCTCTCTTTCAAATCTTCTTGCACTTGAAAAGACATATTGAAACAAAATGATGTCAAAATGCCCGTCTTGGCGAGTATCCTTGTAAACATTGTCATTTACATCTTAACTAAGCGTAATCAGTTGAGAAATAAAACGCATGTGTATCAGTGTATTGGATCCGTGCATTAGCTCTTAAAGTGACAGCAGCCTAATATACCTGCTGCTGTTTGTGTGTCAATCAAACAACAAAAGACAGAAAACAATCACTCAGCTCTTGACTGAATAACTTTTGTAACATTATGTTTCATGGCTGGTAAGTCACTGTTCATTGGCAGGTGTGACAAAAAGTTAGTTTTAGGCCCAAATGTATAATATTATATTTATTAATATAGAGATTGTCAATACAAAAATGAACTAATATGTAAAACACATTTTGATTACATAAGTATTAGTATAGAGCTATTAACAATCAGAGTTTGCATTGCAAAGTATCGACTCAAAATAAATCATGAATAATATTAGCAATTATTACAATAGCTTATGAAATACAAGTGATTGGGCATCTTGCGTGGTATGATTTAATTTGCATGCTGATTGTTGTGTTATAAATAATTTCAATAAATAAATAAAAAACAATTATCAGCTTGAAAAACACTTCAGTCAGTCACACTGAAAATGAAGGGCTTGATTATTTCCGCCGATCATTTTAATATGCCACCCAGGTGTCCGCGCTAACCAGCACCTGTCAAAGTTTGAAACGCGCAGGACAAATAAACCCTTGGCATGTCAAATATTTGTAATTTCCTATAAATCCCATCAGGTTATTTTAATCGCTCTCGCCACGGAAGCCAAGTGAAGCTGTTAGAAACGTCATCTGTCTGTTGTGATGATCATTTTTTTTAATTCAATCATTTCCACCCAGTCCAGCAATGCTAAAGAAGTTTAATCGACTTGACATGAAACCATGACGCAAGGGAAAACCGAAAAGATTCTATTCCACATTCCAGAGGGGATTGTTTTCCCTTTCCTTCCCGTCTTTTAATTACACCTTCTCCCTTTGCCTTCCGAGGGCACAGAATCCTCTCCCAGCCTTCTCCTCTCAAATGGAAATGTGCCTGTTAAATCAGGGGTTATCTCCGACGCCAGCGCTCTTCTGATGAGACAACTACAGACAGAATTTAGTCCCTTGGCTCCGTTTTATTTTCGGTACAGCGTTCTTAGTTCAGTAATTGAGATATTATCAGCTTAAGGGAAACCTCGCATCCTGAATCACTACATCACTCGATACAACAGATGCATTGTTTTATGTAGACCTACAGGTTAACATCTACATCCAGAGGCCTTTAAATGAATGCAGTGACAAATTGGTGCTTTAGAGAAAGAGAGATTGATTTAAACGTACTGTGATCACACTTCAGCACTTACCTTGGTTGCATGTTTTTCCTGTATAACCTGGATGGCACTTGCATTTGTTGGGTCCCACGCATTCTCCGTGTTTGCATCCGTGCTGACATACGGCTGTAGGCAAAAAGATCATCAGTATCGTTTTACTCCAAAGTCTGTGCAGTAGATATGGAAACATGTAACAAAAAAAAAACAGGCTTAAGTTTTTGTGCTGAGAAAAAAACAAACCGTTCTCACTCTGGGAAATAAATTAGACCTTGAGGATATTGTGGCGAGAGATCCACAAAAACATTATTTTGGAACGCTGGCCCCCTACATCAATAATTCATTGTTTGCCTTGGTCATTTTAATGAACCGAGTGTACGGTCCACCTCACTTTTGCTTTATGTCTCATTACATCTCACATTTGGATTGGGAAGCAGCCCAGAGCTGTGCAACATCAGAAACATTTTAGATCCGAGACTGAGGGAACTGCATTGTATTGCTCAAATAAGTCCTGAGTAATATCAATTAACTACATGTACTTACTATAGAGTTACGGTTAGGGTTAGGGTTAGGGTTTGGTTTAGGGTTAGATACTTATGCATAATTTACTGTTATTACAATAGTAAGTACATGTAGTAACATGTAACTTAACCTTAAAATCGAAAACATCCTCAGGGTTGAATATGGGGTAAATACTGCCTCTGACATCTTCAAAATAGAGACAAAAACATGCAAATTTAAAAAAACAAAAGCTGCATCCCATCTCATACTGCTCTTCCTAATGTTGTCAGAATGATTCTGTGTTTGCAGCCCTGCTGCTAAATAACAGCACAGGAAACTGATCGGTCTTTTATAGCATACAAGATTAGGTTCAGAGCAACGCAAATCAAATTATGTTTGAAGTAGTACGTCAAAGATGCCCAAATGGCATATTCATTAGTGAATTAATGAAAGTATGCTTCCATGCCACAACATGAGTCTTTAGTATGAATAATACTGGTATTCTATTTTGGTTTATTTTCATATTAAATGTTTTATGATTATATAATGTTTCATTTTTTGTAAGTTTATTTTGTTTTTGTGGAAAATTTATGAAGAATAAAATGTATATTTTAAAAAAAAGTTACCCAATTTACCCCAGTTACTTGATCACCTGCATGTGCAGGGCCAAGCCAAAATATGTAATGGTCTCAACCATTTTAATCACAAATCACTGGTAAGGAAATTAGCAGGAATTGCACAAATACTGTAGATAAAGTGACTCAGCACAGAATAATCTTTCTTGCAGACAGCTTTTTACATGGAGGAAGAGTCACTGTTGTTCCACTCAATGTTAATGGCTTCAAACAGTTCATGAGTAGTTGGAAAATGTCTCCCAGTTTGTTTGAGTTTAATGCGAGACCAAATATTAACTATACTGACCAAAACATGAGCCTGATGGACTTGTTCTCAAGCCATTTCTTGGCAGTCTTTGCATTTTTCATTGTCTTGTTGAAAAATAACATCTGATTTCAACTTTTCATTTTTGGGAAGCAAGCCATTCTGCATTATTCTCCTGTACTCTAAAGCATTAAATGACTTTTCACAGTGAAGAAACTCACCAATAGCAGCAGATAAAAAGGCTCCTCACACAATGACACAGTCTCTTCCTCACGCTTCACTGTGCTCGAAATGCATTTATTATTATATTTCTCAGCAGATTTTTGAAGACAACGCTCTGGAGCTTCACTATGCAACTCGTGTTTCATTGTGATTCATCACTCCACACACAGCTTCCCATATTCTGACAAAAACTTCATTCTGTCTTTGATGTTTTTCTGAAACGCTAATGGCTTTTTAAGTAGTGCATTTGTTAAAATTTTGCCAGTTTTCTGACCAATACGTTGTCGTTAAGACAATTAAAAGCTTAGTTTATAGCCATTTTTGGCTTGGCCTTTTTGTATTATTATTTTTTCGCCAAGGAGTGTATATAGACCTCTATATAAATATATATATATTTTTTTTTGGTATTTTCCATTTTCATTTTACTCAAAGTTTTAGTCATTTTGTTGTGTTTTTGTCAATTTTTTTCGGTTTTTTATTTATTTAAATTACATTTTTATTTCTGTTTTAGTAAATTTGCTTTGGCAACTAGTTGAAATTAAGTTTATTTTTTAAAATGTTTTATATATTTCAGCTAACATTTATTTTATATAAGTTTAGTTTCAATTTACCAACCCTGGCTGTAACATTAGGCTGGACTAGAGCACTCAGTGGTGGTTCATACCAGAGTCTGCAGTCGACTGAGACTAATTTCCATTGAAAGCTTCGTTGACTCTCCAATTATAGAGGCCTATCAGAGCTGTTAATTTTCCTCACTGGTGCCATTCTCAGAGTGAAAGAGGAGCTAAGAATACACCACAAATACACACACAAAATACTACAAGAGACATGAATGAGAAAAGATGCTATTTAACCCCTTGACCCTAGATGGTGAAAGCAAGACTATGTGTGCTAGTGATAAAAGACACATATATCTACTTTCAGACTGTTCAAACTGCATAAAGGCAGAAAAGCATTAGCCCACTCTGGCAAAATGGTGAGATAAGAATCAGCCCGTCTCATTCCACCTTATTAGATTGAGTAAGCTAATCAAAGGTGCATGTTGACCTTGCTTTTAACCTGTGTTATTTAATATAGAGGTTAGACAGTAAGATCAAACCCTACGGTTAAAACACAAAAGGACATGAGCCCTAATTTGGTGGTAAACCCCAAGCTGGCAGGAGACAAACAAGGAAACCGAAACGAGTTCTCTGACATTGAGAGTTTATCCGGGCGGCTGCCTTATCTCGCTAGCCAGACAGTTATCAAATGTGATGAAATCATGGATTAATCCTGGTGGGACGCTGTGTGATCACAAGCAGTGGTTATATTTTTAAGTGCTGACGAATGAAGAGCTTAAGGACAGGGCTTTAAAGGGAAACCTATCTGCCGCGGTCCGGTTCAGAGAAATGCCGACACTTGGAACACAAACCGCAGGCGAAACGGGCCAAGGGAAGTACCCGTTATTGACAAACCACATCAAACGGTCCCGCTGGCTTCAAAACGCCTAGCTCCTCTCTCACCACATGCGTTCCTCTACCCCTGGAGACTTTCATTCTCGGCATTGCATACCTATCAATCCATGCGCTCTGATGACGCATGACCGGATGGCAGCTTCAAAGCAATGTCAGGAAGTGTTATTGGTGAATTTTATGAAAATAAGATTCATAATAAGGCTTACTAAGTATTTAAAAAGCTAATAATGATTTTTCTAAGCTGGAAAAATCAATAAACCTTGCAAAGCACAACCGCACCATGTCCTAGTGGTTTGTGCCAGACCTCCTGTAATACCCATCCAATAGATTTTTGTTGTTCTTGGACATAATGTAGAATTTAAAAATGTTATATTAAAAAATTATATTAAAAGTTAGCTTTAATATTTATATTTAAGTTTCACACTAACTATACGCTACAATATCCCATCTAAAAATAAATACATATATAACATATTATATATGAATAAATAAATAAAACATAAACTAATGAATAAATCAATATATTTACTGCATATACACACACAGTTGTAATTGAAATTATTCAACCCCCACTGCAAATCAGGTTTATTGGCAAAATTTACAGACTTTCGGCTGTTTGCAATGAACAAATCAAACAAAAGTAATTGAAATAGCTCAACACAACAAACGTTTTAAGTGGTTTCCCCAAATTCAACTAAAAATGCAAGTTTTAAACTCTTCTTGTTTCTTATCGAAAGTAACAAAACGCGGAGCTTATTGCGATTATTGGTGGTTTATGGTGGTTAGGCAAAAGCACTCGGACATCTTAGAGACGTCTATTTGACGTCTGCATTTACATCTGAGAGATGTTTTTTTTAGAGTGTTTGCTCATCTGCGAACCGTCTCTGGGACATCTTAAACCTGTATATGGTTTAAAATGTATGTAAAACTGCTTTTTCTACGATGTTTATCAGATGTATTTACACCGCAGATGTTTTCCAGACCTCTAGCAGACATCTTACAGACGTACATGTGCTATCTGAAAATTTTTATTAAATGTTAACTTTAATATTTAGAATATTTTCTACTTTTATATTTATAAATACACCCGTCACATCATAAATGTCTCTACAGGACAACTAGATAGCTAACTAATTAAGTAGTTAAAATGTTTGTTGTAGTTGATTTTGCTTTGGACGTGTTATCCGCAGGAAGCCAATAAAACAGATGCATGATATTTAGCAGTACCGCTCATATGGGAGATGCCCGTTTAAATCTGGTTTCCTGATTCCATCCTCCATCATTCCTGTCCTCTCTCTCTACTCTGCTGTGTTAAAAGACCCTTGATGTGAGATCCTTTGAGGCTGACGTGGGGGAACAAACAAATATGAATATAAACAGTGATATCCAAATATCCTGGAGGGTCCAGATATTCAGATGGAAGCTGGAGCAGGTGTGAAGTGTTCACAGGATATCAGGATATTCTCAAAGGAGGAGTGCGCGCGGGGGACTATAAATAAACGGGAACTCGGTATTCAGCGGATGCGTGCTCTGAATGACGCTGAGGCAAGATGATTGCAATGGAAATATGATGTGGTGCTAACCTTGGGGTTGGCACCTTATCCCGATTACTCTGCGGGTTAAGACGTAGAGGGCTGCAAAACAAACGGCCAGACAAAAAAAATAAAAAAGGAAGAAGCTTCATCTAAATGTGAGATGAAAACATTACATGGGAGCCATGCTGATGATGGACAAGCATTATGAACGCAACACATACAATCCACACACATAAGATTAAAGTCTCTCACATGTCACGTGGTGATAAGAACTTTTTTTCAGGGAAAAATTACTATGTTTCAAAAGGTTTCTTTTTGATGCTGAAAATTCTTTGCATCACAGGAACAAATTACATTTTAAATATATTCAAATTGTGTAATAATGTAAGTAATAATTTCACTGTGAATGGACACATTGTTACGATGTGCAAAACACTATATCAAAGCTGTGTTCAACAAAGCTTAAACTGTTTCCAAAGGACAAAAAAAGAAGACATTTGTCTTCAAATTTTGATTCATCGGTCCACAAAACCGAGTTTCACTCCTCTAGTTCCTATGTTCTCTTGCCCAGGCAGGGCAGCCTCAATAACAAAGGTTTCTTTGCAGTTCCTCAGTCACACAGCTTCACACACACTCCCCTGTTAACTACTGATGCTCGAACGTTTGAGTAACATTTTGCTGAGCTGGTATTTTAGGAGCAGCTTAGGAACAGGATAGTCGGTGTTGCAGATGTTCAACTATTAAATCCCTCTTGTCCCGCCTGACCTCACTGGTCCTCATGAGGGCCAATTACTTCAAATTAAATGATGCTTTAAACTACAGAAGTGACGACTCTCAAAGCTAACATTACCCTTCAGAAGATACCATGATGCTATACACTATGTTACTGAATGATTACCGTATTTATTTAGTTAAATTGGTCTTAACTGGAAGTATAAGTGTTATTATACTGGTTTCGGATTCCCCTGACCTAGTCTTGCATATCCAGACCTTCAAACTGACGGTAGCTTTCACTGGCCAAGGACGTCTGACCGACAAATCATTCTAATATGCTGATTTGATGCTCAGGAAACATAGCTTATTATTATCAATAGGAATAGAAAGTTCTATATATGAATAGAAAGTTGAAATAAAAATATCTTTTAGAAGAATAGAGTCTTCTTGCTGAATAAAAGTATTAGGTTATTCAAATAAACCTTACTGACCCCAAGCGTTTGAACCGTAATGAAGAAATTTTAACGTTGACTGCCTGTCCTTAAGCACTTGCAGTGTACGTGCTTTACTGTAACTATGATTTTTGCTCTTTTTATAACCTGAGGGATGAGCCGAAATGATCTTCGTTGGTAATCCACACTATGCTATGAAAGCTGTTGATAGAGCTTAACTTGTATTGAACCCGGAACGTTCCTTTAAAATCCAGCTTTTAGAGAGAGAGAGATTACAGTCCGAGATGTCCTGACGCTCGAGACAGATATTTCACTCTCGCACTGAGCCGTACTCGTGAAGGAACTTCATCAAAATTCATCCTCAGCTGGAGATCTTGTTAACTCTAGATGATTAGGTTGTTATGATTGGGGAATCTAATTTCGGCTGTGTGAGGTACAGTATAATCGTAATCACGAATTCAGCCCAAGAAACCGAGGGCTGCCCCCTAAACCAGCTGTTCTGAGAAAGTCAAATATTGCAGCTTCATGTTCCTGTTATTGAGGTGAGAATGGAGCCAGATAAAGTATGATAACACAACCTTTGACTGGATGGATATTTGAAAAGCATTTCGGAGCCGAGCACTTCACTTTCCCTGAGGACTCTGTGTTCGGGGATGCATTTATTACGGCCTTCATTCTCAATGTGCATCTTCACCCCGTATGTTCACCGACCGGCCAAAACAAACCGCAGCAATTTCAATTCAAATCGAATCGAGTTGAAATTGCTGCGGTTTGTTTTGGCCGGTCGGTGGTCGTCAATCAATTTCATCAAAGATATGAGATGCAGGGATCCCGTAATCAGTCACGATGGAGCCCTTAACGCCCTTAACGAGTTCAACCGCTGGCTGTCTTGCTGTCCGTGATTGAGGACAGAATCGGTTTGTTTGCCGCCCATTGTGCATATTTATTGACTTCAAATGACCGTTTTCAGCGTTTTCAACCATCCAAAACACGCAATCTGCAAAGGCGTACCTCGGCCACGTGAAGTGTGAGAGACATTTGCACACATACACACACAGTCACACAAAGAAAACATTGATTTGTTACAAAATACGGTATAAAGACGAAATGCTGAGAATCTACTAGCATAGAAGCATAAGCATTAGCTTTTGGAGCCCCTCAGCATGTGACCCTCGTGATTCTTTGGCAAAGGCAACAGCTGGGCTATCATGTGCACAAGCCATGCAGAGAATCTTGCATTTGTCAGGCTGCCCGATACATTGCGCCGCTAATACTCATGCATCACAAAGTAGCCCATGAATCAGCGCTGGGCTTGTTCCATTTTTTGATACGGTCAAACATTTGTTCAGAAGCATGGCATATCTTTTTTAGATTTGTAGCGAACATATGGCAGCTGATAAATGAAGCATAAGACGCTATTAATATGAGCAGCGGGAGCACATCCTCTGATTCCATGATAACGCAATAAAATGAGCTAATCCGTACTTGAAGATCATTACGTGATTAATGTGGTGTAAGATTTGAGAGGCATCATCACTTCTAGTGTGAGATGAATGCATTTATATGGATCGCACATTACAGATCGGCATAATCCATGCTTGATCCAACTAAAGGTATTACGGGTAATACAATGGCTGGAAGTGAAACAATTAAACTTGATAATATATATATATATATATATATATATATATATATATATATATATATATTTATGTTCTTTATATTTTTCATATTATTGTACAGCACTTTCAGTTGTTTTTAAATGTGCTTTCTAAATGAATGCTTGGACTTCTATGTCTTTTTTAGACCTCAAACTAATCCTGCAGGAATGTGGTGCTGTTGCAGCAAACTACTCGTTGTACCTTCTAATTATTCCAAATGACTGAACCACATAATATTGGGTGTCATGCAGAATATCTCAAAGACAAAGCAGACAACCGGCGGGCGACTAAACCAGTTAGTAAGCATGAAATTTAGAAGCATTATTTCCCAAGACATAGTCTTGCTTATTTTCAGCCATCATTTTCTACCACTTCTGTGAAGTCACCAGTTCATTATACAGTATTTGGTGGAATCAAATGGATCCTGCAATCAAATCAGCATCTAAAACATTATGCCAGACTTAAAAGACTTAAAAGACAATAGAACTATTTATACAATAGAACAGAATTTGGCAGCTACTCCAATGAACTGGTGACTTGCTGTGAAGTGTTGTTAAGTGTCGGAAGAAGGTTAAAGCAGCATGGAAGTCTAGAAGCCCCTACAGCACTGTTCACCCTATAGCAGCAGTTACTCACGCTGGCACTGGCCCCAGGAGACTCGTGTCCAACCCCAGCAGCAGTCGACCCGAGCGCCGTATCGGCACAGCCCATTGGACGAGGCCATCTGTCTGGGCCACCTATCAGGAGACAGTTTGATCAGATCTTGGCCAATCACTACACAGAAGACAGTTAAATGAGTGACAAGTAACATTGAGCATATCTATCTATCTATCTATCTATCTATCTATCTATCTATCTATCTATCTATCTATCTATCTATCTATCTATCTATCTATCTATCTATCTATCTATCTATCTATCTATCTGTATTTCTGTCTGTCTGTCTGTCTGTCTGTCTGTCTGTCTGTCTATCTATCTATCTATCTATCTGTCTGTCTGTCTATCTTTCTGTCGGTTGGACGTCTGTCTGTCTGTCTATCTATCTATCTATCTATCTATATCTGTCTGTCTGTCTGTCTATCTATCTGTCGGTTGGACGTCTGTCTGTCTGTCTATCTATCTTTCTATCTATATATCTGTCGGTCTGTCTATCTTTCTGTCAGTTGGACGGTCTGTCTGTCTGTCTGTCTGTCTGTCTGTCTATCTATCTATCTTTCTATCTATATATGTCTGTCTGTCTATCTTTCTGTCAGTTGGACGGTCTGTCTGTCTGTCTGTCTGTCTGTCTGTCTGTCTGTCTATCTATCTATCTGTCTGTCTGTCTGTCTGTCTGTCTGTCTGTCTGTCTATCTATCTATCTTTCTATCTATATATCTGTCTGTCTGTCTATCTTTCTGTCAGTTGGACGGTCTGTCTGTGTCTGTCTGTCTATCTATCTATCTATCTGTCTGTCTGTCTGTGTCTATCTATCTATCTATCTATCTATCTATCTATCTATCTATCTGTCTATCTGTCTATCTGTCTGTCTGTCTGTCTGTCTGTCTGTCTGTCTGTCTGTCTGTCTGTCTATCTATCTGTCTGTCTGTCTGTCTGTCTGTCTGTCTGCCTGTCTCTATCTATCTATCTATCTATCTATCTATCTATCTATCTATCTATCTATCTATCTATCTATCTATCTATCTATCTATCTATCTGTCTGTCTGTCTATCTATCTATCTGTCTGTCTGTCTGTCTACTGTATCTATCTATCGGCCTGTCTGTCTGTCTGTCTGTCTGTCTACTGTATCTATCTATCGGTCGGCCTGTCTGTCTATCTAAGTCTATCTAAGCCCATGAATCTGTAGATTCAAGATTCAAACACATTTGCAAGTCATGAGTTAACTTCTATTGTTCCAGTTTTTACTGTTGTCTTATCCATTGCATCAGTCAGCCAGTGACGTGTTATCTATATTCACAAAGCTTCCGTTGTACTCAGTGACACAGGTGCTGCAGATAAGAGCACTGTGAGTTATCACTCCTCCACCAGAGGCAGATCTTCTCGTATGATGCTGGATGCACACACAGCGCAGAGATCAGATGTAGTCTATCTGTGCTTATGCGAGAGGGACTTTATGAAAAATAAGGGTGTTCTTAGAAAAAGATATGTTACATGACCCAACAATGTGAGTGAACAAGACAGATTTTTGGAAAACATCATTCTTGGAAACAACAGCGAAGGCCGTTTAAAACCGATTTTCCATAAAATGGAAAATAAAGGTACAGCTGAAGTGCTTTTGAATCGGAGAGTTTCTTGGCAGTGCACGCCAGGACGAATCTCTTTTTTTCCACCAGCAGAGCTCCAAATGTTTTTGTGAAGAAGTAAAACCATTTAAGGTCTGTGAAAATAAGTAAAAGGGAATGAACACAGGTCAAATGACGTCATGTAAATGGATCATCATGGGTAATAGATACAGGGAAAGCACAGCGCACAATCTAAAATTAAACCTCTACTTAATACGGCTGGCTGTATTTAAACAGAGAAGAGAAAACAAGAAAGAAAATAAACTGAGCTAATCATATATCACATATAAACATTCTATATTTTGTTGAATTACTTTATTTGAGGATGATAATAAGTGGATAATAAGATGATTTATTTTATTTAACCCTTACATACATACACAGTGATACTTTTTCCAGGATTCTTTGATGAACAGAAAGTTTGAAATATAATTTTATATTTGATAAATGTCTTGTACCCTTTTCACAATGTAATACAGCCTTGCTGAATAAAATGATTAATTTCTTTCAATAAATCTTACTGACCCCAAGCTAGATTTTTACTTTTTACATTAAACATTTTTATTCTACTAGGCAACAAAATATAATACCATTACAAGAATAAAAAACACTGACATATCTCTAAAAGTTGCATGTGTTATAGTATGCATAAGTGAGGGAGGAAATGATTGTGAATTTTAGCCGCACGCTCACTGTCCTCTTCCGTTTACTCTGGATCGGAAGCCAGTGAAAATGCTAATGCGGCCACCATGGCTGCCAGTCACTCCAGTAAGAAAGTGTGATGGTGGCACTAAATGAGAGTGACAGGCCGAAGGGAAAATGTTTGCGTGTGCAGCTCGGCGAGGAAAAGGAGACGGCTCTAAAGACACAGAGCGCATGCTAAGAGGATTGAGTCCGTGCTCCTGCCTGTCACTCTGCTATATCTTACCTGAAACACACATTTAATCACAAACACACACACAGAGAGACTGGCCGGACTCACCATGTTCCAACACAATCACCTCTGTATGCATTAAAAACATCACTTCTAACTCACTGCAAAGATGCTGGGTGCAGAATACATCATATTTCGCAATGGCTCCCAGGGTTGCACATTTCTGTTGTCTTTTGTCTTTTAAAAGTAAGAAAACCAAATGGTTGTTGTCAATTTATCTGTACTGCAAACATAGCAGAACATATGTACTGTACATATATAATGACCCCACATACCCAATCTTTAGTCATTTTAATTGCATTTCTCCACAATGATACAAAGCTATTTATTTAACTATTCTAACACAATCACGTGGTTTATTTTCATTTACCTGACCGTGACCCTATCAGAACAGAATTTAGTGTCTCAAAAATGAAAGAGAGGGATCATAATGCATACTAACATTCATTAAACTCCAAGTATGTTCCAATTGGCTGTGATTTTGTCTTTGAACAAAACATTTGATTTTCAGGGAGGACAGAAAAAAATGCTTGATGGAAAGCTTTTTAGGACACCATGCTATTACAAAAAGACAACAGAGAATAATTCACATAAACTGCAGTGCTTAAAGAGGACGTATTATGCCTTGGTTTTGGTATTGGGCTCTGCTACAAAAGGACTATTCAAAAAACACATTATTTTTCACATATTTCGCATTGTTGCAGCACCTCTCTTCCCAGTCTGTCAGTAACGCTCTGTTTAGTTCCTGTCTCAATGAAGCCCCTCCTTCTGAAAGAGACTGGTCTTCTGATTGGTCGGCTGGACAAGTTTCTCATGATTGGTCAACCACTTACCATAACCGTGATTTTTAATGCACTACCAACTAACTCAACCAGGCCTCGCCTATTTTTTTGCGTTTGCCTTGGAAAGGAATTTTTTAAATGAGGGATATTTGTCGTGTTCGTTCCCGGAAGAAAACTCAAGACAACAATGGAGGCGTTTCAGGGAGTTCAGAAACAGTGTTACTGATATAGAGAACAGAAAGTGAATTTGTGCTTTGTAACTTTGCAGACCTTTTTTATGCTCAAACAGCAACATTACACACTAAAGAAAGTAAAAACAGGCCCTCTTTAATGGAAAAGAAAGCAAGTAAGAAAGAAACAAATAGAGGGAGGGACAAGAGAGAGAGACAAATCTCCTCGTGTGCAGTGCTTGCCCCACCAGAGACAAGCGAATGCGTGCCAGTCAGCAATCTGCAAACTCTGGGCCCGATCCAAAGAGACACCAAACCGAGAGAGAGAAAGAGAGAGAGCGTCGCCCAGCGAGAAACCGGCGCCACATTCACTGAGGTAACAAGTCTGTCACAACAAATCCCTCGTCCACCTGAGTTAGAGTCTTTCCTCACCTTGTTAAAGATGCAGCTATTACACAGTTTCAATTTCCAGCTCAATCTGGCATTAGCGGATTACACAAACGACAAATATCTCCATAATGCAATTCTGTCCCGGCTGCTAAAAGGAGGCAACCGGGTCACGAAAATTAGACGTAGATGCCTTTATCTCTGTGCACTGGTACATTTGAGTCATGAAACATTCATGCAATTCGCATTTCAATTTGTCTGGAGCGGTCTGACACAATTCATGCGGTTCCGTAGTGAGTCTGCACATGTATATGAATGATGACATGCAGCAGGGCTCGGGTGCAAGTGCAAGGGGTTTAATTACAGCCCTTCACATTCCTCCACCACCTCCACAGACTGCCAGACAATTAGACACGCGCCTTTGAAACATGCGCTCGAGTTGAGCTGTCTTCATTCGCCAGCCTCCATATAGAATATATGCCTCTGGAGAATGACACACCGGTCAAGCAAAGTCCATCTCATCCAGAGCTAAGCGGCAATCAGACGCAGCAGGTACAAGTCTGAAATAAACGCCCCATGTGGTGAAAGGGACAGATTTATGAATCTCCCACAGTTTCTGAGATGTTTCTGAGCATTTGAAGACAACAGATATGAGTTTTGCAATGGTCAGCGCAGTTATTTAGTCAGAAGTCTGGCTGGTTGGAAATTTAGAAGTAGATTTAGCCTAAAAAAAAGAGTGGCAATTGAAAAAGAGCACTTTAGCATCGCAAGTGCAGTCACATTAGACTTTGTTCCATTCATATGCATGCAAACGTGGGCGAGAGGAAATGCAGGCCAAAGTTTCAGCTCTGGCCTGTGAATTTGCATGGGGAGAAGGTGGTTGACCAATTAAGAATCAAAATGTCACAGATTTGGCTCAGTAAAAAGAATGCAAATTTCAAAGCTGCATTGCTTACAGGGTTTCCGTAAAGTGGAGTAAACAGTACATTTTACTCCTTAAAACGCCCCGATTGTAGTCTTTGAGTTTTCTTCCGGTAACGAACACGTCACAATATTCCTCATTTAAATATTTCCCGCCCAAGGCATACGAAAAATAAAGGTGTGAAGCCTGGTTGAGTTAGGTGGTTATAGTGAGTGACGTGACATTTCCAGTTGAAGCGGTTGACCAATCACAACACACTGCTCCAGCTGACCAATCAGAGCACATTGTGCTTATCAGAAGGAGGAGCTTCATAGAGACAGAAACTAAACAGAGCGTTACTGACAGACTGAGAAGAGAGGTGCTGCAACATAAACACGTGAAAAATAATGAAAAGGCATGAAAGCCTATTCTAGTAGAGCCCAAAAAGAAAACCAAGAAAAGGGCATAATAGGTCCCCTTTAATATATTCAACTTATTATTTGATGTTTTTCTTTTATTCTTAACAACAAAATCCATTGAATGTGACAGCATATCTTGTTCCCCATATGTAATTTTCAGCCCGTTCTCATATATTGACGCTCTTGACATTTCGTCTACATCGAATGCACATGGCACCCTTTAGCGTCAATATGAGGCTAAAGGGAATATTGACGCTAAAGGGTGCCATGTGCGTTCGATGTAGACGAAATGTCAAAAGCGTCAGTATTATGACGCCCAAGGATGAGAATGCATTGGTAATTTTGCACACTCAAAGTCGTGTGTGCATCCTATTTTCAGCAGACGAATTGACGGAGAGTGTCAAATCCAAACATTGAAAATAATTTGACTACAGACCAAGTGACAATGCATTTTCAGTCAAATGTACATTCGTTGGCCATGGTAGCTGACTCCGCCACTGCATGATGGCAAAGTCAGGCCTGGGGGCAAATTCTGCTCCCTGAGACAATTCAGATGATGAAATCAATTGAAAGATTACAAAGAGTGTCAACCGGACATGTGGACATAATTCAAGCCCTTCTGAATGGGCCTGTAGGGTTTACCCCAAGACTGAGTGAGGGAGTAACAAAGCACTGCTGACAAAATATATTTGAATAATTAGAGATGCGGGGAATATACATTCTGCTCCAGTGAGTCATAGTAACCAACAGTCCAGAACCCCATGTTGGAAGAGTTGAAAAAGTTGGACACTTTAATGAGTCTGTCTATAATTGATTGCTCTTGTTATCATGTCAGCAAATGACAAGTTGGCGGTTTAGTGGCGAGTCATCCCTCAGGTGTAGCACAAGCCATTAGACAGGAGCTTAACGGCCCCTGCTAAGGGCCTGGATATAATGAATGGGCCCCTCACAGTGCGCTCATGCACTATATTCTCTCTATGAATTTAGATCGGGGCAGTGAAGCAGGTTTGTAAGCAGGGCAAATTGGCAAATAATGGCCCTGGTGACAAGCGAACTCCATCACGACTGAAATTAATAATGTGCGCCAGCAGGTTAATGTACACGTTCATTACAGTGGGCAGCTCCCGCTCCTGAAATGCCAGCGCAAGCCATGCCCTGAAGAAAAAGCATCAATATTGCGTCTGTGAGTTACACAAACATTAAGCTCATGATGTATGGGATGACAAAGAGAAGTCAGAATGCATAGAATGCAATGAATAACAGAGTCTTGACTAAATGAGTGTGCTAAGGTCATTTGGACAAATATAGATGACACATTAGTTGTTCATTATGTCTCTTAAAGAGCGCCGCTAATGTTGTACCACAAAAACTGTTATTAATGTCCCCCTAACTGAGTACGAATGTGTTCGTGAAACCACATCATAGCTGTGCTCTGCCTCTGGGCAACTGGCAATGATAAATAAGGGGACAATGAAGAAGCAAAAGAACCAAGCTTGAATTTTAACACAACAAATGCTTCTGCCAGTGAATACATTTCAAGTCCATTTGGAAGGACAGCTATTGCTCATCTTGCCAAAAGGGCAAAATGCTTCCCAGCAGAGCGGAAGATAGAAGATGCCATAAAGATCACTGCAGGAGTTGTATTCAGAAGTCCACACTTGGGTGGGCAGTGTCTCAGCGGAACACCCTGTGGGAACCGAGTGACTGTAACAGTGAATGGGAAGTGATGCATTCACAACAGTGAACTACCGGTAATTAGGCGATGCATACATAATACGTGACGTAATTCGGTGATGCATGCTTAATACATGATGTAATTAGGCAATGTATACTACAGGACACAATTAGAAGATGCATACTTAATACATTACGTAATTAGGCAACGCATACTTAATACATGACGTTAGGCGATGCACACTTGATACATTATGTATTTAGGCGAGGCAAACTTAATACATGACATAAGGCGATGCATACTTGATACATGATGCATTTAGGCGATGCAAACTTAATACATGATGTTAGACGATGCATACTTGATACATGATGTAATTAGGTGATGCAAATTTCATACATGATGTAATTAGGCGATGCATATATAATACATGACGTAATTAGGTGATGCAAACTTCATACATGACGTAATTAGGCGATGCATACATAATGCATGACATAATTAGGTGATGCAAACATAACACATGACGTAATTAGGTGATGCTTACTTAATACGTGACGTAATTAGATGATGCATACTTAATACATTACCTAAGTAGCCAATGCATACTTGATATATGACATAATTAGACAATGCATACTTAATTCATGACGTTAGGCGATGCATACTTGATACATGACGGAATTAGGTAATGCAAACTTCATTCATGACGTAATTAGGCGATGCATACATAATACATGACTAATTAGGCGATGCATACATAATACATGACGTAATTAGATGATGCATACTTAATACATTACTTAAGTAGCCAATGCATACTTCATATATGACATAATTAGACAATGCATACTTAATACATGACGTTAGGAGATGCATACTTGATACATGACGGAATTAGGTGATGCAAACTTCATTCATGACATAATTAGGCGATGCATACATAATACGTGACTACTTAGGCGATGCATACATAATACATGACGTAATTAGGTGATGCAAACATAATACATGACGTAATTAGGTGATGCAAACATAATACATGACGTAATTAGGTGATGCAAACATAATACATGACGTAATTAGGTGATGCAAACTAAATACATGACGTAATTAGGTGATGCATACTTAATTCATGACGTAATTAGATGATGCATACTTAATACATGACTTAATTAGGTGATGCATACTTAATACATGACGTAATTAGATGATGCATACTTAAAACATGACTTAAGTAGCCAACGCATAATTAATATATTACATAATTAGACAATGCATACTTAATACATGACTTAAGTAGGCAACGCATACTTAATACATGACAATTACAAAATGCATATTTAATACATGATGTAAATAGGCAATGCAAACTTAATACATGACGTAATTAGGCGGTGCATACTTAATATATAATGTAATTAGACGATACATAATTAATACATGGCGTAATTAGGCCACCCATACTTAATACATGACATAATTAGACAATGCACACTTAATACATGACGTGAATAGGCAATGCACACTTAATATATGACGTAATTAAGCAATGCTGTAAAATGACAAAGAATCGCTAAATTAATAAATTACATTGAAACACAGTTTGAAACCAATTATATTTCCATAATGTATTTGCATAATGAACTGAAAAGACAGTTCTCACAAAAATGAAAAAGTTGTCATTTATACTGTCATTTTCAAACCTTCCTTTGACAAGGTACTTTATTTTTTCTCATACAATGAAAATGAATGGAGTCCAAAACAACAATGGACCCCATTGATTTTCATTATATATATATATATATATATGTGTGTGTGTGTGTGTGTGTGTGTGTGTGTGTGTGTGTGTGTGTGTGTGTGTGTGTGTGTGTGTGTGTGTGTGTGTGTGTTAACAAGTTCATATTGCAGGGAAGGAATCAAGATGTAAAAAATAGATGTAAGATGTAAAAAATAATCTTAAAAAAAGATCTGTACATGTAACAGGACCATGGATGTGCATTAGGAAAGTAAATATATAGGCTCAGTTTTGAATTTGTTGACTTTTAAATAATGCATATGAATTTAATTGTTATATGTATATACATAATTAAATTCATAAAGTATTTAACTTTCATATTTAATGAGTAGGCCTAATTAACAATGCATACTTGAATGAGGTAACTGAGCATTGCATAATAAATGATGTGATTCAGCAATGCATGCTCAATAAGGATGAGTCATAAGCACTGTTTTAAAAGTTTCTCCAAGTCACAGAAGAGATCAATGAACCCCTCTAATAATGGCCCTAGGGCCATTCAATCTTGAAAGTCTCTCAGATTGCACCTTTTGGATATCTCTCTTATTTAGCACATCTTATTCAACGATCAGTCTTACTAGCAGAGGGATTCATGAACAACACTGTGTCAGATTAGTGAGACCCCTAAAATGTGCAGACAGTTCAGGGGGGCCTGTAGGAACGGACAGAGAAACCTTGCCCTAAGGTATACTGAGCTACTTTTACTAAAGCACATTTAATTTCAAGCATGGACATTCAATCCCTTTTAATCTCAATGAAGCTTTAAGCAGATTTGAATCTTTGGCACGTTTCTGTTCACCACATATTTCACATTACATGTTTGGGCACGAAACAACCAGGAGCATGTGCGCTGACAGTCTAAAAGGGAGAATAAATGCTTCTTAAACACTTTTTTTAACTGCCATTACATACAGTATTCAACACATACTGATAAGTTAAAGAATGAATGCTAGTATTTTGCATTTGTGAGATCTTTAAGAGCAACTTTAGACTGATGCAAGTTCACAAGTTCACCGTGCTGATTGACAACACAGTAACACAACACAAACTTTAAGCCCGTCCTAAACTGAACCGATCACAACAGCACTAAACGTGAGGCTAACCTGTTGTGCTTTCAGAAGCGTATTTATGGCTCGTTTCATGAAAATTGTGACTTCTGTAGAAATAAATCGTTAACATAAACATTGACTTTAAGAATGACTTTTTTTACTAATTTAGGTTTTGTTATTAGTCAACCCTGTTACCAGCAACATAAAACATTTCTAAAATTCTTCTAGTAAAAAATAAAAATAACACTGTCATAAAGGTATTATACTTTCAGGATGTTGACTCCTTAAGCATAAGTGTCTCATGGTTTTTATCTCATTCTTTTGTGAGGCTTGTCAGGGGATGATCTTAAAAAGCCCTGTTTCCACGATTTCTTTACATAATACAATGACTTATTCAAAACTGGATGTTTGAAGAATTATCAGCATTAAATTCTCTTTCTAATAAACACATTGTAGTGTTTTGACCTTGACCACAAACCTAATTATGCCTATCTATAGATGAACTTTAAAATTGTCAACTCTGTTACTTTGAAGGCATATCTATATATTTATTAATAGCCTATATTACATTTTGCCTGAGATGCAATTTATTCATACTTACAAGCCATTGAATGTTTAAAATCTTAAAGCAGTTTACTTTAAAGTCATCTTTTAAAAACAGGCAGAATCATAAAATGACTCTTAAAACAAACTCTCTGCTCTCTTAAAACTCTTAACATCACATTGATACAATCGCCGTCTCACCTGCCGTCGAAGTCCGCGCTCACTCCGAACCAGCAGGTCCAAATCAGCATGAACTTTATGATCCACATCTCCTTGCGTGTACGGTGCGTATATCCAAACGACGCCGCTGGTTTCTGGTGTTTAAATGGGAATGATGGTGATGTTTAGATCCGTCAGTTTTCAAAGCTACGAAGCGGGTCGAGCAGAAGGTGTTGACTGCTGTCCATGCACGAGATACTGGCAGAGTCTCTGTCTGCGCTCCGCTCCTCCGGTGGAGAACCGTGGACTGGAGCGCAGAGTCGGTGCCTCAGCTCTCTCTCTCTCTCTCTCTCTCTCTCTCTCTCTCTCTCAACACACACACACACACACACACACACACACACACACACACACACACACACACACACACACACACACACACACACACACACACACACACACACACACACACACACACACACACACACACACTGAATGAGCACTGAGCCCAATAAGGAGAGACGGGAACGCTTATTCTACATACCCCTATAATTACAAGCACATTCATTAGGCTATATGTAGCCTAAACATAGTGTTTATGAACAGTATGAGGTTATAGCCTATATAGGGCCATGTATATGCATATAGACAATATTCACACATACACACGTGTAAATATATATACACACACATATAAATATACATATTACAGTAAATACTGTATATGATAAGAAATCACTGGGAAAGGTTTTTGCAGACAGGAGGGCACCTGCTTTTGTCATGTAAAACTGCTGGAAGGAAGATTTATGGTTCCAAGTCATCACTTGAGTTTCAGGTCTCAAGGAGTCGTGTGCAGGGTTACGTCTCATTTTTAGTTTCCCCATAGCGTTGGGCAGAGGGCATGTGAAATAAGGGTCTTTATGTTTCGTCTCTATTTCCACTGGGTTAACACTTAGAAATGCAAGTATGCCAGATGGCATCTATATCTGGTCTCATCTCAAATCAGTCATATTCAGTGCCATAATCACGCTCTACTCTTTAACTAAAATGCTATATCCCAGAGAAAAATAACAAGGACACAGCTCATGTTGCAGTCGAGTATAGTGAGATATTGGAAAAGTCACACTCAAAGGTGTTACTGTGCACGGCTTGTTGGGATACTTTTATACTGCAAGCCAAAGAGCACAGTGTTCTGCTTAAATACTATTTTGTGAAACATGCATGCATGCATACACTCACCGGCCACTTTATTAGGTATACCGGTTCAACTGCTCATTAATGCAAATATCTAATCAGCCAATCACATGGCAGAAACTCAATGCATTTAGGCATGTAGACATGGTCAAGACGATCTGCTGAAGTTCAAACTGAGCATCAGAATGGGAAAGAAAGGTGATTTAAGTGAATTTGAACATGACTTTTTTTTTTTTTCGTGCCGGACGAGCAGGTCTGAGTATTTTAGTAACTCTAGGGTTTACAGAGAAAATATCCAGTGAGCTGCAGTTCAGTGGATGAAAATGCCTTGCTGATGCCAGAGATCAGAGGAGAATGACCAGACTGGATTGAGCTGAGGGCAACAGTAACTCAAACACACTCGTTACACCCGAGTTCTGCAGAAGAGAGTCTCTGAACATGTTGAACTTTGAAGCAGAAGAGCTTCAGCAGCAGAACACACACACCAGTAACTCTCCTGTGAGACGAGAACAGGAAACTGAGGCTACAATTCACACGGGCTCATCAAAATCAAATATGAATAGATTGGAAAAATGTTGCCTGGTCTGATGAGTCTTGATTTCTGACATTCAGATGGTCGGGTCAGAATTTGGTGTAAACAACATGAAAAAGCATGGATGCATTCCTGTATCATCGATTCAGGCTTCTGCTGGTGTAATGGTGTGGAGGAGATTTTCTCGGCACACTTTGGGCCTCTTAGTACCAATTGAGCATCGATTAAACGCCACAGCCTACCTAAGTATTGTTGCTGACCATGTCCATGCCTTTATGATCACAGTGTATCATCTTCTGATGGCTACTTTCAGCAGGATAATGTGCCGTCACAACACTCAAAACATCTCAAACATAATGAGTTAACTAAACTCAAACAGCCTCCACACAGTCACCGGATCTCAATGTGGAGGAACGGTAGATTCACATCATGGATGTGCAGCCGACAAATCTGCAGCAACTGCGTGATGACATCATGTCAATATGGACCAAAATCTCAGAGAATTTACAATATATATAATAGTAAATATAAAGGCGCACTTTATATTACTTAGCTCTAAAACCTTATCACAGCACTGGCCATTTTTACCATCTTCGCTGTAAATCAAGAACATGATTATGACATTTTAGGACGTATTTATATGAATTCTTACCTGAATGTTCTACACTGCCAAGATTTTGATACTGGTTATGTGTCTTATTTATTTCCACATATTAAAGAGATCCAGATTTATGTGATTTTTTTTCTTCTTCTTTTTTCTCTCATGAGGAGGGAGGGATATTTGGCCTAAATTCAGCTGTGGTGTAAATGTACAGTATAATTACAATATGTTACAGCTTTCTTTTAAGTTAATTTGTTCAAATTTGGCAACTTTATAAGTGTTATAACTGTTATAGTGTCAAAGAGAAAAGTGCTTCATGTGTATTTTCAGTCCAGTTGAGCATGAACTACACAGTGACATTTCAAAGATATGTTAAGGTCACTCTAAATTCATGGGGATACGTCCACAGCCTCTATGAATGGTGACACTGGAGAAAACTCATTTTCAACCTCTTCAGAACTGGAGAGCCTGTCGCGCTTTCTGATTAGGTTTTGTCACAGATGAATTTAAGGCGGATTGCGGCTTGATTTGCTCATGAATTTTGCGGCCTGCAATAGGTGAAATTGCACATTGCGCTTCTGATATTTCCAAAGGAACTGACTTTCCCGTATGCGAGGTGAGGAGGAAACAGGAGATACTGTGAAGGAAGCAATACCACAGTCTGTAGTTGTCATCTGAGAAGCGCTTTCAGCACCCTTGATGCATCTTTTCTAACTCTTGTGTGTTTGGCTACTGTAACGAGTTACAGTTTAAAATATATTTTTATATTCATAATTAATTTTAACGGATTATAATTAATTGACTGTAGCAGAATTAATAGTACAATAATTTAATCAGTTCATCCAATGAACAGAAAGCATAATCAATTATTAATTCTAGGAAATACATCATCTTCCTGGCCAAGAAAGGATAACCTTTTACAACTAAAGTAAATAAAGTTCTAGCAGGGTAATAGCATAGGTATTGCTAGATCAAAGATGTTTAAGTGACTTCGATATGTGGTAAACACAGAGACAATAAAGCGTTGATATAATGGTTTAATAAATGATACTAGAGTAGGCTACACACACAACTAAACTATAGGCAAAGATTGTATACAAAATCAAGAAAGTAAAGAAAAGTGAAGAAACAGAGAGAGAGAAGAAAAGAGAATGGCAAGATTACAATCAGTTAACCACAACCTACCAGAAACATCAGCGAATCAGGGTCACCTTGAAGGGGCACAATAACTTAGAAACACATCTAAAGGCTGCAAACAGGTACTTGCATTGACTTTAGTTGCTGAACAAGTCCAGATGCAGGAGATTCTTGGTGATTTTGTCAGGAGTGCGCTGAAGCGTCCGTTTGGGTTCTTGGGGTGGTCCACGTTGAATCCAAAGAAGAAGACAGGAGAATGTTGTCTCAAAGAGATTGAGCAAAGATCTGACCTAATCAGATACTCTTAAAGGTCCTATCAGTTCACAACCCATTTGTTGAGGTGACCAATCTAAGATGACCTGGAGAAAGTCTTTGTTCCATCTTATCTCCATTTGCATGTTCATGCTGGCATGGAGAATTTGTGCAGTCTTTACACAGAAGTATGGTACAAATATTTATGATGCAATTTATCAAAACATGTTGTACACCATTGATTATAAAATCAGAAGGGGATTCTTTTGATACTAAGAAAGAGGGGATTTGAAGACATTAAAGCAGTGATACATCATCTTTGGATATCAACATTGGAAGTTACTCTAACATAACTAAAGAATCATAACTAGGCTAATAAAACATAGGGACATGCATAAAACACAGGAGAAATACCATAAACATTTGGGAAAAGTTTGTGGGTAAGAATGGAGTAAATGTCCTTTGTGTATTGGAGTTTGTCTCTATAGTCTTTAACCAAATGGCTAGTGGCTCCTGTGCTGTCTTTGAGGCTTGTCGACACTGTCTTTTGCTGAGATCGTTCAGTGGAGCCGAGGTGATAACAGCCTTTGAAGAGAACTGGTTTTAAGGCCGATGACAACAGGGGAGAGGGGGAAGGTTTTTCTGATGTCTAGGTCATTTTGATTAAGGCCATTCGTTACACTTTGATTAGCATTTTAGGAAAGCATGTGAAAAGTGACTTTTTGTAAAACAAAAACAACATTTTTGCTAGGGTGTTTGCAAGGGCATCGCCATAAGATTGCTAAGGTGTTGAGTGGGTTTTCAGCACATTGCTATACGCTTGCCATGAGGATTTGAGTGGTTGCTAGGTGGTTGCTGACTGGCCCACCCCCAGGTTTCTATGATATTCTGATGGGCCCCCATTTCAACTCCACCCCTTGTATTGTCCGCAATGAGGGGCCTTTTATTGTGGCCAGCCTAAGGCACACCTGTGCAATAATCATACTGTCAAATCAGCATCTTGATATGCATCACCTGTGAGGTGGATGGATTATCTCGGCAAATGAGAAGTGCTCACTAACACAGATTTAGACAGATTTGTGAAAAAAAAAATATATTTATTGGTCATGACAACTCTTTGGCATGGTCATGGATTTGACAATGTGGACATTTGGTCTTGGCGAAATAGATCTGCTACGCTGCTGTTGGTTATGGCTGTTTCTGATGCAGAGCAAGTTCAAGACTTTCTACTGTCAATAAATACACAACACACTGCTGTGTGCAAGACATGCTGCTGCTGTACAATAGCATACATGAATTACCCGTAGCAGATCTATACAGGTGGAGCTGGGGAAGGTGGAGGGTTTCTGAAAACAAACTGAAAACTGCTACAGCAAACACTGACCAAGTATTTGAAGGTTGAGCAGCGAGCTCAACCAACCAATCAGCGGTTCCCTAGAGAATGATGTGAATGCAAGCAGATTGAATTAAGGGCCCATCAACCTGGGTCATCTAGCGTTTCATAACAGAACATTGTATTTATACACCTGTAGCAATAAACTTAAAATATATTTTTACAGTTTTTAATTTCTCCATTTTCAATATGATTTTCATTCACAAGGCTCATGGGATTGTATTTTTTTCCCTCATCAAAGCTGTTAAGTACACAGTCTTGTATCTTTGCATTTTTGTCCAATTTTCAAATACTTTTTTTCTTCAAATCAGATTTTGTGATTCACCTCATTACTGCCTGGTAGGCTACGAAGACTCGCTATGGGAAGAATTAACAGAACCAACGCCGATGAAAAAGTGGATGGTAACTAATGCACTCTATAATTAAATTCTATTACACAAATGGTATGGGAAGAGTTGCTTACCGTTTCGTACTGCTCGCACAAGTAGTTCTTCAGCAAAGCAGCAGCACAACTGGCCATTGTGCTTTCCCACTGACAGCAATTCTATGAACTCAGCTCTATACAGAACATATAGAGTCAAGGGCGTAGATTTGGTTTGAACATTGGGGGGGTTGAAGTTTGGGTCTGCATATTTTTCATGTGATCGTGGTATAAATATTGGGGGGGGGGTTGTAATGCATAGATTTAAATATTGAGGGGGTTATCTCCCCCCCAACCCCCCCACAAACTACGCCCCTGTATAGAGTGACTTCTGTTACTACATTGAATATTTATTTTAATAACTACCATAAAGTATGGATATTGGAAGTTAACCACTGATAATCTAATTTGCATACCGAGGACGACCATTTTTACATCCTAATGTTAAGTGATCCACACAGAAAATACCCTAAAACCCAATTAACCAACGCTATCTCACGACCAATTCGTACGAATGATAAAAAGTTGGCTAATTCGTACTAATTCGTACGACTTCACTCGTACGAATTTGTACGACCTCACTCGTACGAATTTGTACGATTTGTCTAAACCCACGTGATGGGTAGGTTTAGGGGCGGGGTCAGGGGTAGGTCATTCGTATGAATTCATACGAATTGGCCAATTCGTAAAATATGTACGATTTTGCAAAAAACGTACTAATTCGTACGAGTCAGGTCGTATGAATTCGTACGAATAAGCCACCTCGTAGAATTTGTACGTTTTCCCGTGAGATCGGGCTCAATTAACTGGATTTGGTCAGATCGAATTTGCATAATAACCTACTGATGTATTTTTTTCAAACAGTGAGTGAGTAGTTCAATTTATTATCTTATGTTCTTTCATAAAGGCCTCCACACAGAAAAGATGTAAAATTGTGAGTACAACAGCTTTGTCACTGGGACGGTACCCTCAAAAGGACATCTTTGTACCTTTTTCCCCACAAAAAGGTTCATAGTAGTACCTTAAGGTATGTATTTGTACTCTAAGATACTAATGTGCAACTTTTAGGAGTTAAAAAAGGTACAAATGTTCTTTTAAGGGTACCATCCCCATCTTTTTTCTGTGTATAGCAAAAGATTGTGTTGATAAAAAGATTTACAGAGCATTTTCAACATGTTTTCAGTAAAAAAAACAAAAAAAAAAAACACCTACACTTCTGCCTTCAGTATTGACTTTATGCAGAATGTTTTTTAGCATTGTGCATGTGGCACTGTCAGATTTTGGCATATTGCATCATATTTTATATTCTGCAAAACATGTAAAAAACACGAAAAAAGACAAACAATCTTTCAATATTTTTGTCAACATTACAGTAATGCAGTTATATCCAGACTCATTTTATTTTCAACCTATCCTATTATGTATTTGTTTTTCATGTACATTTAGTCAGGGACCAGAGCCAATCCTTGGGGAAAGAAGAAGCGTTTCCCATTGAAATGATTCCAGGTCTTGGAAGGTGCCCCCGTCTCCAGTCTTTCACACTCAGAAAGATTGGCTCCGCTTGCAGAATTCAGATGAGTTTCGCTAGCTCGGCTCCTCAAAGCTTAAGGTTGTGCACTTCCTCTTGGCGGAGGAACATATCTCATCTCTACATCACAAATGTGACAGTCCACGGCTCTTCTGTAGCGAGCAAACCAGAAGCGTGTTTGATGACAGTATGGGTGCAAACACAGCAAAGTAAAACCGGGAAATAGTTAATATATCAGCATACGCTGTAGACTTTGACATTTGTGTGAGCCGTGGCCTAATCAAATATTCATAACCGTGGTCAGATTAATCCATGCACGCACCATTTCATAAATATTAACCCCTCCAATTCTCCTGACCCAAGTCACAAGGGAATCGTGATAAATTCCTCCTCGTGTTTACTTTCAATACTTTTAATCGAACACTTTGAGACAAAAGCTCAAGAGCGATGTCTCGATGTTCTTGCGAGGGAGAAGTGCAAATTACAATGAATAATTTTACATTAATAACTTGGGAAGACCGGACTCTTTTGTTTTGTGCGTAATATGCGATAATGGTGGAGGAGGGGGTGCAAGGTGGTTTTATACAATTCAATGAGACTGATTTGCAAAACGACATTTGAAGTCAAGTTAAATTTTTTGAGGGGCGTACTGGTTTTTGTCTCTATTTACACACAAACCTCAGACTGATCTGAAAGACATTACTGAAATAAAAATCTCTAATAGTTTAGATGAAGCCAAGTTTAAAAGCTAAGCTTATAATCGGCAATTAAAAATCAAACATACTAATTGCACAATTAGCTCAAACCATGATTCAAGTGTGTGTGTGCAAATAAGTAGCATTCCATGCTTTTAGATCAAAGGAAAACAATTAAAGGAATAGTTCATCCAAAAATGAAAATCTTGATGTCATTCAAAACCAGTATTATTTTCTTCTGCGTTACATAAAACGAGATGTCAAAATGTCAAAGCTTCTGTTCTGCATAAAAGAAATGGGGATGGCCTACAAACAAAGCATAAAAATGCACCATAAAAACATCTTAATTTAGATTCTGTACCTCATACAAAGCTATTGTATGTCTCCAGAAGACTTGGAATGTACAGTAGAACACTAATCCAATGGACTTTACAATAATTTTATGGTGCTTTTCTGTCAGTATTCACACAATTTACTTTCATGTTATGTAAAAGATTGACTCAGACATGCCTAACATTGCCTTTTTTGTTTCATAGAAGAATGAAAAACATAATACAAGGTTGGAATGACTTGAAGGTGATTCAATTATTTTTGAGGGAACTATCCCTAAATGAAACATTATAAATTGCCTAAAATCAAACATCCCATAAATGAAACAATATTTTTGTAGTCCTGAATGTTGTCTTGATGTGGGTATTTCTCAGTGAGTCAGTGTTATGTTGTAGGAAAGCCCACGAGCATATTGTTCTTAGGCGAGCAGCCCTCAGGGACCATGGTCACCACTCTCACAGAATACCCATGAGTCTCGGCGGCCCAACTGCGGTCCAAGTCCACTAGTCCCATACAGCGCTTCCCTGGTGATCGAGGGAGAAAACATTTGGAAATGAAACCAATAATGAAATGAGTTACGTTTATTAAGAGCAGGCCAGAAATCTATGCCGAAAACATTACTCAGATATTACACTGTTGTTAATTAACATTTTCCCGGCATTGACAGAATACAGCTATAAAAAACATATTTTTGTCCTTTGTAATAAAAGCTGAGGCTCTGTTCTTTCTTTTGGTGTGTTGTTTGTTCATATATTCATACAATCAAATATTTTGGGGGCCATGAAAGTTTTGTGAAATTATCAAAAATGCTGCCTCAATTCATTTAAGTTTAGAAACTATTGATTTTGAGTACTGTGAACTCATTAAAGTTCACAAAGAATATTTACTAAAATACAATTAAACTCCCCTCGATTAACTTAACTATATTGATCAAATTAATATAATCAGTTATTGAGTTCACATAACTTGTTCTATTAAGTGCAATGAACTAGTAATATTTAAATGAAATGAACTAATTTACTTTAATATAATTGACTGTTATAGGTTTTACAGTGTTTAAAAGTTTGGGGTTGGTAAGATTTTTAAAAATGTTATATAAAAAAATGTCAAATGTTCAGCAAGGCTGCATATAAGTATTATTAAAGTTGAAAACAACTTTCTATTTAAATATATTTTAAAATATAATTTACTTTTGATGCTCAAGAAACATTTCTTAATGTTGAAATCAGTCATGCTGCTTCACATTTTTGTGGAAACCATGATACATTTTTAAAAATTATTTGATGAATAGAAAATTCAAAAGAATTCATCAATCTTTCAAATTTCACGAAGTAATTGTGATACTTTTTCTAAAGTGTCTGTTGTTAAAGTCGTTTGAAATTCCATTTCTTTAAAGACGCTCTCTGTAATCTGACGGATAAAACAGCAAGACTTTAAACAAACTTTATCATTTTATCAAACTGTAATTAACAGCTCATCTAAACTCAAAGATATCTGCCTTTGAAAGTCTTTGTGAAGTGTGGGGTTTGACTGGCACGGCACAGGCAACAGCGCTGGTTAGCATGTGTTTCGTAAAGAGGCTGAGAGGCTGTCATCTCGCCAGCTATAAAAGATGGGCAATGGAAGGAAAGATGACAGCAGCGTCAGATTTATGTGAGAGTGGGATGAGACTGCGGGGCTGCAAGTGTGTAGCGAGAAGTTTGACAGAGCGGGGAGATCTTGTCTGTGTCCGAAATTGCCCTCTCTTCACTATTCCCTACATTAGTCCACTAATATAGTTCAATCGAAGGAGTGATTGAAAACGCTGCCGCTTTTGCATCGTTCGTGCTTGTCTTTAATATTCATCAACTTAGGCAGCTCCAGTAGTATGAATGTAAAGATTCATCTTGAAATTTGTCATGTAGAAACCTTAATTAATCAATTGAATAATCAATTAAAAAGGAATTTATAGCTGCATGATATTACGGTGTACCCACATTGGACATCAGCGGTTTGGAAAATGGATGGAGGTGCCATCTTCTGGCCAGAATTTGTAATTCATTCAGTGTGCAACTCTCACAGTACATTATGGGTATTCTCTAGCTGTTGAGTGTACACTGGTCAAATCGTGCCTATACAATAATAATATAGTGCCTATAATAATAATAATTCAAATATACAAGGGCCGATCTCAGACACATTTTTTGTTTTCCCACATTACAATGTTAAAGATTCTCCATTTATACTAGACTGAAACCCTTCTTAAAATTGGTAACCCAACAACTGCTTACGGTCCATTTCTTGAATGCTCAATAGAAGTGGAAATCAATTAACCATGCTGCAATAAATTAATTAATGTTAATTAGTTACTAAGCAGTTGCCAAGGAGTTCTACATGGCTGCAAGGGTTTTACTAGTCACGCACAGCCAGAATTTTGACTATGCCATAAAGTCTGCTCAACACTGCAGCTGATTCGGAGCTAAAAATTGTAGCCATATGGACGAACTCTATTAGGAATTTCCAGACCTAAGGCAAAACTGTCACAATAAGCCTAGCCACCTGTTAAAAAACCAAACATCTTACCGATTAATCGCCGATCCAGAGGTAAACTGACGGCTGTCTGGTCTGCAAACCTGCACAGGATCATATGCTCCTGTGGAAACCATATAACATATGTTAATGTACCAAAAAACACATGCTGACACATCAATAAACACACTTGAACATAAACACACAAAAGCATCTGAAAAACAGCTCAGCTGCAGAGAAATATCAATGCATGAGATCGTTAGGGTTGTGGTGAGGGAATAGACCATTTATCAACCGTTGCAACCAGCCATTAGAGGAGAAACAGAGGAAAGCAGCACCCATTTCATTTTATGTAAATCAATGCACTCTAATTGCAGTTTCTTTCTTTTTTTTTTTTTTTTGCAGGGACTGTTGCAAGGAAGTGAACAAAATGACTTCCTCTGCTGTTCCTGTCCAACAATGGCTTCAAGCAACCATTATTCTGCATTAACTGAGAGAAACAAGTGCTGATGGAAAGGAACGTAACAGCCCTGGCAGATTGATTCCTCCTATCAAGTTGAATCCTCTAGGCTAATAGCTGTTATAGATGCTATAACTCAGTAAAGAGTTAATTTAACACAGCAAAGCATTTCTTCAGCATTTGTTAGTAATAAGAACTTTTTCATCGATCATACTTTCTTGGAAAGAAGCAAAGGGAATCCATCTATTTTACATTTTGAACTCAAATCAAATCCAAACAATTAAAATAAAATCACTTTTTCTGTGGGGAATTTCAATGCATTCATTTTAAATCACAATGCATTGAATAATCCAGTCGAATTAAATCACTTGCAAATTAAAAAAAGGGGGGAATTATATGCATCTAAACTGTGTGTAGATCAAACTTTGAGTGATATTTACCTGTGCCAAAGTTGCTATAGGGTGTTAAAGGTTCACTTCATGCGTGATTTTAACAGTTAAAGACTGTAAAAATGCATTCATTAAACTGTTAATGGTTAACAGAAAGTTTCCGTTCTACACTCACCTAAAGGATTATTAGGAACACCATACTAATACTGTGTTTGACCCCTTTCGCCTTCAGAACTGCCTTAATTCTACGTGGCATTGATTCAACAAGGTGCTGAAAGCATTCTTTAGAAATGTTGGCCCATATTGATAAGATAGCATCTTGCAGTTGATGGAGATTTGTGGGATGCACATCCAGGGCACGAAGCTCCCGTTCCACCACATCACAAAGATGCTCTATTGGGTTGAGATCTGGTGACTGTGGGGGCCATTTTAGTACAGTGAACTCATTGTCATGTTCAAGAAACCAATTTGAAATGATTCGAGCTTTGTGACATGGTGCATTATCCTGCTGGAAGTAGCCATCAGAGGATGGGTACTTGGTGGTCATAAAGGGATGGACATGGTCAGAAACAATGCTCAGGTAGGCCGTGGCATTTAAACGATGCCCAATTGGCACTAAGGGGCCTAAAGTGTGCCAAGAAAACATCCCCCACACCATTACACCACCACCACCAGCCTGCACAGTGGTAACAAGGCATGATGGATCCATGTTCTCATTCTGTTTACGCCAAATTCTGACTCTACCATCTGAATGTCTCAACAGAAATCGAGACTCATCAGAGCAGGCAACAGTTTTCCAGTCTTCAACTGTCCAATTTTGGTGAGCTTGTGCAAATTGTAGCCTCTTTTTCCTATTTGTAGTGGAGATGAGTGGTACCCGGTGGGGTCTTCTGCTGTTGTAGCCCATCCGCCTCAAGGTTGTGCGTGTTGTGGCTTCACAAATGCATTGCTGCATACCTCGGTTGTAACGAGTGGTTATTTCAGTCAAAGTTGCTCTTCTATCAGCTTAAATCAGTCGGCCCATTCTCCTCTGACCTCTAGCATCAACAAGGCATTTTCGCCCACAGGACTGCCGCATACTGGATGTTTTTACTGCTTTGTAAACCCTAGAAATGGTTGTGCGTGAAAATCCCAGTAACTGAGCAGATTGTGAAATACTCAGACCGGCCCGTCTGGCACCAACAACCATGCCACGCTCAAAATTGCTTAAATCACCTTTCTTTCCCATTCTGACATTCAGTTTGGAGTTCAGGAGATTGTCTTGACCAGGACCACACCCCTAAATGCATTGAAGCAACTGCCATGTGATTGGTTGATTAGATAATTGCATTAATGAGAAATTGAACAGGTGTTCCTAATAATCCATTAGGTGAGTATATATACGGTGAATAACTGTATTAGATCTAACCGTAAACCTAAATTTTACAGTAAAATACCGGCAAATGGAAGTGAAAAAGAGCAAGTCATTGTTTAATTTACAGTGAAAAACTGTAAATTGAGATTCCCAGAATTCCCTGTGTGACACTTCACATTTGATTTTGTTGAAATAACTATGTTTCTTCTTAGTTTTTCTTATCAGTTATGTACATTAGGGTGTTATGTTACATCTAATGTTGTTAAATTAATGTTTATTGCATTACTTTAGTGTCATGTGTGTGACCATGATGGTGTTTTGTGCTTGTGTGAATGACACTGTGCTCTTTTTATATATTATATAATTATCTTCTCAGCTTGTGGAAAAGCTGCTTGTGATGAGCTTTAATTCGTCATGTGACTTTCTCATCACCACCCGTTTTTCGTGGTTTTCAGGGTATTTATAAAGATATAAAACAGATATTACTACTTAAACAGGTTGGTAAATTAACATTATATAAGTTAATGAAATACGTTTTTTTTATACTGTAAATTTTAAGTTAAATTTCTAAAGCCTAAAATGTTGCTACCGTATATTTTACGTTAAATTTCTGCAGTATTTTCTTACCGTAAATTAAACGGATTTTCTTACAGTGTACAAACAGCTTAATTCATAATTCAGTTTGTTCAAATCCAAATACTAATAGCAACAGTGATGCTCGTCTTAGCAAACATTAGAGATTCAATTTCTAATTGTTCTAGATCTATTCCCAAGGTACTGGCTGTCTCTTGTAGGGCCCTCTGTAGGTGATATCTCAGCAGTGGCCTTGAACACAGCGTGAAAGAGGCAGATGCAGGAGTCGAGCAAACACTGATGACTGTGAGATACAGTACGGCTGATTAACCTCATCCATTTCTCACATTTCCGCCTCCGCTCCAGCACAGTGCCTGGAGCAGGAAAACACCAGGAAAATACAACGTGCAACTACATTTACATTTATGCATTTGGCAGACGCTTTTATCCAAAGCGACTTACATTGCATTTCAAGGTACACATTTACATTCTTATCAGTTCTTGCTTTCCCTGGGAATCGAACCCATGACCTTGGCGTTGCAAGCGCCAACGCTATACTGTTTGACCTACAGGAAAGGGGCTACAAGAGGCACTCTATTCCCAGGAATTTCCAAACACACACACTTTTCCCACAATTTCATCTGAGAATCAAGAGAAGAGAAGGAAAAACATTGGCTTATGGACAGATGTTTTATGCAACTCAGAATTTGTTGCGTGTACAGTAGTACAGAGCTGGTGCTGAGAGCAAAAAGCTGATGAAAATCCATAGTGAAGAGTCGTGACGAGGAATACACTAGTGAAGAAAGTGTGGCTGAAACTAATTATTTTCATGGCGATAACTGATTGTCAGTATTACAAATCTATACTGCTAACCCAGTTTACACACAAAATACCTCTCATACTACAGCTGGGTGAACACTGTACGATTTATAATAGTCCTTTATGATTGCGGCTTGTCAGACTGCATGAACATGATCCCCGCTGTAAGCCATGTCACACTGTGGGATCTCAGTTGTCATTAATGTCAGACTGTACGGCAGTCAAGACGCATTAAAAACAGACGCACACAAGTAAACTGACCTGGAGTTTGACATCAATTAAAATCAGGCATGAAAACAGCTGGAGGGGAAAAAACGGTTACACTTTATTTTAAGGTGTCGTTGTTACAGTGTAATTATATATTTAAGTACTGAGTAATATTAAGCATCTACATGTACTTACTATAGGGTTAGGGTAGGATTAGGATTTGATTGAAGGTTAGTTGAATATAATTATGCATAACTTACTGTTATTACTATGGTAAGTACATGTAACATGTGTAACAAGGACACTGTAAAATAAAGTTACCAAAAAACTTTACACGTATTAATATTGGAAACAAACTGGAAAAAAATATATAGAAGAAAAAGTAGAAAAATATCAAATATAAATTAAAGCTAACTAGAAAAAAGTAAAAAGACAAAAACTACTATAAAATAACATTAACCAAATAGATACAAAGTACTATATATATATATATATATATATATATATATATATATATATATATATATATATATATATATATATATATATATATATACAGTGAGGAAAATAAGTATTTGAACACCCTGCTATTTTGCAAGTTCTCCCACTTAGAAATCATGGAGGGGTCTGAAATTGTCATCGTAGGTGCATGTCCACTGTGAGAGACATAATCTAAAAAAAAAAATACAGAAATCACAATGTATGATTTTTTAACTATTTATTTGTGTGATACAGCTGCAAATAAGTATTTGAACACCTGAGAAAATCAATGTTAATATTTGGTACAGTAGCCTTTGTTTTCAATTACAGAGGTCAAACGTTTCCTGTAGTTTTTCACCAGGTTTGTGCACACTGCAGGAGGGATTTTGGCCCACTCCTCCACACAGATCTTCTCTAGATCAGTCAGGTTTCTGGGCTGTCGCTGAGAAACACAGAGTTTGAGCTCCCTCCAAAGATTCTCTATTGGGTTTAGGTCTGGAGACTGGCTAGGCCATGCCAGAACCTTGATATGCTTCTTACAGAGCCACTCCTTGGTTATCCTGGCTGTGTTTTTCACCAAGCTGCTTGGCAATTTCCCGTAGCCCTTTCCAGCCTTGTGGAGGTGTACAATTTTGTCTCTAGTGTCTTTGGACAGCTCTTTGGTCTTGGCCATTGTGGCTAGCAGAACGAGGTCGAGTGATTATGATGAGCCACACCTGTGAGACGCACCGGTCTCGCATCTCTCACGGAGGAGCGGAGGCATAAAGGAGGAGCGACGACAGTGAAGAGCGAGAGAGGACAGGCCTGTGTTTAAGTTGATGTTTTGTTTTTGGTTTGTGTTGCCAGCAGTCGTCCGTGAGGGGCTGCTGGCTTTTACTTTTATTTTGTATTTGTGTCATTTTATTTATTAAATATTGTTGAATGTTCGGCGGTTCCCGCCTCCTTCTTCCCATAACATCATACCGCGTTACAGCCATGTTAGTAGTTGAATTCTTACTGATTGTATGGGGTGGACAGGTGTCTTTAAGCAGCTAACGACCTCAAACAGGTGCATCTAATTTAGGATAATAAATGGAGTGGATGTGGACATTTTAAAGGCAGACTAACAGGTCTTTGAGGGTCAGAATTCTAGCTGATAGACAGGTGTTCAAATACTTATTTGCAGCTGTATCATACAAATAAATAGTTAAAAAAATCATATATTGTGATATCTGGATTTTTTTTTTTAGATTATGTCTCTCACAGTGGACATGCACCTACGATGACAATTTCAGACCCCTCCATGATTTCCAAGTGGGAGAACTTGCAAAATAGCAGGGTGTTCAAATACTTATTTTTCCTCACTGTATATATATATATATATATATATCAAGAGAGAGAGAGAGAGAGAGGGGTCTCCATATATGTATAAAGTACACACACTCTCTCTTTATGTATATATAGTACATACAAAGTATATATACAAAGTATGTATATGTATACATATACATATATACCGTGCATCCAAACTCATAACTTGAACAGGACTAAACCAAACACTGTGCTTCACATACATGCGGCGTATGGACTCCTGTGGTGGTTGTGCAATAAGAATCAGGCAGTGTGGCGTCTCACACGTGTAGGTGATAATGAAAAGAGCGCTGAAACACTTACCTTATAGCTCAAAGTCTCCGCAAACCTCGTGCTGTGGAGAGAGACGGAGGGGGGCAGACTTAATGAACTCACACACACACTGAGGAGCGAATGAAAAATGACATGACATGTTAAAAGAAAACAAGTTTAGGGAGAGGACAGTCCATCCGGATAATAAGCCGTGCGTACTGTAAATACAACGGGATGTCTCACGTAACACTTGCATGATAGAGAAGAGCTCTGCAACTCTTGGAGATTATGTGTGTGGTAGGTAATGTTTGGCACGTTAACTGTCTGTCATCAGGTCGCTCTTCCTGTCCTACTGTTGAATGCAACAAATGACAAATCCCTCAATGGGCCGCTGTCATAGCAACACCATGAACACAACCACGGAAAAATTATTTCCTGCTCTCGCCACCCTGATGCTCATGGCCTGCGGCAGAATTCCTGCCGGAGATTAAATGACAGTTTACGCCAGATTTGGAGAGTGATTGTTTGAGATCGGGGGAAAAACTGATGACTGATCGTCACTGTTAAGAAGTTTTAAAACACGCTCTCTAATTTTTGCATTTTCTTGCCAACATTTAACGTGGCACTGACGAGGCTCAGCTGTGATTGTTGATACAGGACAGAATATTCTGAGAACGTTAATGTGAACGTTCTCAGAATGTAAGACAGAAATAGACGCAATAATGAATGTTTATTATGCTTGTCTATTATGGTTGGCTGTTTTCGAACGTCCTCATGTTCTTGTCAGTATCTTTTGAGGGTATGCAGAGCTTAGCTTTTAATATACTGTGGATTATAATATCTACACTGTCGTTGTGTACTGTGGAATTAGGAGAACAAATGAGAAGAGAGAAAGATAGTAAGCGAGAAAAGTCAGAGAGGAAGGAGAAGCAGTTTTGACCTCTTGGGGAAGTTGAACTTGAGTGTGTTTTGAATGAACCCGTAGCAGCATGGACTAATGACGAATCCCGCCCGCGCCTGGAGGCAGCGATCCAACACCATGTCTGTTGCCACTCCGCACGCATGCAGGGCCACCTGAAACACACACACAACACACCAGTCATGCTGGTTACAGACATGGGTTCTTAAATAAAAGTTGGTAATCAAAATACCTGAGCTCTAGAGCAAGATATGTGTGGGAAACTGTCTATTGTAATATAAGTGTAGCCTACTGTACTGTAAGTCACTTTGGACAAAAAGGGTCAGTCATTTGTCACAAATACATTCAAATGTTTGTCGACAAATGTTTTGAAAGAAGACACTTATCCTCAAGGCCGCAAGCCGCCGCATTCACTGGATCAAAAACACAATACCAACGGTCATATTTTGAAATATTATTACAATTTAAAATACCTGTTTTCTTTTCTATTTATTCCTGTGATGGCAAAGCTGAATTTTTAACTTTAGTGTCACAGAAATCATCCTAATATGCCGATTTTGCTTCTCAAAAAACATTTATTATTATTAACAATTCTGAAAAACAGCTACTTAATATTTTAGTGGAATCATGATACATTTCTCAAGATTATATGATTAATATAAACATTAAATGCCTTTACTGTCACTTGATAAATTTAATGCATCTTTCTGAATTAAAGTATTCATTTAAAAAAGAAATCTATTGAACAGTAGTGCATTTTTAATATTATTCTGGTTACAAAATCAACTAGAAATGAATTTACTCAAAAAAGCTATTTATACAGACAATGACTGGAAAAAATGGCTCATTATATATCTTCTTATATCTTCATTATATCTTCTTCATATGTCTTCACTTTCATAATTAAAATAAATTTTTAGATGAAATCTTTATGAGGAGAAAACAAGGTATATGGAAAACATTTGCTTACTTGATAGTTACACAACAAAGTCAGTCAATTCAAAACAAATTTGGAGAATGATATAGCAGTTTTTTTCCAAAACAAATTAAGCCAACATGAAAGATTAAAAAAATACTGGTAGCACTTTATTTTACAGTCCTGTTCCCCATGTACATACTTATTATAGTAATAAAAATAACTGGGTAATAACTAGGTATTAACCCTGAACCTACCCCTAAACCTTACCTCAACCCATGTAGTTACCTTATATTAACCAGAGCTTTTTAGGT
Source organism: Scardinius erythrophthalmus (assembly GCF_964197995.2). Lineage (NCBI taxonomy): Eukaryota > Metazoa > Chordata > Actinopteri > Cypriniformes > Leuciscidae > Scardinius > Scardinius erythrophthalmus. The sequence goes on from NC_138223.1 coordinate 40,147,657, forward strand.
AAGTACACTGTAAGTACATGTAAGTGCACATAATGTAAAATAAAGTGCAACCAAATTACTAGAACAAACTTGGCATTTAAACCAGTAGGTTGTTTTATCTAAAGCATAATGCATAAAAGCATAACACAATTTTGGTTACATCATTGCAAATGTGCTAAGAGTGGCGTTAATCTGCGCATGACAACTAAAAAACGGTTTAAACTCATGCTTGGCCACATTTCATCCCACCTTTCTGTATCTAGCGTGTTCTCATTGATCTGTTAGAGACTCGGGCACAGAGAGAGAGAGCGAGAGAGAGAGCATGCCAGTCATACCCTGCCGGTGTGACACTGCATGACAGCAGATGTCTCTCTGCCTATTAGCAGGAAAATTGGATCAAACAGCTTGATGGAGGGTAAAGAAAAGCTTTAGATGTCCATACAGAGGCTTGTGAAAGATCAAGCATTCGATTTTGCTCGCGCCTTTATCGGAACAGTTCCTGTATCCATCACCATTAGGGTGAGAAACTGGAACAAATAATGCAAACTCTGGTCTCAGTGAGTGTGAGCGCACAGTTGACCAAACCCACGGATTAACACCCTTCAAATCCCCCATAAGAAGTTTTCTGGGAAACGTGGCCAAATCTCAGAGGATTCGCTTTACACGCTGCTTGGAGTTGCCATAGGAGAGGAATTACGTCCGTGAACTTTGTGTGGGAAAACGCACAGCCTTAAAGCCAAGACGAAATAAATTAGGGAAAAAGCAATATTGGCAAAGCGTCCAGTGTGGATTGTAATTAAGTTCTCGAGATGCTAATTAGAACGAAATGATTCATAATGTCTTTTTAACAGGATCTGGAATAAAGCCATTCTCAAAAACCCTGGGCAGGTGTTTGAGTATTCAAGGGCCACCCTAATGTACTAATCACGATCCATTAACGCAGGGTTTCAGTTCTTTGAAGTAGACCACCATCTCATAATGGAGCAATGCGTTCGCATCTAAAGCAAAAAACAGAATGCCTCATCACCACAAGCAGCAAAATCAACCGTGAAAACCTTTAGCTTTGAGGACGTCATGCAGCAGGTGAATTTAAAAAAAAAAAGGACAATACTACAGATAGTGTTTCTTAAGGACGCTGGGAGAACTTTCAGAAGATGTTGTGTGAAAGTACACCTTTGAATGACCATTCACTGATGAAATTCACAAGTAATTCTGACAATAACGGACGAGAGACTTTAAAGAGTAAATCAATGCACAACTACAGTAGAACTTCAGGAATAAACAGTGGGAGGAAAGCTCTTTTTTTTCCACAACACGAATTAAACGAAAAATATAGCAAATCAGGCGAGTCTATTCACAGCAAAGGCAAAAAAAAAAAAACATTCTGGTAGTTCAGATGCTTTAATGCAATAAAAAGCACAAATGAAAAAAAAAAAACTCACTTTATAGCATAGTCATAGCATGGTAAAGGAATATGAGCTATAATGACAATAATAGTGTACTTATGGTAATAGTAGAGCTTTCACAATAAACTGTCACTAGGTTGGTAAAGTTTAAATATAAAACATTCCTGTTTGTTTTATCATTACACTTGTATCATGTCTTTTTGCTTTTTTTTGTTGAACAAACACACAAAATGAACTGTTCTCATAGCAAAACAAGGCAAAACAAAAAAACAAACAAAAATCAAAGCAAAGAAAACAAAAAAAAAGCAAAACAAAAAAGCAAGAAACTAAAAAAAAAACAAAAAAACAAAAACAGAACCCCCCCCCAAAAAAAAACAGCTAAACAAATCAATCCATGTCTAAACAAAATCAAAAGCGAGAAAACAAAATCAGGAACAAAAAATAAGATCCAAACAAAAAACACGATTGGTTTTTTTTTAGTGCGAACAGGTCTGTAGAAATGAAACAAAATATTGTTTGTTAGTATTTGTGGGTGAATGTTCGGTAATAACACTGTAAAGCATTATTTGGCAACATGCAATTATGCCAGAATCTATTCTTTAAAATGCAAAGAGGTTGGAAAAGCACATCGCAGTCATTCCAAAGTCTTCCATCGGAATGTCGGATGCTCCGCCTCAAGTACAAATTTACAGTCATAATGAGGCAAAGCTGGTGGGCCGTCTCCCAAAAGATCAGATGAATACTGTTTAGCATGGGAAAGAAGCAGTGTTACAAAGCTCAAGTTTGTTTTTCCTTTGCAAGCAAATAGAGTGGAATCTGCAATGGTTTTGTGTGGTCTCTTGTACTGGAGGATCTAATAAATTAAGTTTTCTGAAAGCACTGAAAATATAAGACATTGACAAAGAGCTTAACGTCATCCTCAATGCTAGTTTTTCTTGTATAAACCATTCAACAACAGAAAAATAATAAAGCATGCTGCAAAAGCATATTCTTTATTAGTTTTTCTCATGCAGTAGGTCTTCATTTTTTTGCTGATGATGTTTCTTTTCTTCCCTTCAACGGGAGTCTTTATAATTAAGTAGTTTGCCCGAGGGATGGAAGGCACAACTTCACGACTACAATGCAAGTTCATTATTCACAGCCACCGAACACAGCAGTGTGCTTGTTTCACCATCATTCAACAGGTACAACAAATCAAGTTAGAACAAACAGTCCATAACTTCTCTTTTCACATCATTACCCATGTTTAGTCATTTTTCCTAGTGTAGCTGCAAGCCTTATTACAGACTGTCTTTAAAAAAAAGGAATAGTAGCTATTTTCACGCATCTAAACCACAGGGAAACAGTAGTTCTGGCTCTGCTGCTTTAGCAAGCAAACCTTTTAATCATTTATGCTAATGATATGTGCAGAGTTACGCAAGATAACACAATATAGCTTAGAAACTCAAAGGTAAAACCTAAATCGGTCTTTAATTACCAACACAACGAACACAAATCACTTTTCCAGAGCTTTCACATTGCCCAAACAGGTTAACAATCTTGAACATCTGAAGACTTTTCTATGATGCTTCCTTTCACTTGTAATCGCCGTGTAAGTTTTAAAATAAAATAATTCAAATTCATACCAATTCACAGATGAATCGTTTATATTTAGACTGATTCATAACCACTTCAATGTCTAATCATTCATTTCCAAGCCTGTAAATCACAATTGTATAATGTCCCTGATGTTTTCAACTTTTTTCATGATGGAGATACACATAAAATAACACAATGTAGTTTGTTCTAAACCCTTTTTTTTATGGAATATTGCATCCATAAGTGACTTATACATGTACATTTTTTTTTTATTCATGTGCCCTCATGATCTATAATCAAAATAACTTCTCCCTCTTGCAGTTATTTTCTTCTCTAATGACGTGTTTACTGGCGTGAGGGCGGAGCAACCTGTCACTCACACGAGATCCACCAATAGCAAACCACAGCCATCCATTAAATTCCCGATGGACGAAATCAAGACCCGCCCAACATTTTTTCTTGTACAAGAAGCCATTTCACTTGAATATACATCACAATGGGGAAAAAAAGACTATCACAACTAAATATACACCTACATCTTTTATTTTAGATTACCTTGTTTATTTGCAAAGCTTTTCAATAGCGTACCGCACGATATACGTCACCTTTTCTCATTAATATTCATTAAGCTAGCGACGGTTGCTAGGGGGGTCAAACTCGCGCGTGTCACTCATGCTAGACGCATGTAAACAGTTTACGGACGAGATGTCTACTGAGCTAAACCTGCTAACTCTGTCCGAGAATGATGTCCCCGGTGCCAACTTCACTGGTATAGAAGTAGAAGAACATACAAATATTCAATTGAAGAGATGGCTTGAGTGTAGAGGGCTGAAAAAGACGGGAAAAAGAGCCGACCTGATCCAGAGGTAGATTGTTATCGACAGAATTTCTTCCCCAAAAAACATCGCCTTACGCCACTGACAGTGACATTTTGCAGTTTCAACAAGCTATCTTTTACCACCCTATGTCCTGTCTGTCATATATATTATGTCCTCTGGTTGTCTTACGTCTGACAGTTGTTGGGGGTAATTTATATTATTATTAATGTATTTATTTTTTGTTTAGCGATCGCTAATGCCACTTGGTCACAACCAACAACACTTAATGGGTATTTCATTGTTATTCATGATGATTTTAAACTATTAACTTTTGAATTAAAATGTTTAAAAGATCATTTCATGTGTATGCATTTCATTAGTTTTATGTAAAATACATTTTGATCAAAAATTCCCAAGATATCAATTCTATGTTAATCTACTCATTACCTCAAAACTTAGAATATTTTCTATTATCTTTCTTTATTGCTTTCACTGTACATACAATGAAGGCAATAGTGCACAACTGTTCTCTTTGCAATTAACCTTCATTCTCTCTGTGGATATAGGTTATAAATTACCCCTATATGTAAACAAAAATGAAATAATAAATCCAAGTAAATGTTTATAGAAAATAACTTTTTACATATTCAAAGTTCAAGTGTATATTTCAGAATGAAATTGAATGGGGTCACTTGTTGGAAATATGATTGCCTTTAAGCATCAAAGTAATATTGAGATGACCCCTCTAAATATTGATAGATTTTGGATTAAATGTGCAGAATTAGTAGAACATTTCACAACTTAAATAAAGCTTTAACATGTCTTCTTTTATTTACTTTGCCAACTGAACTTGAGCGAGCGCGCTTCTATGTTGACCCCCTTCCGGTTTACGTTGCTGACGTCACGCGGCCTTGCGGTCTAAAAATAGCACTCGTGCGGCACGCTATAGGACAAGACTCTAGAGAAAAATTTCTATCTGCTACTGTTAGATAAATTGGAGGTTATCTAATGTTTAACAATATACATGATGTCCACTTGTCACATGTGCTAAAAAAGTCAGATTTACATGAAAGAGAAAGCTTTTATCACTTAATGCAGAGTTGCGGCAATGTGAATGGAGGAATATTTCATCCCCACATGGAGATCTAAAAAAAAAAAAAAAACTTCTTTCTAGATAAACCTAGTATGTTAAATTATTACAAAAAAAATTGTTGACTGTTTGATATGAATCTCATTACGAATCTGATTGACATTCTTATTTTTAATGATTGTGCTAGGTGCCCAAAAGAAATTCTACATAGATACAGGTATTAGTTTTGGGAACCAGTGAAGGTCTGATAAAGACTCTGTGTCGGAAGAAAATAACCCCCCCACACACACATACACACACAGGAGCAGTGTTTGAAGCTCAATACTGCAGCTGCAGCTCTCTGTGGATACGAGGCCAGAGGCTGCAGGTCTCTGGCAGAAAGAAACATCTCATTACCTCCAGAAACAAATATAAGAACTGCAGAAAGTACATACTTCCTCAGTTATCACAGAAAACAGCACCCCTCAAAGAGTACACGTCAAAAAAATCTTTTTAATCAGTATTTTTTATCTTGTTTTCCAGTAAAAACACCACTTAAAATGCACAATTGTGTAAGATAAGACTTGTTTTCAGAGAATATATCTTGAATTACGTTTTTTTCCCTCACCACATTGGCAAACTGTAACAAAATAACAAACCAAAAACAAAACTCGCAAGGTTTCTACTCAAAACAAGCCGCCAGTGCTGTATGCAAAATAAAACCTTTCATTTCGGTCTACCTCAAATATGATTAGGGAGTTCTCTTAACAAATATACAATCCAACTAGATTGCATACAGTAATATAACTTTGCTGTCTAATTTCTAATATGCTTGTGGTTACAATATTGACCGAATTAAAAATTGAGAGAACACAAAACAAATGTGTGTAAATGATTATTAATAATATCATTGTTCCACAATCAGTCTCATTAAAAATTAAATGTAATCTTAATGTTTGGGCAAGTTGTCGAGGAGCCATTTCATCACTCAAAATGCAGTAATGAGCAACCCATTCTCTTTTGAAAGGATTTAAAGGACAAACGTGAGGGTGAACTGCATAATTAATATGGATGGCAGGGAGAATCAAACAAGCTACAACTACAGGGTGCCAGAATCCATCCTTTAAAACAGGCTTTGCAATGCAAATAAAGAGATATCTATACCTTCTGGACAAAACTGTGAAATTATTGAAACTGCTCATAGCAAGAACGAGCGCTGAAAGCAAACATTAACAAAAGCAATTATCGATGAAAGGCTGCAGTTGATCCAAATGTCTGAGGCCACATTGAAATCTATCTAATGTAAAACTAGAATTAAACAATTAAACAAAAATTTAACACCAAGATACACAATGAAATATTAAACCCTTGTGTACTATTTGGCATCTGAGAGACTCCAATGCTATTTTAGGAGCTAAACAACCTTTCTTAATGTTATGAGAAATTATTATAAACCTAATATCAACTTCATAACAGCCATTAAACACCCTCCAAACACATTACTTTTGTTTGGAGTATCAGAAACATGCATGAATTTTCACAAGCTAACTAATTCATAAAGAAAAAACCTGCATTAAATTACAAATACACACACACAAAATAAAATGTGCCATCTAATCTTTTAGCACTATTATAGTGAGGAAGCCAAGACTTTTAAGACATAAAAAGACTTTTAAGGCACCGTGAACAACAGTCCCTCTCTCTCTGTACATACATATATATACATATATATATATATATATATATATATATATATATATAGAGAGAGAGAGAGAGAGAGAGAGCGAGAGAGAGAGAGAGAGAGAGAGAGAGAGAGAGAGAGAGAGAGAGAGAGAGAGAGAGAGAGAGAGAGAGAGAGAGAGAGAGAGAGAGAGAGAGATGTTCACGGTGCATATTAATATGTCTTAAAAGTCTTGGCTTCCTCTGGCTCACTATAATAGTGTATATTTTTCACTATAATAATATTGGCTCATTATAATAATAATATATATTATACACACTTCCAAGAGAAACACTTCACAAATATCAAGTATGTTTTATATAAGACGGTTCTCACCCCAATGTTGAAGTTTCCGGTGAAGTAGTCGAGGTTTGTCTGGATGAAGCCAATGTTTGTCAATCCAAGCTGAGCACTTCGGTCTCTGGCCCTGACCAGAGACTCCTCTTTATTTTCAATGAGAATAACCTGAACAATGACAAAAATGGGATATATTTCACCATGCTGCATATTATATCTCCTACAACTCACTGGTTCATTGCCAAACTGCTCATTGATTCATCTCAAATTGCTCTTTAAAAAGCCATTTCATTAAAAGGAAAGAAAATCAGCAGAGAATAAGAAGTACATCTTCTAAATAACTACCTAATAATCCACTGAACCATTAAATATGTATTAGCACTCAAAGAGTATTCTAGTATTGAGTTGATTTTCCAATTCGCATAGGTAAAAGTACAATTTTCCCTAACAAGGGCTTAGGGAGACAAAAAAACAACAATAGTGTAGAATCAGTTTATTTTTCCAGTGTCTATGAGCTCACCAGGGAGGAAGGCAGATTTAGTTTCTTTTCTTTGATTCTGTTAACCTGACTTGAACAAATCAGAAAGTCTTACCTGACATTTAGGAAGTGTGTACGCCAAAACAATCCCAACGTGCCCCTGAGAAAACAAACGAAGAAAAAGCTGCTAAAGAACATGGGAGAAACAGACCTCAAAGAGCTCATCAGATCAAAGTCTGCTCAAGAGAACACGAGAATATTGACCTGTTGCCCAAAAGCTGTAACGTCAGGGCTTATATGTATGCACAGAATAACAAGAGCACTCCCAAAGATTACACGAGGTGACAAGGGAGGGGAACAGATGCTTACTGACACGCATGCAGTGAGTCCCGTAAGAAAACAGAAACAAGTCCAAGACATTTTTAACATGTCAGAAGGTAACCTACCCCACCGCTGCAGAAATCCACCACAGTGTTCCCCGGGTGGGCCATATCCGTCACCGTGGCAAGCAGGTTGTTGAGCTGCTGTTGTTTGCGCACAGCGCGGGCGTCTGACATCTTACCTTTGGAGACAAGGGAATGTTAACACCGAAACGGCCAACAGCAATACACTGCAACAAGACTCTTAAGCCAAAATAGATGTGTGTCCAAGTTACAAATGTTATATAATACAGTAGATATGTGATAACGTACAGCCAAACAGATCATCAATGCAAACTAAACCATAATCAGAATCAGTCCATCAGCCTGAATGGGTTTATTTGGGAAATTACTAATTCATTGTGTTGTAAAAAAGAAATAAGTAAAAAAAAAAAAAAAAAAAAGAAGGTTTTACAAACAACAGATCAAAATGAACAAATATTGGTTTAGGTTGAAATCATTTTATTACAGGAGAATAATAAATAAATAAATAAATAAATAAATATTGGTTTAATTTAAAATGATTTTATTATAATAGAAGAAAGAGGTGAAGTGATTCTACAGACTACCAAATATTATATATTATATTGTATTGTCTTATATTTAGTAGGGGTGTGCCGGTTTCAGAATTGGTGATGACGGTTATGACGTGAGTCAAATGTGACGGTTCGTAACATAACGTAACATATCATTGCGACATTCGTCTGTTATAGGAAAACTTAGTTTGAATAAACGAGCAGACACTGATTAGCTATTTGATCGCCTAAATTAAAACAAATAAAATTAATATTTGTGTAGTGTTCAATGTTGTTATCAATAGAGATACGCGGATGGGGCATTATTTCATCCGCAACCGCATCACAAAACTCATCATCCGCACCAACGTTTTTTGACCAAATTTCATGCTAATGTATGAGGCCTACGCTGAGTTTCATTCATTTACGATGAGGTGCGCTCTAGTTCACAATGCAATGCAAGTGAACGCGGCGCACCGGCGCCTCCATGTCACGGTTATTATATTGTCTGCTATATTTATATATATTATATATATTTTATAATATATTTTATTTATTAAATACATGCAATTGGTTGATGAAACATTTATTAAAATTGATACAATTTATACAAAACAAAATTCGCTTTAAAGAAAGGCTTTCTACAAAGAAAAAATTTTTTTTACAAAGTGGTAAAAATCATGTCTGACGATTTACAAAACAAAACTTGCATTGGTACTTGGCAAAGAATCAAATACAGTTTGAAACGACGTAGACCATTAATGACAGACTGTTAACAATTGTTTTTAATTAGTATTTAAACATTCTCTATGATAAAAAATTTTTGTAAAAAATATTTTAATAACATGGTTTTGGCGGTTATAGAGATCTAATGACGGTGTTCAACTATAACCGTCGGTCTCACGGTTATATACTAACCGTCACACCCCTAATATTTAGTGCTGTCAAATCAAAAGTTTGTTATACAATATTATATATATATATATATATATATATATATATATATATATATATATATATATATATACACACACACACACACACACACGTATATACACACACACACACACTCACACGTATATATACACAAATATACACACATACATACACACATGCATACATACATACACACACATTTCACAACAGTACGGACATTTAACTATTTAAATCGTTACTTTTTAACACAACACAGTAACACAAATGACTGAAAACAAAGCCATGGTCAAGAACAAAAAAAAAGGTTATACATTTATAAATTTGGGTAATATTCTGTTGTAACATGCATGAAGTCACACAAGACATGCATTGTTACCAAGCACAATGGGTATAATAATAAATGAACTACTGTATAATGTAAAATACAAATTATTAATAGAACATGTGGTTGTCTAGTGATGAGAATTATTATTTTGGTTCTGTTTGGTTTGTCCTCAGCTTGGCTCTGAACATCAGTATAAACAAGCTGCCTACTGTACCTAAAAATGCCATTCGGTACATTTTGCATTCATACAGTTCGCAAATTGAAAAGAGGACAGCCAAGCGCCACTTTCAGCTGTGATTAAACGGATTGAACTATTTCAACGGCTGTTTGAGAAATGTTAAAAGCGGGAATAGGCCTACTCTAAAAATACAATTTTAGACCTTTTTTCTCCCCCCCAGCCACTCAAGTCGTCTCAAACTTTAATTGGAGTTGAAGGCTGTTTTCACACAGCCACACACTCTGCCACGGGGAATAAATTTGCAGCAGATTTCCTGTTTTGAGCCGAGCGCTGAAGAAACACCATCAGTGTAATATAAATCACAGACGCGTCTGTCGAGCACTGCTGCGCTCATTTTGTGCACGACTCTCTGATGAGAGCGGAAGAACAACCTGGAGCCAAATAGGAAACAAAACCACGAAACAGCCCAACAAAAGCTTTGTAAAGATTTGCTCATCGTGTGTTATCAACATCTGGTAATTAATTAATGTCTATGATCCTGACAGGCAACAAAAGAATCAATCAGGCTCAGGTGAGGAAGAAAAGACAAACATGCAGATTCTTTTGCAAAGAACGCCTGTGGAATTTGCATGTTTTCTTCCTCTAACAGGATTCGAATGGCAGGCGCGCTATCGGAGAGGAGCAGAGATGTGGTATGCAGTGAAGATGCAACTCATTAACCGAGAGCACATTTGCAGCGCGTCTCCGAGAGACATAAATCCACAGGAATGTCGGCCTGCTGTCAAATGAGGATCTCTCCTACATCAAGAGAATCAAATCCTTGTGAAAATCTGAAATCCTTCCAATGACCAATGATGTTTTGGTTTTTATCAGAGATCTTAAAGGATTCAAATTCTAAAATGAATTGCTTATGATATGATGATAATGTCATTTATTAAAAGCACATCCAGATTAGCTGATTAGCTACAAGTTCAAAAGAAGATAATTAAGAGTTATTAACGTGGCATATAAGTAAAGCATTGAATAGAGTGATAAGTGGCTTAAAAAGTGATAGATTAGATGCTAAGTGTAAATAGCAACAAAATGTATTTTCTTTGCACTAAGTGTAAATAGTTGTTAGATTCTATGTATACTTAGTGCAAATAGCGGAAGATACTTTTTGCACCTCAGTATATTGTAACCCTACCAATTAAACACTTTATTCCCACTAACAAATACCTGTTATGCACTTTATTTCTATTTCTACTTAATTTGTATTTGTCTTTTTGTTAATGTTGAGAGTGTAAAGCACTTTGTATAATAATTCAAATATCTGTTATGCACTTCTATGCACTTTAATTTCTATTTCGACTTAATTTGTATATGTCTATTTGATATGCGATGGAAAAAGGGAGAAGAATGAGTTCGGTAAAAGACGGATTTGAACTCTGGTCAAACCCACTGTCCACACCACTGATTCTGACAAAATGTTGTCATTTTGTCTGTCTCAATCAGACAATAGTGGGCGGAGTTAATGTAAATAGCATCTGCCAACAAAGAGTCATGCTCCAAAACTTTGAACATGGCATTTATGAGAGGAACGCAATAATTTGCTGTTTTCTCACTATTGCCAAATCAAAAGTAGCAAAATGGCTGAAAATATGTTAAAATAAAAAACTACAGTAAATAAAGCACCAAATAAGCATGCAAAGTAAATGCAAATAAAGCAAGCAAATAAGTGAAATAAAATAAAAATAACAAACATAAATACACACATACCTACCTAACACATGGAGGTGTCACCAAAAAGTGACTGGTAATACTATTAAAACAACTCTAAAAATACTGAGTGGGGAAATTCCTACAAAAGATGATTCTGGTCCTGAGAGTGTTGGTGGAAAAACCAGGAAGACTTATGAATAGAATAATGAGATAAATTGATCAGGCAGAGTTTTTAATTTACCAAAGATACCCAGGTTTGGTCCAAAACACCCTGCGGTCCTTTGAGACAAACAGAGATTGTGATAGTGGAGAGACTGATGATTTGAGAAGCAAGCTGATGATGTGAGATTTGTTGGGGAAGAAAAAGATGAAACAAATAAGAAAATATCCTGGGCTTTACTGATAAAATCACATATCAATATTGCAATTATTTTTCTCATGATATTGCTTTTTCACAATACTTTAGATCCTTGTTTATGTGCCCTTTCATATGATTTCCCACAGTTCTATTAATGAAGAAACAGGTTGTTTTAATAAACTGACATTTCTCAGTGTGGTCACCTGTGATTCACAATGACATGGGCTCCACCTACATCAATTCTCATCACAAATATACCGTTCTAACAATATCATAACGTATAGTGATGTACTGAACTTTATATTTACTGGAATAGAGATGATTATAGATGGCTACCTTACAATCCAATGCTGATACACTCTTTTAAAAATAGAGTTTCTTTCACAGTAATGGAAGAGAGGAACCATTTTGGGCTCCCCAAAGTACCTTTCAGTGAACAGTTCCTAAAAGAACAACTTTTCTTAGTGTGAAGAACATTTCATTAATCTGAAGAAGATTTTCCACTGTGAAGAACCTCTTGTGGAATGGAAAGATTCCATGGATTATTAAATGTTTTTCAGAAAAAGATAGATGCCAATAAAGAGCCTATATTTTTAAGAGTGTAGGAGAAGAAAATATAATAGGAAAACATAAATCTGCATGATTGCATCAATGCAACATTGTGAATCGATAAGATTTTTTTCATGTTTTCAAAAGAAATCTCTCTCTCACCAAGGCTTCATTTATTTGACCAAAAATGCAGTAAACCAGTACTATGGTGAAATGTTGCAATTTAAAATAACTTTTCTATTTGAATATATTTAAAAATGTAATTTATTCTGTGATCAAAGCTGAATTTTCAGCATCATTACTCCAGTCTTCATGATCCTACAGAAGTCATTCTAATATGCTGATTTGATGCTCAAGAAACATTTCTGATTATTATCAATGTTGAAAAGAGTTGTGCTGCTTAATATTTTTGTGGAAAATGTTATACATTTAAGTATTTTTTGATAGATAGAAAAAATTATAATGATTATAATTAATAATTATAATGTTTTTACTGGCATTTTTATCAATTTAATGCATTCTTGCTGTATAAAAGTATATATTTCTTTCTTTAAATGAAAACTCCTCCTGACACCAAACTTTTGAACAGTAGTGACTATCAATATGTGATTCAGAACAGCAAATTCCTGGAATGTGAAATGCTCCCACTGAACTAGCTTTTTCAAAAATCGACAAAATGGAGGACAGGAAAATGAAAAACAGGGACACTCTTTTCATCATAACTCGGCTTACAAGAGGCTCATGGCGTCCAAGCAATAGGCTTCCAAACAGTAAACCAAGGGGAGAATATTTTCCAGCAATCCAAACCTCAATTTCCTTCCTTTCTGCTGCAACGTGTAAAGCAGGGGAGGGAGAACTTCTACGGTAGACACAAAAGCAGAAGAAAACAGGCCTCTCGAGTGGACAATCAGAATAGCATATTCAAGTGGCTACATCTGCGCTTACGAGATGAGGAGAGGCCTGAATGAAGGTATTTAAGCAAGAATTGTTCATGAGGACATCCTCAAGGTTGTTTTTTCTGCTAACAATTCACAGTCACAGCTTCAGTGAGCAATCTGGAGCAGGAATAAAACACTTAGAGAGTTTAAAGATAAAAGGCCAAAATCTGTGACCTCAAGTCACAGTTAGAAGGGATAAAAAAAATTTGTGATCATGTAACTGTAGTCATGCCGCCCACGATTACTTCCCACTGTTACCTTTGATAAACTGAAAAGCAAGAACCTTTTTGGTAGGCCATGCATCTCAAAGTACAATGGTATTACAACTTAAAGCACCACTTGTGCTGCTGCAGCACTTTTTGTAAAGTTAGTTTTTCACTCTTTAATATATGATGTTTGTTCATACTGTAACATACAAATAAGAAACAAACACTAATGAGGGATTATTTTCAGGGAACAACAACAACCTAAAAGCATTCAACAATTGTGAGGATTTGAAAATAAGCCACATTATGCTCACATTCTGGCTTCTATATAAATCCATTAAAAGCAAATGTGTTCACTTTCTTTGCTTCAATGTACAGTATACATATTTGTACTCTCTGAAGGAACCGAGCCAAACCTCAAAGACTTAAGCTCATTCAACGATTTTCCTCATTTAAGAAATACATGTTTTATTCTTGTTTTGGATGTAGTGGTGCAAAACACAGTGAAATATGAGCTTAATACTGAATGCTGCCAGATGGAAAAATAACAGAGCCATGCAGAGGTTAGAAACAGGTCAAATTTGTATCAATTGCATTTTTGACTGATGAACTTAATAGCTAAAAATATCCACTTCTACTTTACAAACACTGACACATTCAGGTCAAACATGTACAAGGTTAATTTTCAAAGTAGGCAAGCAAGAGTTTGACGAGGGTTTGACATCACGACGAGGTTCAATGATATATTAAGCCAAAAAGATTAACCACACTGCATTAAAACACAAACCATGACACTTCAAATGAAAGAAGTCTGTTTGAAATGAATGTTTCTGAAAATAACACCACAACCTGTACATAAAGTACTATGGCAGTACCGTGTTTCACTGATATACCGTTTAAATGTTTGAGAATTAAGGTGTAGAACGACCCAGAATAGGCAGTTATGACATCTTATCATCTCATCAGTTATGACAAATCATCATATTAGAATGATTTATGAAGATCATGTGACACTAACAAATAAAACTTAAATAAAAATCTTAACCCCAAACTTTTGAACACTAGTTAATGTAGCACATGACAAAAATATATGGTATTATCCTTTTTCCCCCCATGAATTACAAGACTGTGTGATGCTTTAGTGTTAATATAGCAAAATGATTATTAAATGTATCATGGCACCGTTACTGCAAGCAAATCCAAAACCATAGTACTACCACAGTTCACGTCTAACACAAAGGTGTTGCCACAATATTTAAATAAAAAGAGACCAAAACAGTATATCTTCAGCTATCAAACAAGTCAACCCAGAAAAAAAAAGGAAAAATATTAAACAAAATTGAGCATTAGTTATTGAATGCGTATGCAGCCTGAGGGTCATTTTCCACAAATGCAGAGACATTTTCAACTGAACCATCTAACGGCTTTTTAACGACCTCTTTGTGATTTCAAAGAGAACATACACATAAAGTATGACAGGAAGGTTGTTTTCTGACAAACTAAAGGCCTGCGTCTCCACGATTACATTGTTCAGAGGAAACTGGAAGAGCGGTGCACAGCCGGCAATCTCTCCCCAGCCCTGAGCACTCGTTTTGAGACAGACACATTTGCTGAGAGAGAAAAACAACAGCTGTATTGCGTCCATAATAAAGCATGAGCGGTGGCGCTAGTGCGGCCCATCTGGCTGAGCTCACGTTCCCAGGGAGCCCACGCGGATTGTGTGGGAAGGCTGTGGTGGGGGAAGTAGACGGCAGCCAACGGAAGCTTAAAGACGCTTCTATGAAGTGACTCTGAGGTTAACCAATATAGGGAAACTCATTAGTAAAGATGGCAGCTTGATTAGTGCAACCCGTTATTGACTTGTGAGCATTTTGTGGAAGGGCAATGACATAAAAAAAAGGGTAATAAATGAATCCAGAGCCTTGTTCATTCTCACAGTGACAACTAGCAATTAGAATCAATGTGTATTCTTCACACGTACAGCACTGTCTGCTTTTGTTTCCCATCCAAAACACTTCAGATCGTCCCCCCACTGGAACCGCCACAGGTCAGTCTGTCCTCACAGGAGCACAGAATTTACACAAAAAACAGAGCAATAAAACAAACAGAGGGTAACCTGCATTAAAAGCCCGAAGGATAAGTGAGAGAAGGTTTGTCCTGCAGAGCATATCTATTCAAAACTCTGTCCTCGCTCTATATGCTGAGGATCTCTTATCAGTCATCCATCAGCAATGCTCTGCACCTCAGACGACAATATCTCAGAGATCACAATGTAAACAGAGTTGATGCCTGTGAAGAGCCTTTGTTGAAACTTGAGTTCCAGAACATTCTTGAAGCTCTCAGACAAAGCTAGATGGGCCTAATTGTCCCTAAAACAACCAGTGTTTTATACTAATAGTGATCTCTTTAAATTCCTAACAAATTAAGCTAAAAATTAAGATGTAAACTGACATATTTCTTATTGTAATTTGTTACCTCAAAAACGTTTAGATTTTAGAGTCAGGGCTCGCACAGTCTTGAAAAAGGAGGTAATTGGACTCTTATTTTGATATTCTGTTCTGTTTCCTTTAGTTCCTGTTTCCCTGCTCTGTTTAGTTTCATTTTCCTTGGTTTCTGATTATGTTCCTGTTTGTTTCTGTGATTAATCATCATCAGCTGTATCTTATTTGGTTCCTGATTATCCCCTGCATATATACTCTGTTCAGTTTAGTCCTTTGTTGGTTATTGTTTATGTTTGCGTTTCCAATGTATTCCTGATTAAAGATTATTCTAGTTAATACTTGATGTGCGATTGTTACAGCCACCATTACATTATGCAAGTGTAAAATATTTGTTTTCCAGTTAAGTCTAGTTCGAAAATATTTTATAGAACATTGCTATTTGTGAGTAAGTAAATAAATTAATAATTATATAAGGAAGTATCATTAATTTATTTACTTGTATAAATCTTTAAATGTTGAACTGTAAATTTTAGTTTTTGAAACTTCTGGAATGTAATAAATTAATATAATTGATATTTATTAAATCTAGTTAAAGTGTTACTAAGCTAAGAAGTCTACATCTAATAAACCAACCTTTTCTTTTCAGTAAATAATGCATTGTAAAAGGTATTTGACTTGGTTGAAGTATGGACACCAGTACTAAATTCTCTCAGAAATGTACATGTTCAGGTTTGTTAGCCACGTATGACGTGCTGAGACATTTACAAAGACAAAGTTCCTATGATCAATTCCAAATGCAGATACAGGAGAGGAGGACTCAATATAACGCACCTGATTATGCTGACCAATTAAAATTGCAAAAGAACAGGCAGAGGCACCGTAAAAAGAGACTGAGCAAAGAGAAGATATAACATTTTTTACAGAACTCACTTATATGCCAATTTGGCCTTCAGTAAGGAACTTTCAGAGGGGAAAAAAAAGTTGAAATAATCAATAGTCCCTCTTCGTTCTGATCCTTCACAGCAGCGATTCTGAAAATAATGTGTTTCACATCCTTACATGATGTTCCCTGACCGCCGCTCTGAGGGCAACCAAAATCACTGCATAGTTTCTAAAGAGAGCCAAGATAACTGCGAAATCTCAACCTCAAATTGCTTTTGGGCTAAAAGATGTATAAAATGTCTTATTTTCCCCCACAACACAATTTATACATCACTCTTACAAGAACATGGTGTGAAAAGGGGAAAACAGACTCTTGGAAGAGATCGAGCTCTGGTTAGCATGATCCAGTTGGCGTTTGCTGTTTGATGTGGCAAATAGACCATTATCTTTCTCCATTGATGGTCAGTCAGACTTAGCGTATATTCTTATAAAATAAGATTTTAACAAGCAACATTTAAAAATAACACATTTCTTTATATTACAGTAAGTGTTTGCAAGTGCCCAATCTGTTTTTGGAAGGATTTGAACATTTATTGAAAATTATTGAATGGACTTTTTCCTTGTCTACAGCTTTTGACATCTCCACTCGGGATAGTTGCTTGGGAAAGGTCACAAGTGCATACTTCTAAAAGTTCCGCGGCAGCTTTCACCAGCTATGATGGACCTCCTTGTGTTTGATGGACGTGTGCATCTCATTCTTACAAAGACGAAGAGAGAGGACCAGCTAGAAAAATGAGACCCATCTCCAGGAAGTTATGCTGTCAAGGAACAGACATAGTTAAGAGATTCAAGTAGCTCTTCGGTTTATTAGTGAAGCAAAAAATCCACAGCAGAACAGGCATTAGGCGGCGCGAAAAGAAAATACGAAGTGATTTGTGCAACCTTACATTCTCTCCAGAAGACTTTGCACCTTTATTTCACTGTGCACAACTGAACTGTCAAGGCAAGGACTGTACCCTAATTTGACAAAGACGTCCAAAAGAGCGACCCACCTGGGTAGCTAGATGCAGAAGCATGAATCATCAAAAGCCTGCTGGGATTTATGTGCATTCAGCCAGAATGGTTCCAGTTCTGACAGGAACTATCCAATCGAAAAATGTTTTACTCTCACAGAAAGACGAGCAAGAAACTACGGGTACAGAGGAGCCTGGCTTTAAGTCAGGATTTAAGAGAGGCCTGGGAAATGATCTCTGACTGTGAAAGAAAACAGAGTATCTTTATAGACGCTGGAGCCCAGGAACTCATCCTGCGGCTTCCGAGCCACATGGGACTCTTTACTGATAGCTGTGTGGCTAAAAATCTCATATTTCCCCAAAATGTATTCAATACCAAGTTTTAGACTCAGGCTTTTCAGTTGTAATGAAATTTTTTTTTTTTTTTTTTTTTTTTTTTTTTTTTTTACAAACGATTGCAGAACTTCCCCTCCCAATTTTTCTCTTACTTTTATACTTTGATACTTTTGATACTTGACTTACTTTGATACTTTTATCTTAGGCGACTTTCGGTTAATTCTTGATACAGGGAAAAAGAAAAGTGTGCCTTTTCAGCTAAATTTGGTTTAAAAAAATTATCCCAGTCTGAATTACGCCATAATTCTATGAATCAATTATTGGCCTGCATTTTTAATTGAAGAAATATCATAGTAAAATAGATTATGCATTTGGATTGAATAATTTCATTTAACTGGCCTATAGGTTATGATAAATAATGAAAAAGTTTGAACCTAATTCAGGGAATCTAATTAATTGAATTATTAAATAATAACTCCATGAATTATAATAACTGTTTGTTAAAAACGGCATCAACAACACCTGTCCCAATTATGGGAACATCTTACCCGAAGGGTCTCACTTTGCATTTCAAAATAAAGACATTATTTGTAACCATACGCATCTAAAATAATTACTGTATCCACAAATCTGCCATTAACGTGCAGACATTAAAAGTTTAATATTCACCATTCATTAAATTCACAAATCACTATTATCCAATGAAGAAATAAGATCATTTAACCTCAAAATTATCCAGGCAGATTGAATCTCTCAAATGCTAAATTTCAGATAAAAAAAGCAAGATTAAATATAGCTGCAAGCAGCAATTACCGGGGCCAAGCACAATCAGATCACAAGACATGCCAACATGTCTGAAAGTGTCAGAACAACTGCAACAATGAGCAATTAAAGACATTTAAAGAGGATTTTCGGCAAAATGCCTGAAAAATCATAGAAACAGTAAATAAAAATATGATTTAATGGATTAACACTTTCGCCCAATAGGTGGCACAGGTACAAAACTGATGTGATGTGGTCAGAGTGAAGAGACAATGACACATACAAAGTTTGGTGTCAATATGTCAAGGCATTGCAGAAATAAAGCCTGAATAGTGCTTTTAGCATCATGCCTCATCTTTGCTGCTGCGCTATACGAAAACGGTTTTGTGTATCGACACGAAATCCATGACTTTTAGTCGGCACGGTCTGGAGATGATACGATTCGATTTTGGTGAAAATCGGACAAACGGTCTAGGAGGAGTTCGAAAAAGTAGGTTTTGACTGAAAATCAAGATGGCAGATAGGAAGTTAGGCCAAATAAAGAAAACTTGGTATCTATGTTCTCGGCTTGACCCAAGGAATCGAATAAGACAGGTGGCATTTAAATAGCCAGATTTATTCAAAAGTTATTAGCAGTTTTGGAAATTTTGTTATAAATGTCTCAAAATGTTTTGAGTACCTTCAGCGGATGGTGCTGATGGCACATTCTGAGTTTCATAATATTACACCAATGCATTTGTTTAGTATAGCATTTTATGTCACAAAACTGTATTGAAATCAATGGGAATTTCATGTTTTGTTCTATTATAGCACCACCAAGAGGCTCAGTCCCACCATTTTTTTTATGTGTCCTCAGAGTGAGCCCATACATATGTGTGTCAATTTTGATGTAAATATCTCAATTCGCTTCAGAGTTACAGACATTTATATGAAAAAACATGTAAAAAATTACTGACACATGACTTTGATTGGATTTTACTACCCCTCACTATCAATATTTTCCCATTTGGGCATTGGCGAATAGCTATCGACCTATGTTAGCTACGATACCTATGTATCGACCTATCTTTAAAATGTTGTAAAAGCGCTAAATCACAACGCTACACAAACCGTAAGGTGAAACTTAGCATGTTTGGTATAGTTGGACTCGGCAAGGTTTCAGGAGTCTAATGAGATGAGTCTCGTGAAAATAAGTCAACCACACCCAAAGTTATAAGCATTTGGAAGAAAAAAAGGTCTAAGCAAAAATAGCCATTTTTCATATCTCCGGACCAGTAGGTGTCGCTGCGCCGAAACGCAGCTTGTAGCCTCAGGCCATGCTTGTAATGACATGTACCAAAGTTTGGTCTGAATACGATAAAGCGTTGCGGAGATACAGCCTTACGTCTGTTTTCGCAAGCGCTACGTAACATTTGGTGGGTTTATCGAAAATGGTTAAGCGAATCAACTTGAATTCCATAACTTTTTGTCAGCATGGTCTGTAGATGATCTGGTAAAATTTTCGTGCAAATCGGACAAACCGTCTAGGACGAGTTCGAAAAAGTAGCTTTTTAGGAAAATTCTAAATGGCGGCTATATTTTTATGACGGAAAATGACGTCATAGGGTGCAATCGAATCGTCATGAGCTCAGGAATCAGAGGAAAAAATTATTTTGTTGATTTTTTAAGAATTTTGACTTACGGTTCAAAAGTTATTAGAAAAATATTAGTGAAACTTTGGACAGGTGGTGACGCTAGAGGGAATGACTTAGAAACACCAAAATTGGTGTATTTAATGTTGGGACTGTCCTCTATCAGAATGTCAAACCAAAACAACTTTCCCGCAATCGGTTCTATGGGCTACCATAGACTCCCAGTCGGAAGAATAATAAGAACGGGAACAGATACAATAGGTGCCTCCGCACCTTCGGTGCTTGGCCCCTAATAAGAGCATAACTACATCAATTGTCAAAAAAAAAGAAAGAAAAAAAAATGCATATTTTACAAAAGCACAGATTAACTTTAAAAATGGGTATTTTAGATGAGGAATGAAGTTATA
Organism: Scardinius erythrophthalmus; assembly: GCF_964197995.2. NCBI lineage: Eukaryota > Metazoa > Chordata > Actinopteri > Cypriniformes > Leuciscidae > Scardinius > Scardinius erythrophthalmus. Next base: position 40,168,599 of record NC_138223.1, read on the forward strand.
AAATGCAGGCTAAACCTTATTTACATTGTAGTTCAAACACTTGAAATATCCTAGATGATTTTTCATTATTAAACACTAATAAAAGAATCACATTGCACCAGTATTCAGTGGTGCAATTAGAGTAACTAAATGGTCAATTTAAGTAACGTTGCTTTAAACGCTAGGTTTCAGGTAAGAGTTATGGCAAAGCCATTTAGTTGGGAACACCCATACACCCCTATACTTCAACACGCTCTACATTACTTCCACAGGAAATAAATAGTATTTAACACCCAATCCAACGCAGCTACGATAACACTGATGTCCTCATGCGTACCTTCAGTATGTGGGTTCATGTCGGACAAAGACGCCGCCAAAACATACACATGCCTAGTCTGGAGAAATGTAAATACAGCCTGTGAAACCAAACACCACCCTTACACCACATTCAAACAACACGTCAGAGATTACATTGTTCCACAGCGATGTGTACAATAGTTGTTCTGTTTGTCTAACAGCTTCACCATACCCAAGAGTTTCAAATTCACACTTGAGCTGCGAGGAAGGGCGGGTGTTGGAAAAACAGACATGTTGGGGGCTGACCGCCCTATGAAGACGTGCCTGTCAGGGGTGACAAGACACCTTCAATGATACAAAAGGTGCATGAAGTAAATGCACTAGATGCATTTTGGTTTCATTTCATCTTTGTCCCATAAACCCTACCATATAAAAGTCTCTCTTACCTGGACACAAAGTTTTGCTCAAAGTGTGATCTAGGAAAAAATAAATCAAGAGGAACCTTAACTGATGTGTCTATCTTCCCTTTAACATCACTTTATCATTCAACAGAGAACTTCAAGTGAAGCACTGGCTCTCTGAAATGACGTTGACTGATGTTTGAACTCCAGGAAATAGCTGTCACACTTGAAGACAACAACTACACTCAGCACATTCCAAGAATGAACTACATCCATCTTTTTGCACCTGCATTGTAGACAAAACAGAAATGGTATGCAACTCACTAACTGTGATACGTCTGTAAATATCCAAGATAAATGCAAGCAATGGTAGATAGCACTTAAAAAAAGGCCCTCTAAAAGATTGAGGCAGTCATCACTTGGGTTGTCAGGTTTTTGTTAGGAAGAAAGGAAAAGTGGAAGATTCCGACATCCACTAACATTCAATAACTCTGTTTGGTAAACAAGGAGGCTGGCATTGGCTTTTCACCGTTCTTTTAAACATAATGAGGCCTATATCGCACCACTCAAGACATGTCAGCAGTTGAAGGCTTAGCATTGGAAAAAAAGGACACAAATGTGGCCAAAAAGCCCAATATGCAAGCAAAAGATGCTTCAAAATAAAAAAAAACATCACATCACTTCCATATTGCTAAAACCAAATAACTCCATCCGCACCATAGATCACTAACTCAAATTAGTTTTGATAAAGCTCCTCACAGCCCCTTACAAGGACTAGGTGATAATAAGGTGTTTTTTATCTTTAGCAGAAAAAAAGAGGTGGGAAAGCAAGAGGAATTTTAAACGTGACTCCAAGTGTTCTTCTAAACAGACTCAAATTAACTCAAAAGTAAACTCTTAATTGAGTCTTCATGCCAAATGGTGTATAATAAAAATCGCTGACAGCCATTCAACAGAGAGCAGGAATCTAGTATACCCAAGACGACATTCAAGAAAAAAACAAATTTGACAGCTAGACAGGAGTTACAGGTGGAGGTCAGCATCTGAAGGATGACGGTTAACCATAGATGTTGCGTATGAAATGAGAACTTGAAAGGGAAGAAAAGAAGATACAGTGAAAATATAAAAGAGAGAGAGAGATAAATGAGAAAAAAAAAAATGCAAATACTACTTGTAATTTACGGTTCTTTGTGGCCTGATCCAATGTATTATTCAGAATGACAACAGAATAACACAGCATGAAAATTAACTAGGACAATCTAAAGGCTGAGAAGAGAGTGGAAGAGATGCTTATTTCACACTGTAACCAGGCTGTAAATTATAATACCAGCATAAATTTAATTAACCATTGGCACCCAAGCACTACAGAAGAATAGACTTTGTGTAAATATAGGACAAACCCCCCCAAAAACATTCTTCACATAATGAGAAAAATAACATTACCATGTTAAGAAAGTGGCATGAATATTCATTAGGTGGCATTTTGCAAATAAAAAGGACTCCTGTATTGCACTCAAATTCATGACTCAAACATTTCATCAATTAGTAAAACTCGTTTAAAGCTCTCTGGGGTGTAGGCTATATTGGAACAGCTACCAAGTTGAGAAAGTGCTGATGAATCTCCAGTTGGGACCAACAAAACTGAAAGCCAGCTTTGACAGCAACATTTAATTGGTATTGATTAACTGAACCAATCTAACTGAAGAAACTGAGGCTCAATTAATCAAACTGAATAAAATATCGGCTCCTGGAAGTGTGTGCCATTTGTAGCTGGGACATGTATGGGGGAAAAAGACTTTCATCTACAGTTACCTGGTTAATCCAGAAAATTGTCAGAATCAAAGAATTGTCTTCCTTTCAATTCACAGGAAGTTGAATTTGAATGACAGGAAGGATTGTAATTGTAAAAAATATATATAATACTAAAAACAGGTAATGAGATATATAAACTAAATACAAATGTATATAGCATAGGCGTCATTTAAACAAAAAAGTCAATCCATTGTTGTCAGTAATGCCTAAAATGTAAAACTTTAAACCTTTCAATAAAGGCTTTGTTGACAAACATTCAGTTAAAAAAATAGTTACATATATTTCTTTTACATCCTTATGTTCAAATTTGAATTGCAATTATGTATCATGTTTGCTGCCTACATTCAAATTCAGGAGCTGAACTGGAAATTAAAAGGCTTTTTTAATTTTTTAATAAACTCGGAATGGTGAATAGTAATTTGAGAAGTGGGAGCAACAACACTGACAAATTCAGGTATAAGCCAAGCCACAATAATTCTTCACAATGCTTCTAAACGTGTTAATACAGCCAAGCCACTGAAGTGAGCACTAATGGGTGAAGCAGCGTGTAATCTCTACCTCAGACTGCACTGCCACAGACTGTCTAAAGCAAACTGCACATTAAAATGGCAAGAACATGTTGAAATCTAACAAGTTCTTCAGTTTCCATGAATCAGGGTGCAATGGTTATTTTGAGTCAAGAAACAAAGCCATGTTTGCAAGGTTGCAACAGGGTTGCATGCCGACGTCTTACTGAGGTATTATTGATTTCAGATTTATCCGTCCTAACATCACAGCTGGTCTTCTGGTCTAAAACATAGTATGGACCGAACGTTTGCCAACAGTCACAGTCTGGTTCTTGAGACGAAGCAGCATGTGTCTATGAGGGTTTAGAAGTCATTTCTAAGTCATTCAGTCATGTGACTGAGGAATAATGCATCTTTGAAAGTTCTGTAGGCTGTTGAACTTCCCTCCTCCTAGGCCATAAACTGTCTAGAGATGAAGCATTTCAGACAAGTAGTTGCCAAAACAGGCAGATGCGTCCGGAATGCGCCTCCCATGTAAATGGCCCCTTCCCACATAAACACAGTGAAGTCTCTTAATGCTCAACAGGGCTGGTGTTGACAGTGAAAATGAATTCACATTCAAGGCACCACTGCCAACCACGTTTCCCAGGTGGGGTTTCTCTCTGCTCTGTAGTGGTGACAGCGCCTAGTTCTCTCTCCTGCTCTCGACAAACTGCATAATAGACACCCTGGCGATGCAATCCTCCCACAGACTGCCCTCGATTTAAAACAATATTTATCAGCACTGTGGAGGTGGCTCGGAAAATGTGGGTGGTAGTTGCGGTAGTCTCACAAACGTCTAAATATTTAGCTAAAATGGCTCCCAAAGAAAACGGCCAATAAATTCATATCGCTGCCTTTTTAGGAACGAAGCGTGTCAAATTTCTAAAGACTCTAGTGGCGAAGCCAATCTCCCAAATGAAACAGGACTCTGTAATCTTGTCCATACGACAGCTCCTCTATAGATGTGCCCACGTACTAACATCTTATCCAATGACGCAGCCATCGACTCTAACGCATCCTGAAACAACTAAATGCATGTAAAAATATTACAAGAGAAGCAGATGTGTCCCAGAAGAGACTCTGAATGCTCAGTTAAAACTTGGGGTTATCACCACACACATAGTGAGAACATTTAAAAACTATGTTTAGTCCAACAATGTGGAGTGGCCCAACACAGTGCCTTGAGGCACTCCTACACCATCTTCTAGTCAGAAGCTCTAATGGCTAACACTAAAAACTGAGGAAATGTTTTTCCCTTTGTGTAGGAAGGCAGGATCTGCTGACTAGACATAAATGTCTGCTTGAGTAATCTGGTTTAAAAGTTAGGATGCAACAATTCAAGAGTCAGAGCTTTGGGTGGCGCAGGCAGACTGCTGATACACTTTCTCCAACAGTTGCAGACTATGACAATCTCATAACAATAGAGCTTGTCTTCACTCTACGGGATACCTGAATGTTGAAAGACGACAGGAGCGATTAGTGGAGCGCTGAAGCGATAGAGGATTCATAACAAACAGCAGGACATACACAGGCCTCTCTGTTCTTACACCTTCTCTCTGTTGCTGCACATGGATTCAGCACTTGAAAAGACATTACGGTGAAGCGTGTGTGGGCGCATGCTGAAAGACAAGAGCTGCTGTAGTAAAAGAAAAACATGGTACCAAATAAAAGTAACATACTTTTGCATGTGGGGGTTCATCTACATGTGTGACTTGTACTCAGAACTGTTTTCTCTGAAGGGCCCTGCATTAAAACACTAGAAAATCAGCAGAAAAGAGGCAAAATGACTCAAGAACCATCTAAAATGACCAGGGAATATATTTTTGTGTCTTCACGGCACGTTGCAGACAATCATTTATAGTCATTTGGGAGTTCATCTCTGAAACAGAGTTTGATGCAAATGTGAACAGAGCAATGGAAGTTCACTGCAGACTGCGCTGAAGGGAAAAATCTCCTAAAAGCCTCAAATAATAAGCAATCTTAGAAAGCAAATGGAAGATGAATCAGATTTTATTTTGACAGAGACTAAAAATCATGACCTTGGCCTGTGCAGCAAAAAAGAGTTACTTTGTACTTACAGTACATTGAATCTGCTATATGGACTAAAACATTCAGAAATTTCTGTCTTTTTTTCCTTTACACTTATATCATTCCAAACCTGTATTTCCATTCATCCATGGAAGAAAAAGAAGACTATTTGAAGAATGTTCATGCTGCTCTCTTCTATGTAATGCAAACCCAGTTCTACTGAAGCATAAAATTAAGTACTAAATTTCTTGAGCACAAACTCTGAAATCCCTTGTATTTATTTTTTGTTTCTTTCTTACCAATAGAAAATATATGTAGTTTTTTCGACTTAAGTACATTATTCTCTCAGGGGCGTGGGTCGATGAGGATTGTTTCCAGACTGGATTTTGAAACGAACTGGATTTCTGTCTCTCCATGGAGCTCACTCACTCGTCGGTCTGTGCAAGGTGATTGGCATCTCGCTCATTCCTGGTGAAAAACAGCTGCCTGCTGTTTGAGCTAGTTAAGACTCCAGAACACGGCTGCGGGGAGCTCATGACACAGGACAACCACGAACAATCTCTGCTCAGAAACGCATTTCTACAGGTATAGCATAAATGTTCTTCCAAAAAGGCAAAGCAATGCCTGGAGATAAGAGATAAAGTGTCCGTAACTGATTTTAGATTGCTTATTATATGCTAAGTTGATGCCCATCAATCACAGACATAAAGCTGTCACTTCATCAATAGCTGAAATCATATCAAAGCCAGTTCCTTCGTAGTCACTATGTGAAGCAGCAACAGTTGAAAATGAAATCAAGAAAATTGCAGCACTTCCTTGGTTATTTATTTGACAAGTATATTACTTGTCAAGCATAGTGGGTTACAATTTTAAATGCTTCACTAGAGAGCCGGAAAACAATTCTCAACATCCTTACAGGATTGGCTGATGGAAATAATACAAATGACAAGGTTTTACTAACACGTAGAATATAGAGACAAGGAAAGAACGTGGAAGGAAAGGGTAAATGGGATTGTAAAATGCTTCGAATACATTACTACCAAAATGGTTCTACACAAATATTTCAATATTACATGAATCAAAAAGATGCTTATCACTATTGGTATGGTAAGAGTATAGGGTTGTGTTCCACTTGTTTGGAAAATACAGCCGAGGTTACCTTCAGTGGGGTTGACGGCCATTGGTAGGCTCTCCCAATCAACCGTCCATGACGGGCAAGGGTGAGCGGTGTAAACAGCGTCTATCCCATTTTCCTGCAGGACACAAGAACACATAAGCACAGGTTAAACCATAGACTCCCGACAGAAGCCTCCAGGCAACACCATGACCACTTCTCACACTTCCTCAGAACGCCTGAGACAAGGTGCTAATTAAATCAGGAACCCGTTACAGTGCAGTTCAACCCACTTTACAAACTGCTTTAAAGGTTGAAGTCCTGTAATTGATTTGACATTTTTCTAGTTGGTACTTAATCATCAAAGAGACCTACAAGAATGGGTAAAAAGTGTGCTATGACAATTATTCCTCATTGAGAATATAAGATGCAAAACAAGTACTAATACATGCAATTCTACAGAACTCAGGGAAAATATATGGTGTTGCGCTGGGGGATTTCATAGGGTACTTTTTTAGTACAAGCAAGTTTTCACCAGTTTGACGAGATAAGGTTAGTCACCCATTTAGAATTAAATTAACCTGCATGACCAAACAAACTCATGTGGAACGGAGTGAAGACAGTGTCAGATTGGTGTTAAAACCTCTAGGAAAGACTTTTTGCTTAACAAAATGTACAAACAATAAGAAACTAAAGGAAAAGTTAAGTATATACATAGAAGCATACAAAAGTTGTAGCCTAGTCCATATGACTCATGCACTTTGTCTGAAGAGAAACACTGTAGATTTAAAATAAATGATTGACTTTAAGTTACTTTACCATATTACAGTTAATGGTTTAACATTGCATTAACACAAAAACTTTACTATATAACTTACAGTGAATAACAGTAAAATGGCATTCCGAGAAGTCCCTGTGTGACATCACATACGATTTAATTTTATTTAAGTAGTTTTGTTTCTTGTTATTTTTTACCTGATGGTATGTATGACCCTGTGCACTTGCAATGAACTCAGATTCATCATGTGACTTTCTATTGTATACCTGTAATTTTATGGTAGTTATCAGTACATTTTAAGTAAAAAACTGATTCTGGTAGTTAAATTCTGCATATTGACATTATAAAACGTAATAAAATATATGTTTAAAAGTTAAATATACACTCACCTAAAGGATTATTAGGAACACCATACTAATACTGTGTTTGACCCCCCTTTCGCCTTCAGAACTGCCTTAATTCTACGTGGCATTGATTCAACAAGGTGCTGAAAGCATTCTTTAGAAATGTTGGCCCATATTGATAGGATAGCATCTTGCAGTTGATGGAGATTTGTGGGATGCACATCCAGAGCACGAAGCTCCCGTTCCACCACATCCCAAAGATGCTCTATTGGGTTGAGATCTGGTGACTGTGGGGGCCATTTTAGTACAGTGAACTCATTGTCATGTTCAAGAAACCAATTTGAAATGATTTGAGCTTTGTGAGATGGTGCATTATCCTACTGGAAGTAGCCATCAGAGGATGGGTACATGGTGGTCATAAAGGGATGGACATGGTCAGAAACAATGCTCAGGTAGGCCGTGGCATTTAAACGATGCCCAATTGGCACTAAGGGGCCTAAAGTGTGCCAAGAAAACATCCCCCACACCATTACACCACCACCACCAGCCTGCACAGTGGTAACAAGGCATGATGGATCCATGTTCTCATTCTGTTTACGCCAAATTCTGACTCTACCATCTGAATGTCTCAACAGAAATCGAGACTCATCAGACCCGGCAACATTTTTCCAGTCTTCAACTGTCCAATTTTGGTGAGCTTGTGCAAATTGTAGCCTCTTTTTCCTATTTGTAGTGGAGATGAGTGGTACCCGGTGGGGTCTTCTGCTGTTGTAGCCCATACGCCTCAAGGTTGTCCGTGTTGTGGCTTCACAAATGCTTTGCTGCATACCTCGGTTGTAACGAGTGGTTATTTCAATCAAAGTTGCTCTTCTATCAGCTTAAATCAGTCGGCCCATTCTCCTCTGACCTCTAGCATCAACAAGGCATTTTCACCCACAGGACTGCCGCATACTGGATGTTTTTCCCTTTTCACACCATTCTTTGTAAACCCTAGAAATGGTTGTGCGTGAAAATCCCAGTAACTGAGCAGATTGTGAAATACTCAGACCGGCCCGTCTGGCACCAACAACCATGCCACGCTCAAAATTGCTTAAATCACCTTTCTTTCCCATTCTGACATTCAGTTTGGAGTTCAGGAGATTGTCTTGACCAGGACCACACCTCTAAATGCATTGAAGCAACTGCCATGTGATTGGTTGATTAGATAATTGCATTAATGAGAAATTGAACAGGTGTTCCTAATAATCCTTTAGGTGAGTGTACATCCAACATTGTGTAATACCTGAAACAAAACAAGATTATAAAATGGATAGTTCCCATCCTGACTTCTAATTGGTCAACACAGCCTTCCAGACATGCTGAAATCCACAACCACAATATATCAAAACAGACTTCAAATAGTTAATCTGATAATCAGCCTAATGACACTCTTTAGCAGTGACTAAATTGAGTAAAACCGTATCAAATCTCTCAAACCACCAAATTAAGCTCCTGAGATGCTCTCGGTCACTGATTTAGAACAAGCCTGGTTCTGCTTGTTAAACAGTAGCTATTGTGATGGTGCATCTATGTTTGCTGCTCTGGCATTACAAATCCAGGCTGGACATAAGGTTTGGCTCCGTGAATGAAAATGTCATTTGCTCTGTCTAAAGCAATGAGCCACCAGCAACAGCTGCAGAGCAGACCTAAAGCAGAAAGCACGCAGCCTGGAAAATCCCAGTGGACTGCTATGCATTAAGAGAGCCTGCTGAGCTCCAACTCATTGACACACACCAAATTGATATCCACTAGCGTGACGGGAAATATCTGATTTATAGTATCTGAATGCCAGAGGTGGAAAACACCAAGCACACACATAAAAAGCTGGAAGTTCTGCAGCAGGCCTGAAAACTAGACGGCAGCTGTGTGTTTTCTATCACCTGCTGGGGACTCGACTTCAGCATTGTGGTCCGGGGCAGACAGTACAGAGACCCAGCATTGTTACTCTGTTTGCCTCTCCTGCGGGAGTCGTACGCCAGAAGTGTATGAGACCACTGCGGGCTCTTTACTCATTATCGGCGGATTTCTGCACCGGGGATGAAGTGTTGTTAGAGTTTGTGGGCCGTTTAGATGCTGGGTAAATCAGTGGGACTGCTATGGAAGTGGTGGGAAATTGAATAAGCAGGCAGAAGACTGCGTGCAGGAGGTTATGGACCGAATCAGCGGTTCCTCTAGGGAGGAAAAACAGCACTCATCAGGACAGTTAAGATGATGCCACAAGCTGAGCCGTCCATGTAATACAGCCTCTTAATGGTGCATTATTATCTGGAAAGGTGAGGAAACATGGTGGTCTGCAAGTAGAGAGGGACATCAGTAACAGCCCTTAAAAAGTATGCTGGCGGTACCATGGTATAGAAACGTTGGTAATACCAAACATTTTGCTATATTGGCCCCAAACCAATTTGAACACTAAATCAACTATTTTTAAAAAAAAAGTCACTGAATTTGATTGACATTTCTTTCATCTTAATTTCAAAGAAATATCAATTGTTTTGTGACAATGTAAAGACATGCATACATTTTTAAATCTCAGCGTATACTTATTTTTACCATAATCAAAGAAAATCACTTTGGCATCATATATGTCCAAAAACGGACTTCTTGTTGCACAAGAAAAATGGCCCCTTACCCTGGTTAATATAGTTAAATGTTTCACACACGTCTAGATGCTTGACAGGCTTGTATGGGGTCACTATAGTTCTTTTTGTTCAAGGACAAACTCCATCTTACACTTGTGGTTAAACGTTAGCCCACCTTTCAGGACAAATATGCTTGAAAAACTAATCTTCTGTTTGTGAAAAGAGTGAACTGTGAATTGGAATTAGGTGAACTGTGAGAAAAGAATGGTTTCTTTCAGTTTTGTTATAATACATCATTATTAATATTGTAAAAAACCAGTGGTGTGTAGGATTCCTAAAGACAATGATGATAAATTAAACTTACTTCTTTTTATAATAAAATGAATGGACTAAAATATGAAACTCATTTAATTTTCTCTCTACTTCAAATACAATTAATCAATCTATATACTTGATATATTTTCAGTAATGCATGTCTTCTTTCTGAACAAAGCCTAATATTTACCTACAGTATTTGCACTAATATTGAAACGTTTGGGGTCAGTAAGATATTTAATGCTTTTGAAATGATTTCTTCTGCTCACCAAGGCAACATTTATTTGATCAGTAATATAGAAAACATTATATCAATTTAACTGTTTTCTATTTTAATACATTTTAAAACGTAATTTATTCCTGCTAAGATAAAAACAACTGTGTTGAAAACAGTTTAACAGCTGCAGAATGTTTTTGTAACAATGTAAAAGCATTTACTGTCACTTTTGATCAATTTAATGCAACCTTACTGAATAAAAGGATTCATTTATTTAAAGTATTATTTATTTACTGACCCCAAACTTTTGAACAGTAGTGTATATATATTGTACAAATACTAAACAGGTTACTGTGGGAAAACAAATGGGAAAAAAAGACTATATAATTTAACAAATGTTGGCATTTGTAGTTGCCACTCGCCACAGTGGCTTTATTTTAAATTGTGAACATATTAGCAATGGTACTGTTTAAAAAGATATTAACCACAGTTTATGGTCTGCAAAAGTGAGAATAACTGCAAAATTTCTTGTCTCATTTAATACCTTATTTTTAATGAAGCAAAAATGTGTGCAGTGGTTCCCAAACTGGGGCACGTGAGGTGACAGGAGGGGTCCGCGAACAAAATGCTGAGTTTTCCCGTTCATTTAATTCTACCCCACCTTAAAATAACATTAAAACCGAGCATGTATTTCTAGCAGGCAAAATGCCGTAAAAGCTCAAGCATGTGACATCCAATCAAATTACCTCATCTTCTCCATTCAAAACTGACAGTATCCATTCCACACAAGCAGCGTGTATGATAGGTGGCCTGCAGAGTATCCTGCTATAAATCTCACTACATAACTGCCGTTCTTGACAATGTACATTTGTAAAAGTGGGGTTTTAGCACGTACTAGCATGAAGAACAAATATAGACACAGACTGTGATCGATTTAAGACTCAAACTCTCTTCGTTACAGAAACATACCCTTTGTGAGTTATATGTTGATAATATATTATGAGAAAGAATGTATTTTTTCCCAAATATCCACACGATTGCAAATGTGATTGATTTTATAAGACAGTTAAAATGACAAAAGGGTAATATTAAGTGCTGTACATTTAAAATACATAATTGTTTGCTCTATTTTGCAACTAAATAATAGTTCCAACGAAAACCACCGCAGAACTGCAATATACAGCAGTGTTTCGTGAACAAATCTACAGCTTTGAACGAATTGAGAGAGTCAATGATTCAATGACCCATTAATAAATACAGCTTTGTTACTGAATGAATAACTCAATGGCTCACTCATTAAGACAGTGACTTACTGCCACCTACTGGCGGATTTAGTTTTTTTTAAAGTATCACTTCATGTTTACCATTATTTCATATTTCTCTATTGCACATTTTTATTTAAAACATTATTTATTTTATAAAGTTAAAAATGCACTGGAAAATCAATTTAAGGGGAAAATATTGTCCCTTAATAGAAAAGGTGTCACTGCAGTCTAAGTGGAAGAGGGTGTACGTAGAAAGATGTTAAATTCCTCAGGGTTACGCCGCTCTAAAAAGTTTGGGAACCACTGGCTTTAAGCATGAAATTAGGTTAGTCACAATTGATCCCAATTCATTTCTTTTTAAATAAAGCTCATGAATGTTTCTTTGATTTACGGATTAGGACTTCATTGTATATTGAAGTTTCTCTGTTATAACCCTCTACATACTCTTTACCACAACTAATGAATGTCAGACTAACAGCTGAAAGAACTCGCAGTGCTTGTCGAAGTCAGACAGCCACGTAATACCAGCCTCCTTAAAGTATCAAGTGGCAGGGAGTCCCATCAGTTAAGAGCGAGTCGGTGCGGCTGCTGTTCTGCCTCGCTGGAGTGCATAAATCCTTTATCATCACGGTTCAGGCCCGCAGTGACACACAGGGCTGCCGTAAAGGGACGAGAGCACAGCACTGAACGTATTGAGAGCAGATCGCTGTTTAGGGATTATGTGAGTTCGCCTCTGACAGGTTTAGTGAAGTGGCAAAGAGAAGCGCTTCTGTGCGTGGCATGTGTAATCTCCTTCTGCGCGAGGGAAGAGTTAGGGAAAGAGAAATGAGGGGAATAAAATAAAAGAGCAAGAGAGCGGGAGAAAAAGAGAGCGAGTGAAATTCAATTACCTGCAGTTTGGTGAGAGTTGGCCTCGGGCCCCCGATGAAGGGCTCTTGCTTAAGTTTGGGGCCGTCCTGCTCTGCTCCACCCGATCGTGGGGCCTCTGGCTGAGGAGGGCAAGGGTCGACCGAGCTGAGACTGAAGAGGGCCATCCCACAATCCTTTGCGGCCCTCAGTACGCTGGGGAGCTCCTGCACACGCTGGTACCATCTCAGCAGCAAGGGCAGATGGGACAGGGTGGAGGGGGTGTGCTTTTGGATGGAGATCTAGAATGGTTTAATCAAAGACATGATACTTATAATATTCATAATCTCACATCTCATATGCCTCATATGTCTGTGTATAAAATTGAAATATGAAAAAAATTTGCATTAATAAAACGATATATTACCATATTTATTTATTTTTTTGACTATCAAGCACATTTTCCCCACAGATTCTCTTTATTGCAGTGCAAAAGAAAAAGGATATTATTTAAATTGCTAAATATTTATACATCATGGTAGTATTTGTTTGACTTTAAATGTAAGCTGGTTTAAAATATATATTATATATATATACTGTAAAGAGAATATGTAAGTAAAATATGCCTAATTGTCATTATAAACAATGTTACCAGATTTTTTTTTGAATTGGTCTAAAAATTCAATATATAGATATTATCTAAATATTTACACATATACATATACACACACACATATAAATATATATAGAATTCACACACACATACATAATCACTTGCATATTGTTGCACTATTGTATTGTTGGTTTATTTCTATTGTTCTCATTTGGATAAAAGCATCTGCTAAATGATTAAATGGAATGTAAAATGTAATTATATATATATATATATATATACTGTATACTGCCCAGCCAAAAAAAAAAAGGTTGCTGTTTGGATTTAAATAGCCTAGGCAAATGTCTATGATTGGATCATTATTGCAGTGATTATTATGTTTCTAGCATGTTATATATTAGGCAACAGTTCTTCTAACCCTAATTGATGGAGTGTGTAGCTTTTCACGCACCTCTTGATGGAAATAACATCAAAAAAAAAAAAAAGATTCTTCATGCTCCCTCCCAACCATTCTTTCACAATTTGAGCCTGATGAATCTTGACATTGACAGACAAAACAAAAGCCATTTATCAAAGTTTAAGAGTAAAAACTGAGGTCACATTTCAGAAAACAAATGTGCAATCGTTATGGCAAATAGGCGAGACAGTGGAGGCTCTGTTGTATGTTGTGCTGCCGAGGAAATTTCGAAAACAGCGCAAATGCATTTTAAAAAATGCACACTGACAGAGAGATGCTGTGACTTAAGTAACCCGTCAGAGTGCTGTGTCCACTGAACCGAGATCAGCTCCAGCTATCATCGCGCCGCAGAGGAAATACGGGGAGAAAGGGATGAGGAGGACAGAAGGAGGGAGACATGCTAGACGGAGTGTGAAACTAGGAGGCACCGATGCGCCGCTGACCACAGAGAGCCGAGAGCGAGAGAATGACAGGAGAAGAATGAACAATGATCATCAGAGGAGAAAGAGAAGAGCAAGAGAGAAAGAGAAAGGGATGACAGACGTACACAAACTTCACCGCAAAGACACAGCAGGGTGTCTGAAAGAGACAGTCTCTATGATATTCTGCTCCCTAGATATCACTGCAAAGTTTTTTTTGTGTGTGTGTGTGTGTGTGTGTGTGGAGGAATTAAAATGTGAATAATGAAAAATAGTAAATAACATTTAAAATAAGCATGATTTTATTCATTAAAGGAATATTACAGATTCCAAGTTAAGCTGAATCAACAACATTTGAGGCTTTCGATTCTCTGATTGGTGGAGAGAATCATGGGTAATGCAATTTTTCACCAGAAATTCCACTGTCAAACATGATTATTTAAAAAATAAGTTGACGACTGATGACTTCAAGCGTATACCATTAATCAATAACCTTATAGCTAAGAGTAGGTCTGTCATTAAAGATTCAAAATCAAAATCAGAGTCTGCCAGGATGGATTCTGATTGGTTGTCGCCAGCTGTATATAAAAAAAATCACTCTGAAAGGGATTCCAACAACATAGTTCCTGACTGTATTATTATAGGCCTAGTTATAGGTGTGGTGTGGACTTTCTATTCGCACAGAATAAGAAGTCATAATTATTATCCCTAGTAGGAACAGATCTTAAAGAGTTTGAGCACTTAATGCGGCATAAAACATAACTGCGGTAATGTCATCTAGCACTTTATTTTATTAGTGTGCACACCTCCATCAGATGCTAACGCACTGTTTATCTAACAGACCATTAAAAATAAAGGTGTGGGGCGGGGGGTGCCATAGAAGAACCATTTTAGGTTCCCTAAATAACATTTCAGTGAACAGTTCTTAAAAGAACAATCTTTATCTTAGTTTAAAATTACATTTTAATATTCAAGAAAACTAAATTCCACTATAAAGAACCTTTTGTGGAATGGAAAGATTCCATGGATGTTGAGGGTTCTTCGACGCCAATGAAGAACCTTTATTTTTAAAAGTGCATAGCTATAATTCATGTTGTGAGGAGGCCTTTATAAACCAAATGCCACTGATGAGTAATAGTCAAGCGAATGCTGGCGTCAGACTGAGGCAAGCTCTGAGAGTGAAAGACTTCAGGGACATCACACTGCAATGAATCTAATTCACACTCCCAATTGAAATAGAAACTACCGGCCTTATTTAATGCAGCACTGAGAAAATCAACTTGAAGTAGGAGAAGTCAGAGTCACGGGAGACTTCTGTGTTTGATATAACTTGAAAGCACCTGTGAGCCTCAAAGGTCTACTCTACTGCAAAAACAAATGAATGAATGGCTCTGTTTGTGAGGAATAGTGATTTACACGTAATGAGATAAAAACGATGTTCGATTTGTTTGTTTTACCAGGTATTGATGGATGCAGGGCAGCAGGACGACATCAGTGAGGGTGAAATACAGCCCTTCTGCAAACACGTGCTCCAGCTCTGGAAGGTCTGTGCTCTTGACTTTCCTGATGTCAGAGCTCTCTCTGGTGGAGGGAGGAGGCACCGCGACCGCAGAGAGCTTCGCCAGAGCAGCACTGAGCTCGACTCCCGGGTGGGATTCGCTCTCTGTGCTGGGGCCTTTTAGTTGAGAATCACTCTTCTTCTGCTGCTGTAGCTTCTGTCTGCGAATCTTGTCGTCATTGTGGACCTTGACGGGTTCCCCTAACCTCTTCTCTAAGTTCAGGATCGCAGCAGGAAGTCGACACATATGGTCTTCAGGATTTCGTAAGTGTTCCTCCACTGCAGAGGGAACGTCCAGCTCACACAATCTAGTCCACTGACTCACCTGAGGAGCAAATGACAGTTA
Source organism: Scardinius erythrophthalmus (assembly GCF_964197995.2). Classification (NCBI taxonomy): domain Eukaryota; kingdom Metazoa; phylum Chordata; class Actinopteri; order Cypriniformes; family Leuciscidae; genus Scardinius; species Scardinius erythrophthalmus. Next base: position 40,184,554 of record NC_138223.1, read on the forward strand.
GAGATCATTTAATAACTGATAAATGTGATGTACGATCCATGACTTATTTGGATGGTTGTCCAGTTTTTCATGTAATTAAACAAACTGCATCAGGTGAATTCCTGCATCAGGAATGCACTGATTCTGAAATTGTGGCCGATACTGAAAAGCTGATCATTATTTTTATGTTATGGTCGATAGCCAATAAAATTAGTGCTGGAGAATTGATGTAATTATTAAAACAAGCAGAAACAGTAAACAAGGATGCATTAAACTGATCAAAAGTGACTTTCTATTCATCAAAGAATCCTGGAAAAAAATCAACAGTTTCCAATTTTCAGATAAGTGTCAAATCAGCATATTAAAATTATTTCTGAAGGATCATGTGACACTTAAGGCTGGAGTAATGATGCTGAAAATTCAGCTTTGCATCACAGGATTTGCCTTGATTTTATAATATATTCAGAGAAAACAGAGATTTTAAATTGTAATAATATTTCACAGTTTTAACTGTATTTTTGATCAAATAAATGCAGCCCTGGATTTCATAAGAGACTTCTTTCAAAAACATAAAAAAAAATATTTAAGTATTCCAAACTCCTGACTAAAAGTGTAGGTTTTAGTCATTTTAAGTGTAATATACTATATTTTAATAGTTATTTGTCATCCCAAACATCCGATATGACCCATGACGTACATTTGAAATTGTAGTATGTTGACTGACACACACCAAAAGCTTCCCAAAAAAGTTGCTTTAAGGCATTTTAAAACCATAAATGTTGCTAGTATCTGACAGAGATGTCTGAAACGGTGTCTTGAGACATCACACACGTCCCGGTGACAGCCCAAGGCTCTAAAGACAGCAAAAAAAGAATCAGAGGAGCAACCCAAGCTTGTTTTTGCTCTGTTATGCCTTATAGCTACTATCTGAAAGCATTGAGCTCAAATGTCAACATCTGATTGTGTGATTCTGTGATGCTGACCTCCAAAATTTAAGTGATCGTGCCTGTCAAAACATGTCAACATGCTTGTCACCCCACAGCTAGTTCACACAGATTAGTTCACACTTATAAGGCCTAAAATTAACACCAAGCGCCAAATGCAGGTTGCCGAGTATATGAAACGGTGTCATTCCCGGTAACATTTTTATGAATTCTAACAATGCATGAACGTGAACAAACGTGAATGACGCTCGGGACAGTTGACACTGCATCGTCACAAAACTTTAAGATTTGACAGTTTAAATATTCAAGCGCAAGTAGATGCAGACATTTTTTTACACAAATTGATGGCAAAAAATTGTGAGAATTCTAGTAAACATAGTTGGTTATGTCTTAAGTGAACGCAAACAGTTGAGAAAGTAAACACGTGTACAGTATCAGTATATTAGGTCTGTGCATTTGCTCTTAAAGTGACAGCAGCCTAATAATCCTGCGGTTGACACTTCACTGTAGCTGTGTCCGCCGGCATTTTGACAGTCAAAAATAGTTGATCTCCGAATGCAACGTAACAGGGAGGAGAGTAAAGATTTAAAGCTCCTAAAGCTTAGTTCCATATAAATTCACGGATAATTTGTTGTTTTGTCGTGAGTGAAAATCAATATTGACCTTGTATTTGAAAAAGGATCCTCATATAAGAAGCAACATTAAAATTCAGAGTCCGTTCATTCGCATTCGGAGATCGACTATTTTTGACTGTCAAAATGCCGGCGGACACAGCTACCGTGAGTTGTTCAAAATCTTTCTTTTTAGTAAACTCTGTGACCCAAACAATGTTCTCAATGCTCGAGTTCATGTGTATAGAGCCCCTGGTGATACTTCGAGCAAAGTTTCATGTTGTGTCGAGCCTTCTTAGTGTTTTAAAAATAGTGATTTTTATGCTATAATAGTAGTGCCCCTAGCACTCCCATTCAAAAGGCAAATTGACCGAAAACTAAAATACGGTCAAACTTAAAAGTGGCGTTTCCATTTTAATTATGCTTTTAAACGAAAGTTTGCCTCGGGTAGATTAACAAAAAGACCCTAGGTTGCATTTTAGCGACAGTTATCTTTTAATTTCTACAGTGAAGACTATGCAGTGTTATTTTACTTACATTTCTGTATCTGAAAACTACTGTCAGACCTACATGAAAAACCTGAAAAGCAGTTTAATTCATTTGTGTCTTTGTTATATTGTATTTATTTGTGCATTTGCTTGTAATTTGATTTTTGTTCTTATTTTATTTCTGACTGTTTACTTGTCTTTAATATTTTTGTATATTTTTTGGCTAGTAGTTTTAGCTGTGGTATCGAAATTGGAATAGAAAATTTTCACTGGTAACTAAAATTCTGGTGGCATCACTGCCTGTTTTTGCAAAAACAGTTTCATGGATGGTAGAAAATATTTATGGCCGGTACATTTTCACAAGTCAACGACTCACCGGCCATTGGCAGGAGTGGCAAAAAGTTAGTTTTAAGCCCTGTTATGACTATGCAATGGGATTTTAAGCACTTGTCCTCTGGGGTTTTTTGAAATCGTAATCTCACCTCAGCACAAGCCTTGAGACAGGTGTTCTTGAAGCCCAAGAGGGACGCCACATCCCTACGACTTGACATCAGCTGGCATGCGGTCTGAATGATGTGTCTCAGTACGACAGCTAGCCCAGCTCTGCAAAAGCAAACATCAGGCTCCAGCGCAGCCGGGAGACGACACATCTTAACCAGCCGTGGCAGCTCGTCCCTCCTCACCTCAGACACAGCGAGACCCCCGGGCACCAGCCCTGACAGGGACGGCAGGATGTCTGCTTGATCTGTGACCAGGTAGACGTGGAAAGACGAGCACTCTGTGTAGGAGAGGAGGAAGAGGACGATAGAGGAGTGCAGGGGGAGAGACACGGCTCCGTTCACACTGGACACTTCCAGATAGAGGCTCTCTCTGTCTGATTGTGCCTCAGTTTGCTTCATTCTGACTGTCTAGTGGAGGGCTTGAAGTCTGCAATAGAAATAAAGGGATGGACTCATTAAAAATGTTTCAAATGAATGTTTTAGCAGCATTATGCCAGTGAAAGAGAATGTCTGAAACACAGTTACAAAGAGATGCACAGTTATAAATAACGTTTTCTATAACTAAAACCCTCCTATGCAGCATGAATTGTATATTTTGTGCAATAAATAATTGCACATTAAGTTTAGCACATCAATAAATGTCACTAGTCACAATGTGAGATTGCTATCTTACTGCGTTTTCCGTGGCGTCACGACATTACAAAGTACAATCAGGTAAAAAAATAAATGAAGAAAGAATGTGAAGTGAACCTACTCACAATAGTGTTTGAAATGAGCAAAACAACCACTAGGAAACACATGTGCAACTGTTTGTGTCACATTAAAAATAGTCCGACTATAAACCGACAATCGCGCTTGAGTTCCATCAACGCTTTGGGAAGTTGATGGGCGAATTAAATTCGATTATATTACTTGTTTTATGATGTTTATAATCAAAGAAAATTAACAAGTAACGCTTAAAACAACGTTGAAATCGTTTGTTTCACATATAATGAGGTTTTATGAACCTCAGGGGAAAGATAACCATCAATTATGTGGTTTATGTTGTAGTGACTTTAGTTGAAAGTATGCTGCACAAAACTATTTTTAAATATCAATTCAAAACTAGTGTATCGAGAAGTGTTTTTTTGTTTTATTCATAATTATTTGTATAGATATTTTGTGTGCTCAATGTGTATGAGAAGAAATGCGCTAACGTGTTAGAGAACGCTTGTTTTTGTTTTGTTTTTAAAACCTGATTTTGTGACCTTTACGGTTCTATGCGGTTTCATGGTTTCAAAGTCTCGTAACGCGAAATGTCATTTAGTTAACAATTTTTTTCCAAACTTGTTTTAAAAGATGAAAAATAAAAATACTGTTCCTGTTTTTCAATGTAATTGTGCACATCATCGTACCGTTGTTGTTGCTATGGTTACCTCCTCACGCCAGCGCATAGCATTTTGTATACCATTTTGACTTGTAATATTGTAATTAATCTCGTTTAAAATCTTGCTTTTGTTTTCACCATAGACTGTAAAAAATAGGTTTTCACTGATGCACTTGAAAAAAACAACAACAACTGAAAAGAGTAGGCTATAAACTCGTAACTTTACGTAAAAAGAGTACGAGTAAGTTAGCACTTTCATGTAGAATTGAATCATAAGATGTTTATTAGTTTAACGAATTTTACAAAGGTCCAAAATTAACTTTACGTCCTTATTTTTTTTTTCAGCCAAATCAGCATTTTCACACAGATTTCTTTGATCTCCTCAAATCAGTCTCGCTTTAAATAAAGAAAAAGTTCGCGGTGAAGGGCGTTGAGCGCGAGAGATGATAAACAAACACTGAGGAAGAGATCACTAAACATGAAAAAGGTAATGTTTCTTCTTTAATACGTGAAATGAGTTTTATAAACCTGACAGTTTATGACATATAATTTGATGCTGTCATTGCTTTGATATTCGGTTTTGGATTAAAAGAGAAAGGACAGCTGGAATTTTGGTATAACGTTAATTGCGACCCTTAAAGGGATAACGTTAGTTCACACAAAAATAAAAAAGTGTCATCATTTACGTTACTCATGTATGAGTTTCTTTCTTCTGCTGAACACAAAAGAAGATATTTTGAAAAATGTTGGTACCAAAAAGTTGATGGGCCCCATTGACTTCAATAGTATTTTTCCATGCTGTGGAAGTCAGTGGTGTCTCACAGCTGTTTGGTTACTGACATCCCAAAATATCTTCTTTTGTGTTCAGCAGAAGAAAGACATTCATACAGGTTTGGAATAACTTTGGGGATGAGTAAACAATGACAGAATTTTTATTTTTGGGTGAACTATAAACTTTAATGGAATTTCTATAATCCTGTTTCTAGATCTTTTTGAGTATATTCAGAGATAATTTGTAACTTTTTCCAGTTACATAATGTACAATTGACAGTCCAATTCAATGAACACAATCTAAATTTAGAAACCTGCTGAACATTACAAACATGCACTCTTTGTAGGATGTAATAACTCAGACCATTACATTGCAACCATCCTCTCTCTCATCCAGCTATCAATTCACTTGGGAGAGGCGCAGTGGTTTAAGCCCAGCCAAGGAGGCATCCCATAAACCTTCAAAGGGTGTGTATGTAGTTCATAATTTACATCTGAACATAATTGTATGGTTACACACACATGTTGGTTTCACTATATCAGTGAAGACATCTCAGAGGTGATGATGTCTGTTAAACCAACCCTAGTGTACATATTTCAAATAGTGAGAACTAGTGCTGTCAAATCGATTAATCACATCTAACATAAAAGTTTGTAAATATAATATATATATATATATATATATATATATATATATATATATATATATATATAGCTGTACTCGAAATTATTCAACCCCCATTGCAAATCAGGGGCTCGTTTTTCACTAGATTTACATAGCCAAACCTGTACACACACCTCCATCAGCTTTCAAAACTGACAATTAGTTTGTTTCTACATTAACATCATGTTTTTATTCAAGTCAAAATATCACTGAATACGTTAGAAAACCTCAACTAAAGACATTGTTAAGGGTCAGAACAGGCACACTGAAAAACATTTGGTGTAGAAACAATTTTTAGTCAGAAACTGCTTGTAAATTTCAGTCATAATTACAAAGAAACAGCAAGATGCACTGAATTAAACATGACATTTTGAAGGTGGATTAAAACATGATTTTCTTGTAAAACATGCTCGAATAATCATTTTTTTATTTAATTTTTGCAGTGTAGAAATAACTCATAAGGTGGCAACTGCAGCTTTTAACAATGTAACGCAATGTTAAAATTGAAACGGTAATATCTAAAGGTTGGTTTTCAATCCACATCCAAAACATATTCCAAGAAGCGTAGGTTAGTGTAGTATTCATATGTGCATTTACATTATTCATGAAGCAGATGCCTTTATGCAAACGACGCAGACAACAAGTGTTGAATCCTTCATGTTTCACAAGCCGCTCGAATTCAGTAAAGTACGCAAGTTCAAAAACGCAAGTGCATGAGTGTGCCTGAAAGGGATCATATAATCAACTCAGAGTCAGCACACTAGAAGAAAAGCCTCTCTCTCTCTCTCTCTCTCTCTCTCTCTCATCTTTTTAAGTGTGGGGCGGGGTCTCTTCAGCTTTTTCCGTCCTTCCCTTTGATGCTGAATTGAAGCTCCGCGCGAGCTGGGAGGGGGGAAGCTCAACAGGCCTCGGAAACATATCATTACCAATTTGTTTGCGACCGGGCAGCGCTGCTCCCTGGGAGTAAAATACAGCCTTGGTCTGGAGGCAGGAGGCAGGAGGCAGGGCTGGAAATAGCACGCGGAGCCAAGCCATACATTTACTGTCTCTGGGAGCATGTGGAAGAGATTTTCCCCTGCCTGGTCTCCACCACAAGCATCACTATTAGAGCGCAGGGTGGAGACTGGGAAAACATGCCCCTCTGAACATGTAAGTTTGAGAGAGATTGTCAGAGGAGGAGTGTAGAGCTGCGGGAAACAACAGGCAAGTGATTCTGAATGAGAGAAATATAGCTATAGGATAAACTCTTAGTTTGTTTTGATCTGTGATTTAGTTTTTTTTTGCATTCACATAATGTAGTTATGTAGAAGAGTTGTTAGATATGATGACGGGTGTTGTTGCTGTACTGTGGACAAATGTTGCAGATTTATAATAAGAACTCATTTCCAATTAGGGTTGGGTACCGAGACCCGGTTCCAATAGGGAACCGGTTCCGACGTAAACGGTAGTAACCAGACCGAATAAGAACGAAACTTTCGGTGCCTGATTTCGGTGCCTGACGTTTTTTTACCGCCCCCTATAAAACATCTCGCGGCACGAATGATCCAATAATAAAACATCTCCAGTAAACCAGCAGAGCGAGCATTAATTTAGTTCGTTTGTTAAATAAGAGGCGATCTAGCGCTAAAATGCGTTTTTTAAATCAAGTGATCAAAGTGCTCGTTGCCGCTGCGATCAGTGGCGCGGATACAGTGCTTTCTCTTGTGGCGCGCGCACACCGCACTGTCACTCGGACGCGCGCTTCGTTGCGGAGATCGATCTATTTATGAGGCGCCGTCTATATGATTATGTGCGCGTAGAGTTTGTGTGTGTGTGTGTGTGTGCTCGCGTCTCAGATGAGTATGCGCGGAGAGTTCCGCGCGTCTCGTGTGTGTGTGTAGAGTTTGTGCGTGAGCGACTTTAGATGTGATGTTGAGCATTTCATATTAGTTTGAGCATTCAGCAGTATACATGTATGACTACTTAGTAGGCCTATATGTGTATGCAAGGGTTTCATATGTGCGTGAATGAAGTTTGATTTAAAGGGATACTCCACTTTAAAATGAAAATTCTGTCATCATATACTCACCCTCATGTTGTTTCAATTCTTTATGAATTTCTTTCTTCTGCTGAACAGAAAGGAAGATATTTAGAATAATATCAGTAACCAGACAGTTTCTGGTCTCATTTACTTCCATAGTATTTTTTTTTTCCTACTAGCCTATGGAAGTCAATGAGACCAGAAACTGTCTGGTTACTGACATTCTTCTAAATATCTTCCTTCCTGTTCAGCAGAAGAAAGAAATTCATACAGGTTTGAAACAACATGAGGGTGAGTATATGATGACAGAATTTTCATTTTAAAGTGGAGTATCCCTTTAAGCCCTAGACGACGCCTATCTATTCATTCTGGTGAAATCACAAAATATAATGGACACAACGTGTCCCTGCTTGATATACAACCACTGATGAGCATAATCGTAAAAAATAAAAAAATAAACTACGAATGCGGATTAGAACCCAAAACCTCTGACACGCCTGACTAAAGTTCAAGTTCAGCTGCCAGTGTTCCTCTTCGGATAAGTCTAGTATTTTAATGCCAACTGCAAATCTTGCATATCAAGTATGAAGTATATCAATATCAAGTATATTTATATGAGGCTATACTGTGTGTGTTAAATATTTCTGCTCAGTGTCAGATATTTCTCTGTTTTGTAAAAGTCATAATATTAGAAGACAAAATTTTGATGTTAACTCAAGTGTTTTCGGCTACATCAGTAGCCTTTTAAACGGCACAATTTTTCATTTAATCAGAAATCAGAAAATCACTCTCTCACACACACACACACACACACACACACACACACACACACACACACACACACACACACACACACACACTCAGGTATTATTTTTTTGATAAAGTGTGTGCGGTTTAGTTTTGTTAAGTACCGTTTCAAGAACCGTTTAAGCACCGGAACCGTTTGAAAAATACCGAGTAGGTACTGGTATCGGATAAAACCCAACCGATACCCAACCCTATTTCCAATGCAATTACAATACAGCCTAAATTGATTTGGAGGAAATCGATGCCTTCGTGTTGAGTGATTCACACAATCCATCATTCTTCCGGCGTATTTCCTGAAGCTCTGTTTGTTGTTTATAAATATTGTATGTCTTCGTAATTGTGGTTTTGGAGATGCACTTTGGGGTGTGATGGAGCAGAGATGTTCTCAGACCTGAAAGCTTTCGGATAAATAGAAAAGGCCATTCCTGAAATGCTCTTGTGTCTGGGTTGAGAAGTCACAGCTGGACTCAAACATGAACGCGGATACTTTTAGTCCGTGCGGCTTTGATCTAGACAGCATTTTGCAGTTGTTTCTGATGTTTCGGCTTTTAAATGATATTGGCGATGATGATGATAAATGCTTTTGCGATGATGTTTCATACAGTATAGATGAAAGATTTCTAGACTTAAAAAATATTCAAATCAAACCATTCAAACAGTGCATCAACTTTGTGACTGTACAAATCGAGAAAGTAATTAGCTAATCAGCTAATTAATCATATAATAAAACTGTTAATATTTAGTGATTTTTAGTGTGTGTGCGTTCATTTTTTAATAAAAAGAGTAATAACATGAAATATTATTACAACTTAATGTAATTTATTCCTGTGATCAAATTTTCAGCGTCATTACTCCAGTCTTCAGAGTCACATGATCCTTCAGAAATCATTCTGATATGATGATTTGCTGCTCAACAAACATTTCTTATTAATATCAATGTTGAAAACAGTTTTGCTGCTTAAAATTCATGTGGAAACTGATTTTCTTTTTTGATGAGTAGAAAGTTCAAAAGAACAGCATTTATCTAATTCAGAAATCTTGTGTAACGTTAGAAATTAATTTGTCACTTTTAATCAATTGAATGTGTCCTTGCTGAATAAAAGTATTAATATGTACATAATATGTTCTTTTGATGTTCTAACATGTTAATTAAGTACATTAGTTGTGCTTTTAGGCTTTAGTGTTTGCCCTGTGGTCAAAAATAGCCATTACATGTTAGATGACGCAACACTTTTAATGTTTCATATGTGTCTACAATGTACTTCTTGTCCATTCAATGTACTTCTGTTTTCTTTTTTCAAAAGACTGTTCCTGCCACATCATTTGAGAGCTGAAAACAGAGGCCTTTCATTATCACTGCAGAGGAGAGGAACCTTCAGTGCCTTACAGGAGAGCGTCTTGGCAGGAAGTCAGTTGTTAGTGGGTAGTTGTGGGCACTCATGGCATCAGAAGACCACCAAGGAAACAAGGACCCCGCAGACACTTCCAGAACAGATGGAGCTCCGTCCCCTGGCACATCTTGCCCCGTCCACAGCCACACCGCTGAAGACGCGAAGCGGAACGGCTTGAGGAAAGGACTGGTCAGACACCGAGACTATGTCAAAATTTCTGTGCCTGAAGGAAAGGTCAACCGATTGCCGTCAGAATGGTGGAAGACGTTCATCGCTTTGTTTTATGCCATTTTGAACCTGGTTTTGACCACGGTTATGATCACGGTGGTTCACGAGAGAGTACCACCCAAGGAGAACAGCCCACCCCTGCCGGATAAGTTCTTTGACTATATAGACCGCGTGCAGTGGGCGTTTACCGTGACTGAGGTCAATGGAATGGTTCTGGTGTCTGTATGGTCCATTCAGTTGCTCTTTCACAGATACAAGTAAGATGCATCACTCAACATTAGACTGATGAGGACATTGTAGTCTATTGATCTGCTCTTTTGGATTACTCTGGCATGTAATGGTTTTATTAGGGTTATGTTTAAGATGATGTAGATCAGGGATAACAGTTATGTAAATTAATATTGCATTGAAATCAATTTCATAGATATCATAACCAAGCACTTTCCACAAAAAAGAGTATAAAATAAGACTTGACACTCTTAAAAAAGTTTTTGTATGGTCAGTAGTAAAAGGGCCTTAACCGTCGAAAAATATATAACTAAAGGTAACACTTTATTTTGATGGTCCACTTAAGATATCATACTAACTATAAGTTGCAACTACATCTCAACTAACACTCATTAGAGTTTTAGTAGACTGTTAGTTTAATATCTGCTAACACTTTATTTTGATGCTCCCGAACAGACATTCTACTTGATCTGGGACTTTATTGTCATTATACATATAGTATATAAAATTACAAATGTCATTTTAAATTCTACTGACTATAAGTAACTTTGCAACTACATGTCAACTTATTCTACTAACCTGAACCCTAACCTAAAAGTCTACTACAGTCTACTAATACTCTAATGAATCCTAGTTGATATGTAGTTGCAAAGTTACTTTTAGTTAGTAGAATGTCTAATGTTGTGCTCGAATGTCGAAATAAGGTGTAACTGAACTAAATAGCCTAATAATTGAGGTTTACCATTTTTACCATTTTTAATTGTCAACATAATTACCTATATATATATATATATATATATATATATATAATTACCAATATATATATATATATATATAGAAACTATATAGGAACAAAAATATTATTTAGTTCGGTTACACCTTATTTCGACATTCGAGCATATATGTGTGTGTGTGTTTGTGTGTGTAATTCTGTACACACACACACACAATGAGGTTACACCTTATTTCAAATTCGAGCATATATATATGTGTGTGTGTGTGTGTGTGTGTGTGTGTGTGTGTGTGTGTGTGATTCTGATGACATTTTAAATTCCTTAAATTAACATCTTACATTTCCTAAAAATGAACATTCCCATAAAAATAAAAATTAGTTTTTGATCTTGATGAATTTTCATAATTATATTTTGAAAAATGGAATTTTCCAAATGAAAAATGGACGTATTAACTTTTTTACCCCCATCCTGCCAAAATGGGTCCAACTGATGTAAATAATTGGGTTTACGATTTTATGGATTGTTCCATTTTTGAATGAGGGAAAGTCATGCAGTTTAAAAAAACGTACAGTACTAACTAAAAAAAATCATCAATTCAATGATGACTTATTTTTTTCTGTTCCATATAGGGCTATTGTAGGAAGACGATATTTCTTCCTTCTGGGCACATTGTACATGTATAGATGCATAACCATGTACGTCACCACTCTACCCGTGCCTGGCATGCACATGGTCTGCGCCCCAAAGGTAAACGCCAATTTAAAAAAGTATCTCAGCTGTTCCTCATTCTCATGATCCCCTCAGGATCTTATACCTGGATATTATAAGAGAAGAGAAGGTATTTGGCTTCTTAAATCTGTAATATCCTCTGCCTCCCTCGAGACAAATATCACGGCCTTTACAAAGAGTTCAGACTATGACTTTTCATTTCAAGATTCATGTCAACAAACCACTCATCTTTAAACATTCAGTATCTTCACTCATACTTTCCCCGACCCTTTCATTCAGCTCTACGGAGATTCGCAAGCGAAGCTGCAGCGTGTTCTGCAGTTGCTCTCTGGCGGTGGATTATCAATCACTGGTTCCCATCTGCTGTGTGGAGACTTCCTGTACAGCGGACACACTGTCATTCTCACGCTCACGTACCTCTTCCTCAAGGAGTGTATGTCACTTTCTCAGATGCCAGACTTGATTTTTGACGCACAAATACAATGGCTGTTTGCTGATTACAGACCTAGATTCTGTTTTTTGAGGCACTTTCATTTTTGCATGTTCAGCATTCGCACAGCATTCATCGCTGATTCTCTCTCCTTTTTTTAGATTCTCCTCGTTCTTTCTGGTGGTATCATCTTATGTGTTGGTTAACGGCTGCTGTGGGAGTTGTGTGTATCCTGGTGGCTCATGAACACTACAGCGTGGACGTGGTGGTGGCGTATTTTATCACCACACGACTGTTCTACTGGTATCACACTATGGCTAATCTGCAGGTAAATATATCAGTAATATGAAATAACAGAAATGCTTGAATAGGGCTTTTATTATATAAGGATTTTTGGTCTTCCTGTTATGTGTTTACCCTTAAAAGAGGAAATTCAGGTGTGTCATATGATATCAAAGGGATTAAAATAAGCATCAGATTATGTCATTCATATTTTTTGTTAATATTTTACACTAGCGTATACACTACTTTTCAAAAGTTTGGGGCTTTTTAAAATGCTTTTAAAATAATTCTCTTCTGCTCACCAAGACTGCATTTATTTGAACAAAAATAGTCCTATTTTGCAATATTATTACAATTTTTAAATCATACTGACCCCAAACATTTGAACGGTAGTGTAGCTTGACTCAAAGCTTAAATGTAAGAGAAAAGTCAACATTTTTATTTCATGGGATCTAAGTATGTTTTTGTTTAAATGAGTTTTCGTTCACATATATAGCTTGATATGTTTTGTTCTGCGTATTGTTGATTTCTTTGACCTTAGGTTTGACCTCCAGCCTCATGTAGACAACTACACACCCAAAGTAGACAACTGAAACCAAAGGATGCTTGCAGCTCAATTAGTGATTTAGATTCTGAGGGTCATTAAAACCAAGGCACCAAAATGGCACTAAGCCTTTTACTGAAAGTGTTTACATGACTCAGAGTATACTGAGAATATCAAAATCCATTAGGCCGAACATTTGAGAAATGACTCCCTGATGATGGTAAAGTGCAGCACATTCGATTTGAGCCAATCTCCATCTTTTACACAGGAAAAAATCCTTTCAAACTATCAAAACACATCACACTTGTCCATTCAGTTATGAGCAGAGAAGCCTACGTTATCAAAACTGTCATATCTCTGAAATTATATTTGTGGGGTTATAGCCAGAAGAATCATCAATGAATTAATGTAAATGCAGCGAGAGTTTTATGCAAATGTGATTTGTTGGATCCTGACAGGAGAGATCGGAAACACAATAATGTCTGTGTCCTGATGTTGATTTAGGGCTTCTGTCCTTTAATGATAACTTTGATTTTGATGGAGTTGCTTTGGATCTAAAACATATGAAAGCTTTTTTCTGCCACGGAATATAAAAGGAAAGAAGAATAAAGAAGTTTTTATCTTTTAGCAATTATGAGTTTTTATCTCACAAATCGGACTTTATTTCTCACTCTTTTTCCTAGCAATTCTTGATTTTTTTTCTCTGAGTTCTAAGTTTAAAACTCACAATTGTGACCCTTTATTTCTTGCAATTCTGAGTTTAAAACTCGCAATTTTGAGTTTAAAGTTAGCAATTCTGACTTTTTCCTCACAAATCTGAGTTTATAAATTGCAAATCTAACTTTTTCCTTGAAATTTTGACTTTTTTCTTGAAATTCTGAGTTTATGCCTGGCAATTCTGACTTTTTCCTCACAATTCTGAGTTAATAATTCGCAATTCTGGCTTTTTCCTCACAATTCTGAGTTTATAACTCGCAATTCTGGGTTTTTCCTCGCAATTCTGAGTTAATAATTCGCAATTCTGACTTTTTCCTCACAATTCTGAGTTTATGACTTGCAATTCTTTGTATAATCCGCAATTCTGGCTTTTTCCTCACACTTCTGACTTTAAAACTCGCAATTCTGGCTTTTTCCTCACAATTCTGACTTTATAACTCGCAATTCTGACTTTTTCCTCACAATTCTGAGTTTATAACTCACAATTCTGACTTTATTCTCACAATTTTGAGTTTATAACTCGCAATTTTGACTTTTTCCTCACAATTCTGTTTATAATTTGTAATTCTGAGTTTATGACTCGCAATTCTGACTTTTTCCTCACAATTCTGTTTATAATTTGCAATTCTGAGTTTATGCCTCGCAATTCTGAGTTTATGACTTGCAATTCTGTGTATAACGCGCAATTCTGGCTTTTTCCTCACAATTCTGACTTTAAAACTTGCAATTTTGGCTTTTTCCTCACAATTCTGACTTTATAACTCGCAATTCTGACTTTTTCCTCACAATTCTGACTTTATAACTCACAATTCTGACTTTATTCTCACAATTCTGACTTTATAACTCACAATTCTGACTATATTCTCACAATTCTGACTTTATAACGTGCAATTCTGGGTTTTTCCTCGCAATTCTGAGTTAATAATTCGCAATTCTGACTTTTTCCTCACAATTCTGAGTTTATGACTTGCAATTCTTTGTATAACGCGCAATTCTGTCTTTTTCCTCACAATTCTGACTTTAAAAACTTGCAATTCTGGCTTTTTCCTCACAATTCTGACTTTATAACTCGCAATTCTGACTTTTTCCTCACAATTCTGACTTTATAACTCACAATTCTGACTTTATTCTCACAATTCTGAGTTTATAACTCGCAATTTTGACTTTATTCTCACAATTCTGAGTTTATAACTCACAATTTTGACTTTTTCCTCACAATTCTGTTTATAATTTGAAATTCTGAGTTTATGCCTGGCAATTCTGACTTTTTCCTCACAATTCTGAGTTAATAATTCGCAATTCTGGCTTTTTCCTCACAATTCTGAGTTTATAACTCGCAATTCTGGGTTTTTCCTCGCAATTCTGAGTTAATAATTCGCAATTCTGACTTTTTCCTCACAATTCTGAGTTTATGACTTGCAATTCTTTGTATAATCCGCAATTCTGGCTTTTTCCTCACACTTCTGACTTTAAAACTCGCAATTCTGGCTTTTTCCTCACAATTCTGACTTTATAACTCGCAATTCTGACTTTTTCCTCACAATTCTGAGTTTATAACTCACAATTCTGACTTTATTCTCACAATTTTGAGTTTATAACTCGCAATTTTGACTTTTTCCTCACAATTCTGTTTATAATTTGTAATTCTGAGTTTATGACTCGCAATTCTGACTTTTTCCTCACAATTCTGTTTATAATTTGCAATTCTGAGTTTATGCCTCGCAATTCTGACTTTTTCCTCGCAATTCTGAGTTTATGACTTGCAATTCTGTGTATAACGCGCAGTTCTGGCTTTTTCCTCACAATTCTGACTTTAAAACTTGCAATTTTGGCTTTTTCCTCACAATTCTGACTTTATAACTCGCAATTCTGACTTTTTCCTCACAATTCTGACTTTATAACTCACAATTCTGACTATATTCTCACAATTCTGACTTTATAACGTGCAATTCTGGGTTTTTCCTCGCAATTCTGAGTTAATAATTCGCAATTCTGACTTTTTCCTCACAATTCTGAGTTTATGACTTGCAATTCTTTGTATAACGCGCAATTCTGTCTTTTTCCTCACAATTCTGACTTTAAAACTTGCAATTCTGGCTTTTTCCTCACAATTCTGACTTTATAACTCGCAATTCTGACTTTTTCCTCACAATTCTGACTTTATAACTCACAATTCTGACTTTATTCTCACAATTCTGAGTTTATAACTCGCAATTTTGACTTTATTCTCACAATTCTGAGTTTATAACTCACAATTTTGACTTTTTCCTCACAATTCTGTTTATAATTTGCAATTCTGAGTTTATGACTCGCAATTCTGACTTTTTCCTCGCAATTCTGAGTTTATGACTTGCAATTCTGGCTTTTTCCTCACAATTCTGAGTTTATAACGTGCAATTCTGGCTTTTTCCTCACAATTCTGACTTTAAAACTTGCAATTCTGGCTTTTTCCTCACAATTCTGAGTTTATAACGTGCAATTCTGGGTTTTTCCTCACAATTCTGACTTTATAACTCGCAATTCTGACTTTTTCCTCACAATTCTGACTTTATAACTCACAATTCTGACTTTATTCTCACAATTCTGAGTTTATAACTCGCAATTTTGACTTTTTCCTCACAATTCTGACTTTATAACTCACAATTCTGACTATATTCTCACAATTCTGAGTTTATAACGTGCAATTCTGGGTTTTTCCTCGCAATTCTGAGTTAATAATTCGCAATTCTGACTTTTTCCTCGCAATTCTGAGTTTATGACTTGCAATTCTTTGTATAATCCGCAATTCTGGCTTTTTCCTCACACTTCTGACTTTAAAACTCGCAATTCTGGCTTTTTCCTCACAATTCTGACTTTATAACTCGCAATTCTGACTTTTTCCTCACAATTCTGAGTTTATAACTCACAATTCTGACTTTATTCTCACAATTCTGAGTTTATAACTCGCAATTTTGACTTTTTCCTCACAATTCTGTTTATAATTTGTAATTCTGAGTTTATGACTCGCAATTCTGACTTTTTCCTCACAATTCTGTTTATAATTTGCAATTCTGAGTTTATGCCTCGCAATTCTGACTTTTTCCTCGCAATTCTGAGTTTATGACTTGCAATTCTGTGTATAACGCGCAATTCTGGCTTTTTCCTCACAATTCTGACTTTAAAACTTGCAATTCTGGCTTTTTCCTCACAATTCTGACTTTATAACTCGCAATTCTGACTTTTTCCTCACAATTCTGACTTTATAACTCACAATTCTGACTATATCCTCACAATTCTGACTTTATAACTCGCAATTCTGACTTTTTCCTCACAATTCTGACTTTATAACTCACAATTCTGACTTTATTCTCACAATTCTGAGTTTATAACTCGCAATTTTGACTTTATTCTCACAATTCTGAGTTTATAACTCACAATTTTGAATTTTTCCTCACAATTCTGTTTATAATTTGCAATTCTGAGTTTATGACTTGCAATTCTGGCTTTTTTCGTCACAATTCTGAGTTTATAACGTGCAATTCTGGGTTTTTCCTCACAATTCTGACTTTAAAACTTGCAATTCTGGCTTTTTCCTCACAATTCTGAGTTTATATAACGTGCAATTCTGGGTTTTTCCTCACAATTCTGACTTTATAACTCGCAATTCTGACTTTTTCCTCACAATTCTGAGTTTATAACTCACAATTCTGAGTTTATAACTCGCAATTTTGACTTTTTCCTCACAATTCTGTTTATAATTTGTAATTCTGAGTTTATGACTCGCAATTCTGACTTTTTCCTCACAATTCTGTTTATAATTTGCAATTCTGAGTTTATGACTTGCAATTCTGTGTATAACGCGCAATTCTGGCTTTTTCCTCACAATTCTGACTTTATAACTCGCAATTCTGACTTTTTCCTCACAATTCTGACTTTATAACTCACAATTCTGACTATATTCTCACAATTCTGAGTTTATAACGTGCAATTCTGGGTTTTTCCTCGCAATTCTGAGTTAATAATTCGCAATTCTGACTTTTTCCTCACAATTCTGAGTTTATGACTTGCAATTCTTTGTATAACGCGCAATTCTGGCTTTTTCCTCACAATTCTGACTTTAAAACTTGCAATTCTGGCTTTTTCCTCACAATTCTGACTGTATAACTCGCAATTCTGACTTTTTCCTCACAATTCTGACTTTATAACTCACAATTCTGACTTTATTCTCACAATTCTGAGTTTATAACTCGCAATTTTGACTTTTTCCTCACAATTCTGTGTATAATTTGCGATTCTGAGTTTATAACTCGCAATTCTGACTTTTTCCTCACAATTCTGACTTTAAAACTTGCAATTCTGGCTTTTTCCTCACAATTCTGACTTTATAACTCACAATTCTGACTTTATTCTCACAATTCTGAGTTTATAACCCGCAATTTTGACTTTATTCTCACAATTCTGAGTTTATAACTCGCAATTTTTACTTTTTCCTCACAATTCTGTTTATAATTTGCAATTCTGAGTTTATGACTCGCAATTCTGACTTTTTCCTCGCAATTCTGAGTTTATGACTTGCAATTCTGGCTTTTTCCTCACAATTCTGAGTTTATAACGTGCAATTCTGGGTTTTTCCTCACAATTCTGACTTTATAACTCGCAATTCTGACTTTTTCCTCACAATTCTGACTTTATAACTCACAATTCTGACTTTATTCTCACAATTCTGAGTTTATAACTCGCAATTTTGACTTTTTCCTCACAATTCTGTGTATAATTTGCAATTCTGAGTTTATTACTCGCAATTCTGACTTTTTCCTCGCAATTCTGAGTTTATGACTTGCAATTCTGGCTTTTTCCTCACAATTCTGAGTTTATAACGTGCAATTCTGACTTTTTCCTCACAATTCTGACTTTATAACTCACAGTTCTGACTATATTCTCACAATTCTGAGTTTATAACTTGCAATTCTGACTATTCTCACAATTCTGAGTTAATAATCCGCAATTCTGACTTTTTCCTCACAATTCTGACTTTATAACTTGCAATTCTTGCTTTTTCCTCCCAATTCTGACTTTATAACTTGCAATTCTTGCTTTTTCCTCCCAATTCTGAGTTTATGACTCCCAATTCTGAGTTTATAACTTGCAATTCTGGGTTTTTCCTCACAATTCTGACTTTATAACTCACAGTTCTGACTTTTTAAATTCTTAAATTAGTTCTTTTATCCTTGACATTGCCATCGCTTTTGATTTTAGAAAACCATGAACATGCATAAAAATGTTCTTTCTATTGTTTCTATAATTTGTATATATCCTTATTATGACATTAATTATTATAATAGAAATAATATTGTCCTGTCTTCACCAGACTTTAAAGTGTTCTCCGAACAACTACCTCACTCACACCTGGTGGAACCCCGTGTTTAACTTCTTCGAGAGGAACGTCCAGACCCAAGTGCCCTGTTCTTTCTGCTGGCCGATCACATGGCCCCCTGCCTGCCTGAAGAACCCCTGCAAGAAATATTCCATGGTGCAGAGCAGCCGAGAGGAGTGATGCGCTTCGACCACCACATGGAAATGCTTTGTTTTTGGCTTGTGGCTATCTCAGTGTTTACACCATACCAATGACCAAAGACTGTTCGGCTATTGTTTATAATTACATCTCATTTAACAAAGAGCCAAACAGCTCATAATGACCAAAAATTGTAAAACTTACTAATATTTGAAAAGTTTTTTTTTTTTTTTTTTTTTTTTTTTTTTTACATTAATTTATATTCCTTCATTGTGGCTATTTAAATAAGCACTTTTGTACGTATTTTAAATGGCCTACTGGACGTGTTGTAAAATGATGGATTTTTGGGAAATCTCTATCAAAACAAATCTATCAGTTTGTGCATGCTTCTTAGTTGTCATATTTTCCTCTTGATTTTTTTTTCTCACCTTCTATTTAATTGTTATTTAAAACAGGTTTGTCATAATGTTGACAAACAGGTTTGTCAGTTTAAACTGGGTTTTAAATGCATGCATTCAATTTTAGTTTAGTTTATTTTATGCTTATTTTCTAGGACCTATAAAAATAAATGGTCTACATTAACACCTGGTGTACTTCTTGTTGCATAAAATTCTCAATTATCACTTTCAAAATTGCATTGAGGCAGCAAATTGGGATGCTTAAACCTGTAAATATAATTACATGTCTTTTCATTTTTAAATTAAGTTTTACTGTTATTTTAGAGGCTCTACAGAAAAATATTTATCATGATTATTGATATTTGAGATTGTTAAAATACATTCTTCGTTTAGAAAACTGACTCCTTTATATATATATAAGGAGTCAGTATATATCATACAGTATATTATATACAATATATATATTGTTTTCCTTGACAAAAGAAGTGAAACTCCATAAAAATGGGTTATCATCTCTTGTGAAACTTGTCTGCTTCCTCTATTGGATAGTGACCTCAGTTGAACTCACCCATTCGTGCTCGTCATCGGTTGATTCACCAATCAGCTCTCAGCGTGCTCCTCTCAGCCAATGGGAAATACAAAAACACGCAACCCATGCTGCAGCTCCAAGAACACAGTCAGGAAGAAAATGTGTTTGATCAGCAGCAGATAGGAAGTATTGATCCGGAGGAACTATGCGTCTGTTTTAGGAGTCAGTGGATCTGAAAAGCGAGCGAGTCATGGACGCTTCCCCGGGTCTGCTGTGGCAGTATGTGTTCTCGCCTGCGAACCTTGTGGGTTTCACTGCGTTCGTGCTTGTTTTCTATGTACTGCAACAGTACCAGAATCATCACAGATACGCGAACATCCCTCCGGGTCCAAAGCCATGGCCCATCGTGGGCAACTTCGGGGGCTTCTTAGTGCCTTCATTTATTTTAAAACGATTTGCAAAGAATCGGGAAGAGTTTGCAAAGACGGTCTCAAATCCGCTATCACCTCAGGCTGGACTTATCGAGATGTCCAAACTGTATGGAAACATATTCAGCATTTTTGTTGGGCCTCAGCTCATGGTCGTGCTGACGGGATATGACGCTGTCCGGGACGCGATGTTAAACTATCCGGAGGTGTTCTCTGACAGACCACATATACCGCTAGTTACTATTATCACCAAGAGGAAAGGTAAGATAACCAGTCGTAGTCAGTGATTGCTGCATGCATGATAATAGATCAGCAGATTAGAGCAGAACACAATTAGAGTTAAATAGAATAGAATAATATGAATAGAACAGTTGAAGAGACTGTCTCAAAATTGAACAGAACAAAAAACAGAATAGAATAGAGCAGAGTATGACAGACTGGAGCAGAATAGAATAGAATAATTTAGAATGAACATAACAGCAGAAGAGACTGACATGGAATAGAATGGAATAAAACAAGGCAGAATGTAATCGAATATAACAGAGTGTGATAGACTACAGCAGAATAGAATGATTTAGAATTTAACAGAATAGAACAGTAGAAGTGACAGACAGAATAGAAAAGAACAGAATAAAACAGGGCAAAATAGAATAGAACAGAGTATAATAGACTAGAGCAGAATAGAGCAGTAGAAGAGATTGACAAATAATAGAATAGAACAGAATAAAATGGATCAGAATTGAACAGAATAGAATGGTATTAGAGACTCATACCAGAAAGAATAGAACAGAATAAAACATGGTAGAATAGAATAGATCAGTAGAGAAGACTGGAGTAGAATAGAATAGAATTATATAATTCTGCAAAACAGAATAGAACTGAACAGGACAAGCGGGAAATGAACAACATAAAACAATAAAGTTGAACAGAATTATACAAAACGGAATAGGAAAAAAATAGCAGAATAGAATAGAACAAAGAAGAAGAAAATATAATTTCTGGGCCTGAATAGAATAGATCAGTAGAGTAGACTGAAGCAGAATAGAACATAGTGATATAATTCTGCAAAACAGAATAGAACTGAACAGGACAAGTGAGAAAGGAACAACATAAAACAATACAGTAGAATAGAATTAAACAAAACAACAGTTCACAATAGAATAGAACAGAAAAGAATAGAAAAAAATAGCAGAATGGAATAGAACAAAGAAGAAGAAAATATAAAATCTGGGCCTTAATAGAATAGATCAATAGAGTAGACTGGAGCAGAATAGAACATAATGATATAATTCTGTAGAACAGAATAGAGCTGAACAGGACAAGCGAGAAATGAACAACATAAAACAATAAAGTAGAATAGAATTTAACAAAACAGAATAGGTCACAATAGAATAGAACAGAAAAGAATAGAAAAAAATAGCAGAATGGAATAGAACAAAGAAGAAGAAAATATAAAATCTGGGCCTTAATAGAATAGATCAATAGAGTAGACTGGAGCAGAATAGAACATAATGATATAATTCTGTAAAACATAATAGAGCTGAACAGGACAAGCGAGAAATGAACAACATAAAACAATAAAGTAAACAAAACAGACTAGGTCACAATACAATAGAACAGAACAGAAAAAATAGCAGAATGGAATAGAACAAAGAATAAAATATAATTTCTGGGCTTGAATAGAATTGATCAGTAGAGTAGACTGGAGTAGAATAGAACATAATTATATAATTCTGCAAAACAGAATAGAACTGAACTGGACAAGCGGGAAATTAACAACATAAAACAATAAAGTAGAATAGAATTATACAAAACAGAATAGGAAAAAATTGCAGAATAGAACAAAGAAGAAGAAAATATATAATTTCTGGACCAGAATAGAATATATCTGTAGAGTAAACTGGAGCAGAATAGAACAATAATATAATTCTGTAGAACAGAATAGAACTGAACAGGACAAGCGAGAAAGAAACAACATAAAACAATAAAGTAGAATAGAATTTAACAAAACAAAACAGAATAGGTCACAATAGAATAGAACAGAAAATAATAGAAAGAAAATAGCAGAATGGAATAGAACAAAGAAGAAGAAAATATAAAATCTGGGCCTTAATAGAATAGATCAATAGAGTAGACTGGAGCAGAATAGAACATAATGATATAATTCTGTAAAACATAATAGAGCTGAACAGGACAAGCGAGAAATGAACAACATAAAACAATAAAGTAAACAAAACAGACTACGTCACAATACAATAGAACAGAACAGAAAAAATAACAGAATGGAATAGAACAAAGAAGAAGAAAATATAATTTCTGTGCCTGAATAGAATAGATCAGTAGAGTAGACTGAAGCAGAATAGAACATAGTGATATAATTCTGCAAAACAGAATAGAACTGAACAGGACAAGTGAGAAAGGAACAACATAAAACAATACAGTAGAATAGAATTAAACAAAACAGAATAGTTCACAATAGAATAGAACAGAACAGAATAGGAAAAAATAGCAGAATAGAATAGAACAAAGATGAAGAAAATATATAATTTCTGGGTCAGAATAGAATATATGTTGAGTAAACGAGCAGAATAGAACAATAATATAATTCTGTAGAACAGAATAGAACTGAACAGGACAAGCGAGAAAGAAACAACATAAAACAATACAGTAGAATAGAATTAAACAAAACAGAATAGTTCACAATAGAATAGAACAGAACAGAACAGAATAGAAAAAAATAGCAGAATGGAATAGAACAAAGAAGAAGAAAATATAAAATCTGGGCCTTAATAGAATAGATCAATAGAGTAGACTGGAGTAGAATAGAACATAATGATATAATTCTCTAAAACATAATAGAACTGAACAGGACAAGCGAGAAATAAACAACATAAAACAATAAAGTAAACAAAACAGACTAGGTCACAATACAACAGAACAGAATAGAACAGAAAAAATAGCAGAATGGAATAGAACAAAGAAGAAATAATAATTTCTGGGCTTGAATAGAATTGATCAGTAGAGTAGACTGGAGCAGAGTAGAACTGAACAGGACAAGGGAGAAATGAACAACATATTAGTAGAATAGAATTAAACAAAACAGAATAGATCACAGTAGAATAGAACAGAACAGAATAGGAAAAAATAGCAGAATAGAATAGAACAAAGAACCTGGGCCTAGTTTCAGAAATCCAATTCATTGTACTTTATATAATACCAAATATTGGTCACCTTATTGGGGATCATAAAATAATTTTTTCGCGTTTCAATATGAAAAAGCAAAGCTTTGTATGTTTGAAGTGGATGTCGTTCGCAGGGATTGTGTTTGCACCCTATGGCCCGCTGTGGCGGACGAACCGTAAGTTCTGTCACAGTTCTCTGCGCAGCTTTGGCTTCGGGAAGCTGAGTCTGGAGCCGTGCATCAGCGAAGGCCTGACCATGATCAAAACAGAACTGCGGGACCTCATCGAGAACGCGGGGCCGTCAGGAATCGACCTCACTCCTCTCATCAGCAATGCAGTCTCCAACGTCATCTCCTCCCTGAGTCTGGGCCAGCGTTTCCATCACCAGGACCAGGAGTTCCGGACCATGCTGGATCTCATGTCTCACGGGCTGGAGATCAGCGTCAACACCTCCATTCTGCTGATCAACGTGTTCCCCTGGCTCTACTACCTGCCCTGGGGCGTTTTCAAGGAGCTGCGGCGCGCCGAGGTCGACATCACCGCCTTCCTGAAGAAAATCATAGCGAGGCACAGGGCCACGCTGGATCCGGACAATCCCAGGGATTTCATAGATATGTATCTGGTGGAGATGCTGGCGAAGCAAAGGGAAGAGAGTTCAGAAGAGTGCTTGTTCTCAGAAGACGATCTCTTCTACATCATTGGGGACCTCTTCATCGCTGGCACTGATACCACCACAAATAGCGTTCTGTGGAGTATTCTCTATATGGCCTTGCATCCTGATGTGCAAGGTAAGGGTGATGTCATTTACAAACATCTGAAGGTACTTTGGCTGATAATATACGAGCTCTTTGTCTGGTGACCCCTCAGAGAGAGTTCAGCAGGAGATTGATGGCGTGGTGGGATCCGAGAGAGTCCCGTCTCTGACCGATAAGGGCAGTTTGCCGTACACAGAAGCCACCATTATGGAGGTGCAGAGGATGACTGTAGTGGTTCCTCTGTCAATACCCCACATGGCCTCCGAAACCACTGGTGAGTTTTGGTCTTTGGCAGAAAAATACAGAAAGTGAGGCAAAAAAAAGTGAGTGCCTTGATTATATTTCATCCCGAAACCAAAAAGAAAGAAATAAGAAATTAGATCCTGCGGTAAGAAAATTAAGCTGATTTTTAGCGGCAGAAAAACTCCAAGAATGATTGGCTATTGCTGTAATGCAAAACAAATGATAAAAATAATAAACATCATAACCGTATTGCAAAAACAATAGTTAGTGATACATTACTCATGTAGTACTTGCTATTGCTATTATTATATAATTTTTTATTTACATTTTTTAATTTACATAGACTCAAAAGTAGATATATATATAAAAAATATTGAAAATTCTTGGGTGAATCATAATCATAACCAGGTCACATTTTACCTCAAATCAAATAATAAATGAAATATATATATATACACACACACACACATGTATGTGTGTGTGTATATGTGGTGAGTAAAAAAAGAAAGAAATGCATATACATACATTTTATTTATACACTATTATATATATAAATTATATATATAGTAGTGTATAAATAAAATGTATGTATATGTATTTCTTTTTTTTAACTCACCACACACACACACACACACACACACACGCACATAAATATATATATATTTCATTTATCATTTGATTTGAGGTGAAATGTGACCTGGTTATGATTATGATTCACCCAAGAATTTTCAATATTTTATATACAGTGTCCAGCTGAAAGTATTTGGACTTTTGTTTTTCTGTGTTGTTTTTTGTATATGTTTGTCTAAAGTAAATTATTAATGAATAAAACTAAACCAGGTCAACTAGAACTGATAATAGTCTACCTTAACCTTTAAAATCTGCATTTTTTTTATATCAGATCCAAAGGTTGTACAACTATTATCACTGTACAAATACTTTAAGAAGACACATAACAAAGTTAATACGTTTTTTTCAATAAAATTTTCAGCTAAATTTGTCTCTTCCCAGAGTTCCGAGGGTACACTATTCCTAAAGGAACAGTTATCATCCCAAACCTCTGGTCAGTACACAGGGATCCTACTGTGTGGGAAAATCCTGATGACTTCAATCCAGCCCGATTTCTGGATGAACAGGGCAAGATTCTCAGGAAAGATTGTTTTATTCCATTTGGAATAGGTATGTTTTCGAATGACAAAATGTAGCCTAAAAAACTGTAATATTTAGTGTTTAAAGTGCTCCTATTATGGTTTTACATATATGTAAATCACGGGCGATCACGGCGGCTGCGGTACCTGGGGGAATGGACAGACGAGGCGAGAGTACAGGAGACGGAAGCATGAGGAGCGACAGAGACGAGAGAGGGGAGAGAGGAAAAAAAAATCTTTGATCCGGTTCCCGGACACACTTCCGCTCGGCCCTCAACCAGCTGAGAGTCACTCGCGGTGCCATGCGATGGTACTGGACATCCGTTGGGGGACGGCTCGATGCTCCTCCGCCTCCTGGCGGACGGCGATGGCTCCTCCTGTCGAGGGCAGCCGGCAGCGAGCCTCCCGTCCCCTGCTCCGCCCCCATCATGGCCGACGGCAACAGGCTCCGGCCCACGGCGAATGGGAGCGACTCCTCCGCTCCCTCGCGGATGGCAGCCATCCCTCCTCGACCCAGGAGGACGGCAGCGAGCTCTCCGTCCCACCTGATCTTCTTTCGATCCAGCACCATCGCCTCGGGCAGCAATCGGCGGCCGACGCTCCCTCGTGCTGCCCGACCTCCTCAGCACCGCGATTCCTCCCAGCAGCGAGGGCTCTCCGACAGCGTGTCCCTCCTTCTTCCCGGGTTTCGGCACCAATGTAACGGGGTTCAGATGTTATGGGAAGAAGGAGGCGGGAACCGGCGAACGTTCAACAATATTTAATAATAAAATACACAAATACAAAAATGAAAGTAAAAGCCAGCAGCCCCTCACGGACGACTGCTGGCGACATAAACAGAAACAAAACATGAACTAAAAATCAGGCCTGTCCTCTCTCGCTCTTCACTGTCGTCGCTCCTCCTTTATGCAATTATCTAATCAACCAATCACATGGCAGTTGCTTCAATGCATTTAGGGGTGTGGTCCTGGTCAAGACAATCTCCTGAACTCCAAACTGAATGTCAGAATGGGAAAGAAAGGTGATTTAAGCAATTTTGAGCGTGGCATGGTTGTTGGTGCCAGACGGGCCGGTCTGAGTATTTCACAATCTGCTCAGTTACTGGGATTTTCATGCACAATAATTTCTAGGGTTTACAAAGAATGGTGTGAAAAGGGAAAAACATCCAGTATGCGGCAGTCCTGTGGGCGAAAATGCCTTGTTGATGCTAGAGGTCAGAGAATGGGCCGACTGATTCAAGCTGATAGAAGAGCAACTTTGACTGAAATAACCACTCGTTACAACCGAGGTATGCAGCAAAGCATTTGTGAAGCCACAACACGCACAACCTTGAGGCGGATGGGCTACAACAGCAGAAGACCCCACCGGGTACCACTCATCTCCACTACAAATAGGAAAAAGAGGCTACAATTTGCACGAGCTCACCAAAATTGGACAGTTGAAGACTGGAAAAATGTTGCCTGGTCTGATGAGTCTAGATTTCTGTTGAGACATTCAGATGGTAGAGTCAGAATTTGGCGTAAACAGAATGAGAACATGGATCCATCATGCCTTATTACCATTGTGCAGGCTGGTGGTGGTGGTGTAATGGTGTGGGGGATGTTTTCTTGGCACACTTTAGGCCCCTTAGGGTGTACTCACACTAGGTACGGTTGCCATGAACCGGGCCCGAGTACGATTGTCCCCCCTCCCCACTCCCCCACTGGCCTGCACTCACATAGGGTTTCAGCATTCGTGCCGGAGCACGCTTACGTCATTATGGTGTGACGGTTTCGGGATAAACAGGAAGAGCGGCGCATCGCTCTGAGTCCATCGCTCTGTTTACTTTGTGGATAATTTTGAGTCGTTTGGTCCACAGCCCTCTCACAGCCTGTTGTTAAACAGATCTATCGCCTTTGTGGCACGAAAATTTTCACGTAATCGTGCTGCTCGTATGAGGAGGTTTGCGTCACGCGTCCTGTTCCGTGCTCCAGCACGGTTAGCGCTCACACTGCATGCGAACCGCGCCCGAGTCCAACTGAACCGTGCTCTGGCCCACCTCTTCCAACCGGGCCAGGGCCGGCTAATCGAGCCGCGCCCGAGCACGGTTCGGAGCACTCACACTAGTCAAACGAACCGCGCTTTGGTGGTCAAACGCACTCGGGCACGGTTCAAACTGGCTAGTGTGAGTACACCCTTAGTGCCAATAGGGCATATGTCGAACGCCGCATTACAAAACCGGAAAACAGAACGCATCGCTTCCGGTTCAGGTCTTTTGTATGTGCTTCATGCATTTTTTTACTGTTTTACTCAAGATAACTTAAAAGGAGCGAGCAAAGATGATCATAACCAATGTCCCTCGCATGTGAAGATCGATATTTAAAAGTAAAAAAAATAAAAATCTTCACACTAACGTTTAGATATTTAAATAGAATAAAAAGCCAATAACAAAGTGAGATAGGTAGCTTAGCTGATTACCTTAAAATTCCATAGATATCGGCATCAGTTCATACGGCTGTTAACACTTTCTATGACAAGCGGATGCGATGAGACCAGGTTTCCGGTTTCTATGACAAGCGGATGCGATGAGACCAGGTTTCCGGTTTCGTCATGCGACGTTCGACATATACCCTATTGGGCATCGTTTAAATGCCACGGCCTACCTGAGCATTGTTTCTGACCATGTCCATCCCTTTATGACCACCATGTACCCATCCTCTGATGGCTACTTCCAAAAGGATAATGCACCATGTCACAAAGCTCGAATCTTTTCAAATTGGTTTCTTGAACATGACAATGAGTTCACTGTACTAAAATGGCCCCCACAGTCACCAGATCTCAACCCAATAGAGCATCTTTGAGATGTGGTGGAACGGGAGCTTCGTGCCCTGGATGTGCATCCCACAAATCTCCATCAACTGCAAGATGCTATCCTATCAATATGGGCCAACATTTCTAAAGAATGCTTTCAGCACCTTGTTGAATCAATGCCACGTAGAATTAAGGCAGTTCTGAAGGCGAAAGGGGGTCAAACACAGTATTAGTATGGTGTTTCTAATAATCCTTTAGGTGAGTGTAGTGTGTAATATAGCTGTTTGTGAATGTAAAAGGTCTGCAAAGTGTAGGATAAATGGAGTTATTGTCTTCCCAAAAGAATCGATTCTGAACTGTATTCAAACCTGTATGTCCCGTCCTTAATCTTGTAATTATATTTTTATTCCTCCTATTTCCCCCACTCTTTCTACCTTTTCCGATTTTCTTTTGTATTGCATATAAATGTCTCCCTTTAGTCTCATTATCCCAATACTGTTGCCACTTTTTAATCACTTTCTCTTTTATTACTGATTTTATTTCTCTTATACTATGTGGTAGTTCAATTTCTACCATTTCGTCATCTACTGCTTGCTTGGATAATTTATCTGCTTCTTCATTCCCTTTAATTCCCACATGGGCTGGAACCCACATAATATGTGCTTCTATCCTACCTTGTTTTAACTCAAAGAGATTTTGAAGGATTTGCATCCATAAACCAAACCCTCATCCTAATCCTAACCCTATAGTAAGTACATGTAGTTAATTATTACTCAGTACTTAAATGTATAATTACACTGTAATACTGACACCTTAAAATAAAGTGTAACCAATAGCCCTTACATGAGATGTTAGGGCTATTGGTCTAAAATTAGCCGGCTTACTTGGATCCTTCCCTGGTTTCCTTATTGGCAATTCCAGTAACTCTTTCCAACTTTGTGGTAGTACCCCCATTTCCCAAATTTTAATATAGAACTCTAACATTACGTTCAACGATTCCTCGCTTAACTGCTTAATCATATAATAGCTGATTTCATCTTGACCAGGAGTAGTTTCTCTCATTCTCCTCAGTGCTCGTTTTAGTTCTGTCATTCCAAATGGGACATCCATTGTATTATCTCTTTTTTCCAATAGATGAGGATGTTCTTTTAATACCCCCTCCCTTTTTTTCTTAAATTCTTCAGTCAGACCAACACAGCTCTGATGATGGTTGCAGTTTAAATACTCTCCTTCCCCTCCCATCATCCAATCACAGCATGGCATTGATTATTGGATCAGGTGGAAACGATTTCTCCTACGAAGAGACAGGGAGAGAGAGAGAGAGAGAGAGAGAGAGAGAGAGAGAGAGAGAGAGAGAGAGAGAGAGAGAGAGAGAGAGAGAGAGAGAGAGAGAGAGAGAGAGAGAGAGAGAGAGAGAGAGAGAGAGAGAGAGAGAGAGAGAGAGAGAGAGAGAGAGAGAGAGAGAGAGAGAGAAACAGAGCACAGCTTGGGCACACACAAACAAAACCTTCCGGCTCTGGACGTAACAACAGCGCTTTTAGTCGTTTGCGTGGTTCACATTTTGACAACGCTGTCGTCTGTACGCGAAAAATGCAAAGGAAAAAACTTCCGTTTTTAGTACATCGTTGTTGTGTAAACGTACCCTAAGTTACCAACTGCTCTTATGATGAGGACTATGTTTAAACAAGTCGTTTCTGTATGCCACAGGTCGCAGGGTGTGCATGGGAGAGCAGCTGGCTAAGATGGAGATGTTTCTGATGTTCACCAGCCTAATGCAGGCTTTCACATTCAGGCTTCCTGAGGGGAAATCTGCTCCCTCCATGCATGGACGCTTCGGCCTGACTCTGGCTCCATGCCCATTTACTGTCTGCGTTAAAGCACGCTGAGCAGGCATCATTGGGAAGCAAATTGCACTGGTGGTCCGTGTTGACCAGGCTACTAAGTAAGGGCTTTGTAGTTGTATGATGAAGCAAAAGGTTTGATATTATTTTTGTAAAATTTGCCTGAACAATTTCAAGAAATAAGAACAAATACCTAAGTATTATATCAGTTTTATTATTGCATTTGTTTTAAAATATTCATTTCTTAGTTTGATCAAACTGAACTGCATTATTTTTCAAAATGATTACTGTACTGTACTACAAGACTGTTATTATTATTTCATTGAATTATTGTCGAAAATGATTTAAAACATTTTATTTCATTGTTAAATGTTATAGTAAAAACAAAACATTTGTTTGATGTAGGCCAGAAAATAGTTTTTTTTTTTTTACTAATACTTTGCTAATTTATTTCATTTGTTCACTAACAATGGACAAAGGGACAATGGACAGTGGACCTCTTTCTAAAAGTCATAAACATTTCCAGGACAGAGTAATTTCCACCACATCTTAGAGATGATGTATCGGCTCTGATGTAATTGTGTGGTGGAAATTATAAAAAAAAAAATAGAATAAAATGGCCAGCTTTGTCTTGCTACGGCTAATTTCAGAGCTAATTGCACGTCCTATATATATATATATATAAACAGTATTTTCACACTTTTTATATAACGTGACAAAAAAATACTGATTGATTGGAAATGATGCACAATAAAATATTCTGCTGAAAAGCAACATTTGCCTTGTATTTCATCATATTTCGTCACTGACTACTAAACAAAATCTGATTCAGTCCTTTAATTTGCCTCTTGAAATATGAGCTAAATCTGACAGGTTTTAAAATGGCCAAAACATAACACTGTTGCCTCCTTGGTAAACAACTGCACTATTTTTTGATAAAACGTTACATTTTTGATGTTTAATAACTTTTATAAATTTTTTACAAGAACTTTAAACACATTGCCAAATAGTTTTATATTATAACAGCAAATCAACAGGTCATACTACTCCATATTATATGTGGGAAAAGGCATTACGCGAGGAGGAAACCACGTGATCAGTTCAACCTTGCTTCAGTTCTCGAGCACGCGCCTGAGAGGCTTCTGTCGGCAGTGTCAATATCGAATCGGCCGCCATGGCATTCATCACGCGCCAGTACATCAGGAGCCTCTCATCTTCTGCAGCACTACATGCAATTAAACATGTCACAGTTATCGGAGGAGGACTAATGGGTGCTGGCATTGCACAGGTAACGACAATGTCATCACTGCATGCATTCATTTGCAAAGAGTTAGTGTAGCCATCCAGGCTACAAGCTAAGTGCTATCACACAGTTAATAAAGAAGATTGTTCTTTATAGTTTCAAGCTGCATGTAGTTGCATTGTAGTGATCAGGATGGGTGTTAATAAATCGTGGCCAATTTGTTGCAAACTTCTCCCACCATGTTGCGACTGTCTCTACTTCTAGAGTGACCTTTCACCCACTTCTGCATATAGTTAAGGTTAATGCTTAATCATGTATTCCTTCCTATCGATTTTGTTTATATAGAATATATATATATGTGTGTGTGTGTGTGTGTGTGTGTGTGTGTGTGTGTGTGTGTGTGTGTGTGTGTTTATAAGCATATTGAAATTGCTTGAAATAAATAGCTTAAAGGGATAGTTCACCCTAAATTTAAAATTCTGTCATTATTTACTCACCCTCAAGTCGGTCTAAACCTGTAGCCTATGACTTTATTTCAGTAACCCATTGTGTGGGCATACTCTCATGAGTCTGTACTTATTCTGAATTAGTAATTATTTATGATCGTTAAAAAAGTATGTTCTATATTAGGGATTTTAATGATTAATCGACGATCGATTAATTGTCGATAATACATTAATCGATAAAACGTATCGATCATGGATTAAACAGGTTCATGCACTTGCGTTGCTTCATAAAATTGAGGTGAAACCACTGGAGTCGCATGGATTACTTTAATGATGTCTTTTTTACTACCTTTCTGCGGCTTGAAAGTGGTAGTTGCGTAGACTGTCAATGGAGGAACAGAAAGCTCTCAGATTTCATTAAAAAGGTCTTCATTTGTGTTCTGAAGATGAACGAAAGTCTTAGGGGTTTTGAACGACATGGGGGTGAGTAAATGATGACAGAATTGTCCCTTTAATGTTTCAGGTTGCTGCATCCACAGGACATTCAGTGGTGTTAGTGGACACATCTGAGGACATACTGAAGAAGTCTGCAAAGGGCATTGAGGCTAGTCTGAAGAGAGTGGCGAAGAAGAAGTTTGCAGAAAAACCTGAGGTTAGTTTGACAGCGCCGACATGAACTAAAGTCTCAAAGTTGTTGATTTCATGTGGGGTTTAATGGCTGATGTTGCTCTATTGCTCATTAAATCACGGAAAGATAACTGTGGCTCACATTCTCTAGGATGGAGAAGCATTCATTCAGAAAGTCCTGAAGAATGTCTCCACAAGCGCAGACGCTGCGTCTGTAGTTCAGGGAACTGATCTTGTGGTGGAGGCTATTGTGGAAAACCTCAAAGTCAAACAAGATCTGTTCGGAGCTCTGGACAAAGTGGCCCCAGAGTAAGAAAAAAAATCATTTTTCAATTTCTCAGGAAACAATGTACAACAGAGCTAAAGGTCCAACGGAGTTGTAACCACTAGATGGCGCAAAGACTCAAAAACAAAATCAATTCTGCATTAAGTTGATCCATTTTTTTTATGTTATGGATTTATGCAGCAAATGAGAATAGTTTTGTGACTGATATTTTGATACAAAAAAAATATGTATGTTCAAGGTAATTAAATCAACAGTTTTGCAATATCTGAAGAATATGGAAAATATGGTATTTGGGGTATAAACTTGACAAACATAATAAACAGTTGGCTGACTTTTCCATTTGTTGACATGATATTGTTAGATTTAAATGGTCAATTTATGGTAAATTCACCTTATTTATAATGAAACCATCAAATTTAAATACATATGCTAATCATAGCATATAATAAAATATCATATTGTTGCTACCATAAAGCTGTATTAAATGATTATGGGCTGTCCTTTGAGCACTATAAGAAGCTTTCATACAATTTTTTTAAATTAAATATTTTCTGTAGTTTTAAAATGAACAAATTGCAATGACTAATATGTATTCTCCTCAGACACACCATCTTCGCGAGCAACACGTCGTCCCTGCAGATCGCAGACATCGCCAGCTCCACGGCCAGATTAGATCGCTTTGGCGGACTGCATTTCTTCAACCCCGTCCCAATGATGAAGTTGGTGGAGGTTTGGATTGAAATTACAATTCACTCACTGCACAACCATCCGCATTAATACAAATGTCAAATTTTGTTCAAGATATTGAAGCTTGCATTGAATATCTTAAACATGAGTAGGTTCATTCTCTTGACTTGACTAACTGTCTTATCTCAGGTGATTAAAGCTCCAGCAACAAGCCAACAGACTTTTGACGCTCTCCTTGAGTTCAGCAAAGCTTTGGGGAAGCATCCCGTCTCGTGCAAAGTAAGCATCTTCTAATACAGTCATGTGAGAAAGAAAGGACACCCTTTTGAATTCTATGGTTTTACGTATCAGGACACTAATACAAATCATCTGGTCTATAGCAGGTCTTAAAATTAGGTAAATACAAAAACATGATTAAACCATAGAATTCAAAAGGGTGTACTTTCTTTTTCACATATAGACTATATACACTCACCGGCCACTTTAGCTACACTTTGTTAGTACCGAGTTGGACCCCCCAACATTTTTTCAATCTTCTATAGTCTAATTTTGGTGAGACTATGCAAATTGTAGCCTCAGTTTCCTGTTGTGGTTCAAGATTTGAAAAAGTCCCTCAGCTTCCACTTGCTGTCTCCTCTCAGGACACTCCAGGTTTCATAGTGAATCGTCTGCTGGTTCCTTACATGATGGAGGCCGTTCGACTACACGAGAGAGGTACGTGTGTGAAGCAGTCAAGGGCGACCAAAACATATTTTGGTTCGGGGTTTTTTTTTCTTCATAATGCTGTATATTTTTCTCAGGTCACGGCTCCAAGGAAGACATTGATGTGGCGATGAGGCTTGGGGCTGGTTATCCTATGGGTCCGTTTGAGCTTCTGGACTATGTTGGATTGGACACTTCAAAGTTTATTATTGACGGTGAGCATTTCTAATTGACTGTACCCAGTTTTAATGTAATAGTATCGTGTTGAGGATTTCTAATTCTGTGGTTGTGTAGGTTGGCATGCGATGGACCCCGATAACCCCCTGTTTGGCACCAGTCCCCTGCTCAACAAACTGGTGTCAGAGGGCAAGTTAGGCAAGAAAACTGGCGAGGGATTTTACAAATACAAGTAACAAGTGAAGATTACCAGCCTTTCACTTTATGAACCGACAAAAAATGTCCAGTCAACGAAATGCACTGGACTAAGCCGCTAGTCCTCAAAAGACTGTTTATGAATTGCACCAGTTTTAATGTATATAGTCAGGAATGAAACCTAATTAGTGATCAGATGCACCAGTTTTCCCAGGGAAGTCCTGTATGAAATTCTGGATCAGATCAATAGGGACATGAAATGTTTATAAGACAGCAATGTCTTCCTCTACATCTAGTGCCTTGCTACGATTCTATGAACTTTGAATGTGTCGCATTAAAAGGTTTGAAAATGTTTCAATGTGTTTTTTAATTATTCATTGTCATATACACATCAACTGATATTAGCAGGAAGACAAGCTTTTATTCGTTATTGTCAATCATTATTGGAGTAATGATGTTGTGAGGTAAACTTCGTAGTACAACATTCAGCCACTAGAGGTCGTTGTTTCATCATTAATTCAAACTGAGTTCATTCTCAACAATTGATCTTAAAGGGACAGTTCACCCAAAAATAAAAATTCTGTCATCATTTACTCGCCCTCAAGTTGTTGCAAACCTGTATGAGTTTCTTTCTTCTGTTGAACACAAAAGAAGATATTTTGAAGAACGATTGGAACCAAACAGTTGTTGGGCACCATTGACTTCCATAGTATTTTATATTTCTTTCTACTATGGAAGTCAATGGTGCCCAACAACTGTTTTGTTACCGACATTCTTCAAAATATATTCTTTTGTGTTCAGCAGAAGAAAGAAACTCATACAGGTTTGCAACAACTTGAGGGCGAGTAAATGATGACAGAATTTTTATTTTTGGGTGAACTGTCCCTTTAACTTAAGTGTTATGTAAATGCGCTCCCTGCACATAAATCTAGTCTTCCAAAAAGCAAATATTAATGAATTCACAAAATTACATGTACGTTGGCCTTAAAAACTATATGGACACTCCGCTCACACATAAAAATGAATAAATAGAATATTAAACCAAGTGACATTCATGTTAAAGACTAAAGATTTTAATGTCCAAATACATTTTGACATTTTGTAGCCACTGTATGATTCAAAATCATAGAGAAAGCTCATTGAAAAAATCTTGCATTTTAGTTGAAGTTATGAATATTAAAATAACATTGATGAATAATGTTTATTTATGCTTTATATGAACTTTTGGTGCTTCTGAATGCTGGTTTGCTGTTTTTTTTTTTTTTTTTTTTTTTTTTTTTTTACTAAATCTGACTTACTAGTTTTTTTAAATAAAGGCACTTTACAGTGAACTCAAGATGCTCTTACTGTGGACTCGCATCACATTTTGATGTAAGAACTTTGCCTTCTGAAGAATTCATGAAAATATTGTATAATGTATTTCAGTCCTGACTGCATATGCATTTATATTAGACATGTAATTCCAGTTGTTGCAAACTTGGACAAAAAAACAAAACAAAAAAAAGATAGGCCAGCAACAGGGGTTTGTCATCAATATTATTAAGAAATTTCACATGGAGCTATGGAAATATTCAAAACATTGATTTCTTAAATTATCATTCAAAACTAGGCCAACATCTCTAATTGTACAGTCCAGAATAAGTACAATATTATGATAAACATCTTCATACGACAAGCCTACGACAAAATGGCTTTTTAAATCTAATTGCATTAGGTTAAATATTAGTGGCAGCTGCAAATAAATGAGTTCCTACTGTAGCTTTCCAACTCACTTTTCCCCCCCGGACGGTGAGGCCTTCCTGGGAATCCCGCCGTCTGCGTCTGGACACTTCATGGGAACAGTGGAGAGTTTCCTACTACACGACTTTCCAAACAGCCATTTTTGTCTCATTTCTCGGTTGTGGTGATTGTTCTGGAGCCGCTGGTCACTTTGTGTTTGAGGTTCTGGCAGACAGCCATCATTACAGCGATGCCCACGAGACCATAGATATTATACAGAGACATGTATGCACGAGACCAGACTGAGACTGAGTGAGTAAATGACATCATACCTACATCATATTTCACATCATCATTATGTTCGGAACCACGAGGACAGCGCGATAAAGCTCACATCAAGTCAAAACACTTCGAACTTACTTATTACTGTATTTACATACAAGTATGTGAGGGACAATTTATCATTTAACTGAACTTTTTAGCTTCTTAAACCGCGGTGATTTCTGCGAATAATGGGCCTATTTTCAGTTCAAATATTTAAAATATAACGTCTTCCTGTTGTTTCTACATTAATTTGGCGATTAGGTGCGATTATTTACAGAATTATTTTTTGTCACTTTTTTAAAAATCGATTGACAGCGCGTTTTTATATTATATTAATATTGAATAGGCTATTCCTATTTTCACAAAATTAGTTCAAACAGTAATTAGACCCAAGATTACGAATAATAGGCTACACACAAATATGTACAATATGATATCGATACAAAGAGTTTTAGTGTGTGTGTGTGTGTGTGTGTGTAAATGTTTAAACCACTGTTTAGTTATTTTCTGGTAGGTCTGTAGGGTACTTGGGTAACTTATTTCTGATGTCATATTGCACTTACCTTATTTTAACACTTATATTTAAACAGAAGACAGCTTCATTACTGCAACATCCACTGTT
The DNA here is from genome assembly GCF_964197995.2 of Scardinius erythrophthalmus. Taxonomy (NCBI): domain Eukaryota; kingdom Metazoa; phylum Chordata; class Actinopteri; order Cypriniformes; family Leuciscidae; genus Scardinius; species Scardinius erythrophthalmus. Next base: position 40,221,820 of record NC_138223.1, read on the forward strand.
TAGTCGTTGTAAAATGCTTTTCCCCTTTGAATAAATGTAGACCTATATAAATTAATGCTGTCAAAACGATTAATCGTGATTAATTGCATCTAACAAACGTTTTTGTTTATATGTGTGTGTATTTATATATATATATATATATATATATATATATATATATATATATATATATATATATATATATATATAAACAAACTTATGTTAGATGCATTTGATCGATTTTACAGCACTAAAACAAATGCATGTAAATGAGCTCGTGACAAATTCAATATTTGTTTTAGTCTTTTACATACAGATAGTTTAGTATGCTCGATACTATAGGTGCTGTATGTATCAGATAAACGACTACTTCTGTACATTAGTAGTGTAATAAGGCAGTCATGTTTTTATTTCATCTTCTTCCAGTAGGTGGCGCCCTATCATACATTGTCCTCTATAGCCAATTCAATTGTAGAGACAAACATCCTTGATGAGACCAAAAAAAACACTTGCCAAACATGAGCACAACACCCACAAAAAAGCATCAAGACAGAACAAAAGACTGTTAACAATTAGAATTCTGTATAATTGTGAATCATATAGGCTGAAATGACAAGCATTTTATTAAGAACTACACTTAAACATTATTTGTTATGTCCATAACTCAGATGGCAGTGTTTCATGCATGAGGTGGCACTGTAGTAGCATAAACGTCAACGGTGACGGTGAGCTTTACTGATGCTAAAACATTTATGCAGAACATCCTACATTCACAGTTCTGTGTGCTGTCTGTCATAGTGAATCTGCCATTGCATACTGAAAGAGTTAAAGATTAAAAATGATGCTTTATATAATTGTAGACCCCCAATTTGAGCATTTGTCAGGAGTATAATGAATGGCCATTTAATTATTTTAGCTATATTGCAAATCATCCCTTATTATCATGTACTTAAGGCCGAATGAATATTCAAATGCATATTAAAATGAACACTTATTTCTCGTTGATTTTAAGAAGCCGTTTGAAGTTTCCCCAGAGATCCACCGGATATATTCTATAATTCCTAATGCTTCTTCTAGGATGCAGAAATGCGCTCTCTCTACTTAACCGAGAAATATTTTAGTGTATATAATAAAATAAACATACTGCAATCGTTTTCAGTCAAAGATGCCTATTTATTTTCATAAAAAAAGACATGTTGAAACAGTTCGAATGTGACCACTTGGAAGCAAAATGCTACGCCAAGTTAACGATTCAAAATATGACAATGAACGTAAAAAAAAAAAAAAACATCTGAGAATGCTAAAAGAGAATAATTAAAAGGAATAAAATGTGGAAATGTTTGCATGGAATAAACATGGTAAAAGACCACTCTATTACCTACCAGAGAGACAGAGGTACATTGCAATTAAAGAAAGACTGCCAAGTGCTGGGGTAAATATATATAGATATATCTGCTTCATTTGTCAATTTAGATCAATAAAATATAGGCCTCTGGGTACCTACTGTACTCTTTCACCTTTGTCCTAATGTTGCCTGCAAAAATACCAAGAAACAGTGACATCCAGACATCTCTTTTTAAAAAGTACACATTGAGCATTATTTTACATCTGCGCAAGTAGAGACTGAGAAGTCAATATCCGTTACAAATAGTTATCAAAAAGAAGACTTTCAAATGTTATTTCTGCAAGACGCTTCAACAAGAAAAATGGCTTTCCTGTCTCCAAGCTTATTTCGTATACCATTTTATATATATATATATAATATATATATATATATATATATATATATATATAATGATAAAAAAAATCACTTAAAATATACACCAAGAAATGAAAATAAAGAATTATAATAAAAAAAGCATTCAAAATAAACTTGAACCCAAGATGTTGAGGAGAAATCAAAACATCGACCCTTTTTGCAGCAATGTGTCAAAATGCAAAACGCAACCTACGGAGACTGTTTCCAGGGCAACGCGTGATCCCTAAAATGTTGCGATAGAACGTTGTGTGGCGTGTCGGGCTCCCGCGATGCTACATTTTACGGGGCGCGAGAGGAAGTGAGGGAGTGACGTCGTGAACACACAGAAGAGACAGAGGTGCCAAATAACTTAGAATAACTTAGGAACAGGTGTAGGAACGTGTGTTTGTGTACATGTGGCCGTGTGTGCGCTTTACAAACGGTCGAGGAACATAATCAGTGCAACGCCTTCGGCTTCGGGAGTGAATTCAGGACAGAAAACGAAACAAAAAAAAAGGTATTCACGGCGGGTCTGCGTGAGGGCCTGTGTTGGTGATTGTCTGTTCTCAGTTCAACGTCTCTACAGCAGCGCCTGCAGCCGAGGAGCAGATTCAAGGACCGGGACCCTCTGGATATTCCTCAGGGGTCAAGAGGTGACGGAGGGGTGAAAGGTTGAGGAGTCTAGCAGGCTTCCATCTCTAAAAGGGGGCCTGTAGCTGCTGTCTTTGCTTTGCAAGAGGAAAAAGAAGTCCGTTTTCCTCCTGTAGAACACAAATGGAGAGGAAAACGTGGTTAGATATTACAAATGATATATTATTATACTTTAAGGAATAATTCACCCAAAATTGAGAATTCTGCCAACATTTTCGTAATGTTTTTATTTTGGTTTAGGTCCAAACAGTGAATGTCAGCGGCCCAGTGCTGTTTTGGACCCCTATGACTTTCATTGTATGGTCAAAAACTATGGAAGCTCGTTTCCGCCACAGAGTAAAACATTTTAAAAGATAATTGCGACTTTTTTTCTCAGAATTGTTTATCGCAATTCTGAATTCTGAGTTTATTATTCTGAGATGTAAACTCACAATCGCGAGAAAAAAGTCGTAATTACTTTTTTTATTTTCTATTCTGTGGCGGAAACAAGCTTCCATAAAACTACTGAAACATTTTGTTTGGAACAAGAAGGGTGAATAAATGATTTTTTTAGGGTAAACTATCCCTTTAATAAATACACATTTCAGACCTGCAACATATTAGGCACATTACCATATTATTCAATAATTCGTAAATCAATATCATAATCAAAATGTCTCATAATACATTTTGTAAATCAAGTACACAAGAATTTTGCAAGATCAAATTTTAGTCTAATTTCGCGCTAATTCCCACGCGTTATGATTTGTGTATTGCACATGGAGGACATTTAGAGCAAAAACAAGTTTAGAACAAATCGGCACACTCAAAAACGTCCCCAAGCATGCCATTCTGAAAGAAAAAAAATATCCTCACGTCCAACATTAATCAAGAATCGCGTTCTCAGAAGCCCAAAGTTTTTCATCACAAACTGTTTGTCCAATCAGAATCCCTTTTTGAGATGTGAAATATTAAATGTATCAGACTATTTTGGTCGACGAGCTGTATGGGGCTATTTCAGAAGTGCATCAAATGGAATTCCTGATCAAAGTGAGAAGCAGGAATACAGGAGCAAACCTCTGATGGATGGAGCGAGAGAGAGAGAAGAGAGAGACAGATAAAATGCAAGACTAGTAGCGGGCTCCTCCCTGGAGCGGAGGTCGAACGCAACCTTTTTCAGCGAGATGTCAGTTTTGCTCCACAACTCCACCCTGGACCACTTTCACACATAAATACACTCGTACACCCATGTGGACGGCTTTACCACATGTGGATGAAAGGCAACTACTTTTCCAGGGAGATCTGACCCTGGTGTCGAACGAGGATAGAGAAAGAGAGTCACAGAATAAAGTGAGCGGGGACGCTTTTATTTACCTCCCCTTGCCCACCCTTTTCATCCTATGATCTCAAAGCTTCCCTGTGCCCTGCGCCCCCTTCCTGGAGAGCGTTTTCCTTCCCGGCCACAGATGAAAAAATTGGCATGCTTTCCTGCCTTTCCCCGCCAGCCTCCTGTTGGAAGGGGGGGGGGGGCGCGTCGGGGTGTTTGGAGAGGTTAGGACGGTGCCGTCGGGCCACGCTTTACAGTCCTTTCTGATACAAACGCAGGGATTCAAGAGCTACTTCCCATTGGCGCTGAGGAATGTCGAGGCCCTGCTCGCAGGAAATGAAACGCTCCTCTGTATTCGAGGGCCAGCCTCTCTCCGTCCTTCTCTTCGGCTCGCTCTGCGGTAGCGAGGCTGTTCTTTGAAGTGTGGGAGGTTAAGATAACAGGCATGGCCCTGTGTCACTCAATTGGCCCGTTCACCTCCCGGGGCAAATCAAAAAGCCTGCAGCTGGGACCAACACACCTCCTTCCCCCCGGTCTAACCCTTCCTTTTCCACAAAAAACAGAGAAGGCGGCTTGATGTGGTCAGAGAGCAAGAAAAAAATATTGTTCTGAAAAACTGGAGAAAGTGGGCTGCGGTTTTACGTTTGCCGCTAAATTTTCACTGTGCGCAGGTCAAATGTTATAACCGTGTGCATGTGCAGTAATTGGTGGGTTCACTAGGAGGCAGCACTAACAGTTGGAAAGTTGATTTAAAAAATTGTCAATGAATTGTCAAAAAATATACGCTTTTTTCACTTGTTTTTTTTTGTTTTTGTTTTTTTACTTTTTTTAGTTTGTTTTTTTACAGCGCAGTAAGAATAAAACATTCATATTATAATGCATTTAGTTATTTTTTACTGGAAATTAGCAAAGAATACTCAAAGTTTTTTTTTTTAAGTGTGCAAATCTGAAAAACAAGAATGGCTGGAAAGGACTGTTAAAATTATTTTAATTTTAAATATAAAGTAAAAAACAAATCTGCCACTGCAGAATGACAAAATACACTTACAAAATCTATATAACATAAAACTTATGAAAACCAAGATTTAAAAAAAATTATCGTTTCTAGAAAATGTATTTTGTAGGCTATTAAAAATACATTCTCTGAAAAAAAAACTTAAAATATATAAATAACGCAATGTTGCATCTCAAGTAAGTGTAAATATATTCTGTCTTGAGGACAAACTTGTTCAAAGTCAGAAAATAAAAAACTCAAGTCAAGGGAGAAAATGACAACAAAAGATGTGCGAAGAGTTTGAAAGATTTGTACATCTTGAGTTTGACAGCATAAAGCGGACACAAAACCGTGCTCTCCTCTACAGGTCAGGTGAAGTATTACAAAACTGTGGTAGTGTGCATGCTTCGAACGTGGGCTCAGGGTCAAAGAGAACGATAACTGTTAGAAGTAACAACAGCCAAAAAAACGACGTATCCAGGCTTTAGAGGGGTGCCTAAAAATCTGGTGTAAAGCAACTGTTTGTACAGACACTTACTGTAGCTGTTCGTGCGGAACTGGAGAAGGTTCAAAGCTTTACGATGAAACACTGGCAGGGAATGGGAGTATGGACGAAGAGCTCAAATCTGGGTTGTGTTAAGCCTAGTCAGCTGAAAAGGTCCACTTTCACACCAAACTGACTTTGGACCAGTGACCTTGTGTTGTAGCACTTGGCTTCGTTTCTGGTTTGGCAGCATCCTTCAAGGAGTCCATAAAAATTCAACAGGCACTATAACCAATGATCTGCGAGGAGGAGGAGGAGGACGGGTTCAAAAAACTCGGCCTGAGTAATAAAAACAGCACCTGGATGAAAAATCGGATTTAGACAAACCGCTTGGTTCAGTCAGCACTTCCTTTGGCCCTGAGACAGTAACATTAAAGAAGGGGAAAACTCTTACAAACCAACCGAGGCTGTGGCCTTTCTGCTGTGATCTCTCTAAAAAGGCGGAGGAAAGAATGTTCACCTCAATAAAACCCTCAATACAACAACAAAAAAACATCAGGTGAGGGTAGGGGACACGAAGGCTTGAGTGGGGTCTTCCCACATCTGAGGAGCGATGGGATGGGAGCCCGGGAACGACGTGCTCCTGCAAAGCCTGAGCGGCACTATCAAAGAGCAGCACAATGACTGCTCCCCTCCACCGCCCGGACGCTTCAAAGGAGGAGCGGGGGGACGGGGAGCGGGGGTTACGCCTGCTTTCACAATAGGAGCCAGATTTACTCCCTAGGAGAGGAACTCCAGAAAAGAGCAGACGACGGCTGGGGCGTGGAAGAGCGAGAGCGACAGAGGAAACGTAGTAGACGCCACAAGGTTTACTTGATTCCTCTGCAGCTTGGCGTGCTACGGTGGGTCTACATCTGGAACCATCCAGTGATCTATACGAAGGATCTGATGGGGGTGATTCGCATGTTGAATTCAACAATTTCTGCAAGTTTGTTCCTTGCACCTACATACCAGCAACTCCCAGACTCTCTTTTTATAGCGCTGCAGAGGTTCTTGGCAGCAATACAAGGAAGGAAACCTCTGGGTTTCCGCTGCGCTCAGTGATATTAACCAGTTTATTGACAGTGACTCATACTTGAGGGTTTAGCATTGACTTGAATTGAGAATTCATTTTCAACTTGAAGGCAGTTCCTGAATTTGGATTGAGATGGAGTAAGAGAGGATTGGATTGATTGAGAAACTATACAAATTAACTGAACTTTTTTCCTAGAAATGCAAAGTATGTCAAAACAAAGACTTGTTTGAAATTTTTAAAACAGACAAAGTCTTGACAGACAGACAGATAGCAGACAGATAGATAGATAATGCCCCCTATAAAACTTGTATTGTTTATACATTTCATCATACTTGATAATTACAATTTGTTGAGTAGGGTGGAAGAACACTTTCCCATTTCCCAGAGTAAATTCAGTAAATCCCTGTTCTTGTCAGTTGAATTGAAATTCCAGTTCCTAACCCTTCCTGTGTGAAGTGGCCATTCAATTAAAATTTACACTCATGAATTGAAAGGGAACCAATTCTTTGAATTCTGCCCAACCCTGACTCTAGTTACGTGCTTTTACCCATGCAGGTCCAACCTGTCCAATCCAAACATTTCTGGTAAAGCAACTCAAGGTACTTCGTTCCAGCTTTCTGTAAATTGAAAGGGTTTTCAGGCACAAAGAGTATCAGTTATTCTGCCATTCATGTGCCGGAGGCAGAGTGGACATTAAGAAGAGAGACAGGGCGCTCTCATCAGCACACAAGGGACTTTCAGTTTCTCCCTCTCATGCCTTTTCATCAAAGGCTGACATCTGACTTCTGGCCTCACTCATCACAGACACAGAGCTGGATAAAGACGACCCGATTCGGGCACAGCTGTCCAGCAGCACTTGCTTCACAGAGCAGGCTATGACCTCCAAAGTGCCCAGTACCTCCAACGGTTTCCCACACTGCCCCACTATTGTCAACCTCTGGAACACTGAAAGCTTTCAAACCTTTGGCCGAACACTCCCAATAGTACGGTAAGCCTCATATAGGGGCTTGCCAACATCATCAAACTCGGGCGAAGAATGACGCCATAAAAATCAAAAGTGAAACGCCGCAGAACAGTCATCGTAACACAGAGTCAATGTCCAGGTGGCAACAAAGCAGCATGTTGAAATGTGCCAGACTGTCGTGACTCACAACCTTGGCTTCTTTGAATGACTAAGACTGCATCTTCAGCGCCAGCTTCCATTAAAAGACCAGCATTGTTACATGGCTTTCCCCGTTCCCAATGAAAAAAATAAAAAAATGCACAGTGGCAAAAAAGTAACAACACTGAGGGCATGTATGCCCCAGCTCAGATAACAATCTCAAAGCCTGCAAATCACAAGGGTTAGTCAGACAAAAGCTCTCACAGATAAATCTGAGAAACAGACACAGTTAAGAACAAGAGGATGTGGAAATGTTGTACGAGCAGGAAAAGTGGGATGTGTGAGGAAGAAAATTCTATAACCTAAAATTACTCCAATGTGCATATTTGTTTTTAAGTCAGAGTTAAGGATTATGTGTCATAAGGCATCTAATAAAGACCGAGCAGTCCTTCAGACCAAAAATAAAAAAACTAGTTTTCTCCCTGAGAAATCCCCTATTTTCCACCCTGAATGTCTTACACACACATACTGAATTCCTGTGACATCTACTAATAGATACACTGCAAACATGTTTTTAATTAGCCCTTTTTGACTCGTTTTCCTGGAAAATATCCAAACATTATTAAATCAAGATTTTAATTGTTTTTAAAGCATATGTACAAAACCATTCAAAATGAATGAATGTACAAAACCGTTATATATAATTTTATTCTTTAAGGACTGATTAAAGTGATCAGTAAAGACTTTTATAGTGTTACAAGAGAAATCAGTGCTGTTCCTTTGAACTGTCTATTGGAAAAAAGTAATGTTTCCACAAAAATAAGGCAGAACAACTGTTTTCCACTTTGATAACAATAAGAAATGTTTCTTGGGCATCAAATCATCATATTAGAATGATTTCTGAAGGATCATGTGACACTGAAGACTGGAGTAATGATGCTGAAAATTCAGCTTTACATCACAGGAATAAATTACATTTGAAAATGTATTCAACTCAGATAACAGTTATTTTAAATTGCAATAATATTTGACAGTATTGCTGTTTTTGCTCAATTTTTTTCACTAGATGTGCATTTTGTTTAAAGAATAGAGATTCATTCTCTAAAAATATCTTATTTAGCGGTGCTTCAGGTAAATTTATCTCGTTTTAGGGTCTTTTAACTGGATATTTAACCTGGAAAACAAGCACAAAATATACTCGTTAAGAACAGGATTTTTTACATGCTATTATGATCCCATCAATTATCAAAAATGTTATCACTTTATTTAAAAGTATTAAAGTGTACATTTGTCATTTGTAAGGCGAATAAATGAAGACAAATTTGATGTTTCGCAGTCTGTCGGATCTGCATAAATTGACAAGCAGTGGCAATATTCTCTGTTTTATGTATATTAGTTTAAGGTTGTCACGATGAATCAGCTGGAGCGTCAATCCCCAGTTCACTAATTACTGAACCGAACATAGAGCGCCTTTTAGCTGCGTTTTCAAAGCTCTTGCAGCCCACAGAAACAGAAAAAAAAGAAGAAAGAGTGTGAAACGGTCCAATTTGTGTTCGGGAGCCACAGGGTAGTGAACTGATCAAACGTAAAACCTTTGTCTTGTAGCTTTTTGGGAAGGAGCATATTTGTCACATCTGTGCAGCTTTCATGACAAAAAGAAGTGGAAAAACAAGATGTGGGGTGACTTAAGAGGGAAAATAGATATGTTCTCATGCTCACTACTGTCCTCGATGCTGAAAGACTTTCACATGACGGAGAGGATTCTCTTCTTTGTTTAGAGAACTAAATTCTTTTAGGCCAGTTGCTGGTTTAATTGCTAAAAAATTAAAAAGCAAAACGCAAGCCAAATTTGCTGGCAAGGGCTTCATTCATTCACAGGGTTGGCTAGATAACACATGGGGGCCATATGGGTGAATGCTAAGAGAGTTAGCTTACATCTGGGTCGACTCTTTCAAAACCATCCCAGTTTCCAAATGTTCTCAAAAAAGCGCCAGTCAAACATGGCCGTGAGCCACAGGATTGTATGTTAATGGTGCATGCCAAATATTAATGATGGAAGGAATGAATGAGGAAAGAAACCTGATAGTGTGGACTTGATGTTCTGAGCCGACTTTGTCGAGATTATTCTGTTCTGTGATCTTTCAAACAAATGGTACGCTTGATAAAAGCATTGGTCTTCTGAAAATACTAACTCGCCACCCAATGCCACAAGCCACACATCAGTGTACAGGAAAAGGGGTGTAATGGAGTTCTTAAACAGAGTTAGGAAAGAAAAATGACTTGTCACAACGATTCATCGGTATGTTCATAAGAGTAAACCCTTTAACAATAGCGCTCACACACACAATGCAAACAACAGCTTTCGTAATACAACTGTGAATGGTTGATTGGTGAACTCGAGGTTTGCCTTTAGGATTAGTCTCATGTATTTCTGATTGCCAAGAACCACATTAGAAAATCATGACTCAATCAGACCAGAGGTACGGAAGAGGCTCTTACCATTGTTCAGATGTACGCCGTTTTCATTCTCTGGCCTGTACCTGCAGGAAATCGTAGCTTTTAATTACCAGGATGTGCCTCCAAGTAACATATAAGTCCATCTCTGGTCTTAATTGTCAATGTAGGGCCAACAAACATAATTTGCTGGCACATTTAACACATCAGCATTGTTCATTAAAGTAACAGTTCAACCAATAAAGAAAATTCTGTCATCATTTACTCATCCTCATGTCATTTCAAACCTTTATGACTTGCTCTCTTCCAATGAACACAGAGGGAGAAAATCTGAATAATGTGCTGAACGAATCATTCAGGATGGTTCTTTTCAAACGATTTATTGAAAAGATCTGACTCACAAGAACGTTCCATTCACAAATTAAACATCGCTACAAATTAGTCATATGGACACTTTAAAGAGAGCTTTATGGCATTTTTGTCATTTTGTAGCTAGACAGCCCCAGTACTCATTCTTCAAAAGTTCACCTTTTGTGTTCCATAAAAGAAAAAGTCATATCCATTTGAAAAACATGAGGGAGTGTAAATGATGCCAGATGCCATTTTAATTTTTGGGTGAACTATCCATTTAATTCCATTATACACAACTCTAAATGATCTAGATTTAGCGCCAGATATACATTGTACAAGCACACATTGCAAATGCATTTATAAAAAGGCCAGAACATATAGAAACAATGAAGGAAGCATGTGGACTTTAAAACAGACTAATCCTAAAGACTTATATGTGAGGAGAAGATGGAAAGATGGAGTGGTTGGGTGGGGTGTGCTGTTCATAATGTTGTGAAAAGTACAAATTAAAGAAATGTACAGAACAGTAAAACTGCAGACTTGTGGATTTTCAGGCAACCAACAGAGTCATAAATTCATAAATGTTCATGTTGATTTTAGAAATGTTCTTTTATGGTTGGAATTCGCTGTGTGAAAGCATATATTGAGCACGTGGCATCCCATCATTAACCACTTGTTGCCATTTACACAAACTAAGTGACATTAGCTAAGTTAGTGTGTACATTAATGAAATAGGACAAATTACAGCCAGAATAGAAGGTTTCTGAGTCTTACCTGGGGCAGGTTCCTGGATCTTTTCCCGCTTCCGCTTCTTTTTCTTTCCCTATAAAACAGCCAGAGGAATATTTAAAGGGCCGCCACGAAAGCATGACACTTCTGCCATTTGCCAACTGAAAAATAAATACTCCTTAGTAAGCTGAACTGTAATAAAATAAAATAATAAATAAAATATCCTTCCTAATTCTTCTGGATTCCATGTTCTAATCACCAATCAGAAAGTTAAACAAGAATCAAACATCTGCCCCTGCTCCAATTGACACGACAAACACTCCTCCAGAGTGAGAAGTCTGGACTGCTTTAGGATTTGTAGCTTACCCAAAATCCCCTGGCAGGATGACTATAGGTATAGATAGTGCCGCACTGTCATTTTGCAGTCCAATATGAGCCACGCTTTGGTTGCCTGCTGTAAAGTCTGATAATCCACTTATTCAGTCACTAATCTGTGTATTCTAGCCCTGGCTGACAGAACCAAGAAGCCCAGAGCAGTAGAAGCGTTGATGACAGAGCAGGGATACGCTCAGAATCCTTAGCACTATTAAATACAAGTGTGCTCCCACCACTAATATATAAGTGGAGATGAAAGTTCATCTGTCTTTGAAGTGTTTCGTTTTAGTCCTGTTGCTTTTCCATTTGGTGATTAGTGTGAAAGCCAGGTTTTAGTTTTAGCATCACATCCTGGCACTTCATATCGAGTGAGATTTATGCCGGTTAAAACTTCACACCATATATTTTGGAGGTGAATTCTACAAGCCTACTTTCTTGATATCTGCCACACATGTGCAAACTAAAGGAATAATTGTATAAAGTTAATAATATTGAGTTAGCATTATATCCTTTCTGGAAAACCACCAGCATTTCTGACTGAGGTTCAGATTGTGACAGAGCGACACTAAGGCACTCATGAAAACACCAAGTAAAATGGCTATTCACGTCACATCCAAAATTTTTGGCACAATGAAATGCTTATAACAAGATGCAAGTGGCCTCATTCATGTACCATAAGCTGAATGGATGAATGTAAATCGTTGTGTAAAAACATCCTAATTCAACAATTGAAGAATTGAGTAAATTGTTCATAAAAAACATTTGTATGAAAACTGTCACATTCAACGCAATTTGCAAAAGAGCATTTTAACAAACAATTTACACAAATTTATCAGGCTTGTGTTTCATGAATCAGTCGTAAAACCAACATCACTTAATATGGCATAATTCGCGCAAACATTTTCGAGAACGATTTACACAAATTCACTCTGCTCATTTCTGAGCTTCATTTCTAAGACTCAGAACAAATTTATCATAAAACCATTCTTATGTAAAGAATCCCTTTCAGTGCAACAATTTACGCAACTTTTTATTTATTTTTTACAAGCAGTCACCAATTCTGCTTGTGTTTCTGAGCCTCATCTATGAAACTCAAGAAGAATGGATGTATAAATCAGCCATAAAACCCTTTGTTTGTAAATTTGTATGAATACACTCAATGCAATAATTTACAGAAAAGCCTTTTTTGAACAATTTACACAAATTTGTTCTGATCACGTTTCATGAATGAGTCCAAATAAAAATCCTTCAAAAAAAATTCTGAATAGCCATCAATATTATTCATTGTAAAACAATGATCAGCCTTTTTGTTATTGTTGTTAATTAAATACAACACATTGCTATCTATCTTGTGAATATTTGCATTATTCAAATATATGTTTGAATAGGATTTTAGACTTTTTAGACCTACGGTTGCACTTTTACAATTTTAGTGTCCTTGTTACACGTTACATGTAGTTACTGTAGTAATAACTTAAATTATGCATAATTACATGCAACTAAACCAACCCAATTCCTAACCCTAACCTTATAGAGAGTACATGTAGTTAACTATTATTACTCAGTTCTTTGAATGTATAATTACACTAACACGTACACCTTAAAATAAAGCGTAACCAAACCTACTTGTTTTACAACAGTTTTTTGTAAAAAATTAACATTCGGACTACAAAACAAACAACATATACTTGTGAATCGTGTCATCTGTAGTAGCCAGTATGCATATATTTTCACTTTTGAAGACATTCACTGCGAGCATTATATTTACTGTCATGCAATCAACACACAACACAACTCTCACTCTCAGGCAGTGTGTTAGTGTGGACACTTACATAATTGTCTCTGGCAGACCATCCTGGGTAAAGCTGCATATGGAGCTGCCGTTCCTTGCGGGCTAATTCGTAATACTTAGCTTGCTCTTCCCGAGATAAAGCATGCCACTGTTCGGTGCAGAGGGAGATTAGAGAGAGGGGGGAAAAAAAGAAGTCAATTACTGACATGCACTTTTAAGTTCCTTCCAAAGAGACGCATGCTGGTGTTTGGCTAAAAATCCTTGTTAACTCAAATGTTGCGTGCGTGTGCGTGTGTGCACGTGTAAATCTGTGTGTGTGTGTGTGTGTGTGTGTGTGTGTGTGTGTGTGTGTGTGTGTGTGTGTGTGCGCGTGCCTGGGGGTGGAATGGAACATGATGAAGAGATTAACATATGCAGCGATGAGAGAAAGGAAGAAAAAAAAAACACGAAACTTTGATTTCATATCAAAACACTGGTTCCAATTTAGCGGCGCTTTACTTCAAACCATGTCAGGGTGCAATTACCCCACACCGCCGCAAAACGGTCCTTTGCTGTGGCTAGCCGCCTCAAACCGCCATAAAGCATTAAATATGTTTAACGGTTCCTCTTTTTCCAACTCCGAAAAAGGAGGAATACACAGTTAAACCAGCTACCTGCCCAAAGCCCCCAATTTCTGAACCGCCAGCTTGTGTGTTGGTGTACTTGTTATATTGAGTTATACAGATGTGCTAACCATGATAGACATCTTCGTGAAGGAAGCCTCGTGGTGCAAGAGACCCAAAGGCGTGAAGGCGAACCATATACGTACCCTCCGGCCGAGGATCTGATTGATTGCGGCGCTCTCCTTCAGCGTGCATTCGGCCACCACATTGGCACGCATCTCTTTCATATACAGCATGAAAGCGTTTAGAGGTTTCTTGATGTGAGGTCTTTTGGGCTCCTGCTCTTTTCTCTGCTCATGCTGAGATTTCCTGGAGAAACAGGAGGAGGAAAGAGTTAAAAACGGGGGGAAGAATTATTAAGTGATACAGGGAAATACAAAGGGGAAAACCGCTCAGAGGGAGGTGCGAAAGCGGCTGCCACAGCGACGCCATGGCGTGTGAGAGCGCCGAATGTCTGATTCCAACCACCAATCAGAAAGCTGCATGAGAGAACAATCTGGGAGCCAGTGCCGAAAAGCTAGCAGCGGCTTTTAATTATGTCCAGTTGGGTGCTTTCATGCAAAGAGATTACTTCACCAGTAATGGCAACCAAACCTTCATATTCCCTCTTTCTAGTCTACGAGAGTCCCAGTGTTTCACTTCCATTGGTGACCTAGAGCTGATTCCTCTTGCCAACTGCACGACTCATAATCGTTGAAATCAGATGCACCAAAAATACACATTTGAGCAGACCGATAAATGGCCTATTATTTGTGTGAATAAATAAAAAATAGAACAGAAAAACAAAAAATCAATGGTTTTAAAGTCGCAATAAAAAGTAGCAACAAATCTTTTGATTCATAGTGACAGATTATTGAAAAAAAATTGAGATGTGGGCATTGCACTCAAAAGTGGAGGCTTGCAAGGGCAGGGTTTAAGCGGACTAAGGCTTTGTCCAGACGGAGAGGCGTTTAGCTGTATACATAAAAAGTTTGTATCATATCGGCGTTTCGTCCAGGCGGATCGGGCGTTTTGGGTAGTCTGAAACCGCTATAAAAAAAAAAAAAAAAAGTGGATACATTTTAAAAAACCACACCCTTGCGTTTTTGTGTGTACAGCCAAAGCCAGCCAATCCGTATATTTTGTGAAACGATGATGTCATCACCCCATGTGTCGACCCTAGTCAGATACCGCTACGTCACGTAACAGCAACAACAACTGCGGACTACATACTTGTATCCATTTCTATTTTATTTCTTTATTTTACTTCTTTAATTCATATTTTCTTTCTTATGCTATGATGCTTGTCTGTTGTCTGATTAGACATTTCATATTTTGTACCAGGGGAGTAGCTAGGGACTCACCGCGCCTTAAAATTAGTCCATATGAGGTGCGTAGACAAAAAATTCCAAGACAAGAGACATCAAAAAGCAAGATAAAATCAAATGCTTTTACTAAAAAGAGTGGGAAACAATGCCAAGCTTACAATAAAACATTGTGCTATTTAAGGGTGGTGTAAGCGATATTTCAAAAACGCTGTTGTACATTGTAAATATTTGAAATCAACCAAAACAAACACACCCCTCTTCATTGCTCCGCCCCAAAATCGCAATCCAATCCTAACCGCCCTGCCCCGAGTCGGTCTCGAACCCCGATCACCAGCATGCGAGGCGAGTGCACTAACAATGATGCTAAACACAGCATTCTCTAGCAGTCGTCAGCGCAACTCTCACTAGCTGGCCTCTCGTTACACACGCAATCCAAGAAAGGATGTCTGTTTATCATAGCAGAAGCGCAACAAAATAATGCTTCACGAAAAATAAAGCGCAGATGATGAACGAATGACAAGGAAGCACAAAAAAATGAACGTAGCAGCTCCAGACAAACGATGACACTCAAACCCAGTGTTACTCACGTGTAGAGCGAATCAAAGCAACGTCCGTGTCTGTTTTCAGGCCTTCCCGCTTAGCTCTCTCCAGCGCTGGGAAGCTTTTCTAATATTAACGCGGTCATAACCCTTTATTTTCCAGGGATTTCTTCTGAGCTTTTCTCTCTACTGTATCTGTATTTCTGCAGTCTTTCTTAAAATCTCCCTTTCTTGCTTGCCTCTCTCCTCCACCGTCATACGCCCCCCTAATGGTGATTGGCTACAGATGTTTGTTGTTGTTTGTGTCGGTCTGACTAACTCACAAACAGCGTTTTACAAATATCGCTTTTTAAATTATTAGTGTTTTTAAAGATTAACTAGAAGACGGAAATAAGCATGCACAAATAAATATACTCTTTCAGCCAATACATCTCATATTAACCAATACCAATAAATTAAAACAAAAAATCTCTAATATTGGCCAATAATCAGTGCTGTGTAAATATATGTGCGAACAATGAACATAAAGACGTTGATTGTATTTTTAGCATGCTGTAGAAAGCTTGCAGCTGAATGGACGAGACACTCACATGTGCATCAGGTCTGTGTCGTGATGCGGTTCGTGTTTCACCTGCGGGTTGACAATGGCGGGATGGGGGATTCCCGTGGCATGGGGTCCAGGAGGGCCTGGTACCATGTGATGAGAGAACCTGAAAGTGAAAAATAATGCGTTGTGTGGGTTAATGTGTCATTCACCGTCCGTATCCATGATCTTAACCTTTTGAATATTCATGCTCTCAAAATCAAATCAAATAAGTCTATGTATAGCCAATGAATGGAATTTTCAGTCTCTACTTTACACAAATAGCTCTAATACAACCTGATCTGCTTACGTCAAAACCATTCGTTTCACAGTTGTCGAAAACCGACGTTCTCTTTAAATGTAGCCGTTTGTGCACTCACCATCCCAGTGGAGGGGTCATCTGTCCAACTCCCCCAGGGGAGAGAGAGTAGAAATTGGGAATGTCTGGTCCAGGATGATGCCTGGGCATACCTGCTTCAGGATTCAAGAAGAAGCGGATGAGAAACCGACAGTGACGTGCGTTAGTGTGAGACGGACACATGTGGAAAACAGCAGTGTGACATCAATGTGTGCTGCACAGTTGGGCCCTACGGTCCGGTGCGGTGCATAAGCGGATCATGGGATAATTAGGAATGCTTTTGCGCTGTTCTAATAAGCCCCGCTGATATGATTCATGCTGCTTATGGATGTCAGTTGGCCTGCGGTACTAAGCTTCTCAACTTCACCCCAAACACACGCGTGCACACTCGCACAAACACACATCTGCACCAAGGTCAAGACAGTGTTTGTGAATCAAGACTTAAACCGAGGAGGGAAAAGTGAAGTAAGGCCCTAGGGCTAAATTAAACTGTCAAAAGGGTGTCCGTTGAAGACAACAAAGCCCTGGGGATATATACACAAACAGCAAGAACATTCAGTTTAAAAACAACCCCTGCATCTCCAAACTGATCATTTTTCTTTCACATGGAGCTCAGAATGTGTGGTCTGTTACTGCAAAAGGCTAAAATAGGCTTTAAATTACTGCGCTAAGTACTAGATAACATCATTGTCTTCCTCATGCGTGGCCTAGATGACATCAGCCAGCAGAAAAGGAAAATCATTTCAGAAAGATGATGAAAATAAACATTTACGTTATACTTTGGAATAATATGCACAGTAGGATCACCAGGAATGTATATTTAAAAGGTAAACGTGGTCTACTTTGATTTCACGCCGACTATCTGTGCTTTCTATGCCAAGTAAAAGGACTGAAACATTAAAACACTGCACATTTACCTGAATTCTTACTGAAAACGATCTTGAAAAGGCTAATCTCTCACATATTCTTTGTGTAAATGTATTATCCATTCCGCCCTCGGCGTATTATGTCTGATGAATAAGTGACTCCATGTTTGTGTTTGTGTATGAAAACAGAGCAAGTTTTGGATCATTGGCCAATCTGCTTGTGGCGTGCAGCCTCATTCAGGCTATTTATAGCTCTCCAGACCTCCTCCACTTCATCACATCCTGTCTGCCCTCTCCCTCGCCGGTTGCCACAGAGGTGAGTGCTCGCCGGAAGGAGCACATATGGAGTTGGGTTCGCGTGCAACAACGCCTGCCAAAAATCTCAACGCCCCTTTAAAACTGTAACCCCAGCACCTTTGACAGAC
The DNA here is from genome assembly GCF_964197995.2 of Scardinius erythrophthalmus. NCBI lineage: Eukaryota > Metazoa > Chordata > Actinopteri > Cypriniformes > Leuciscidae > Scardinius > Scardinius erythrophthalmus. The sequence goes on from NC_138223.1 coordinate 40,239,590, forward strand.
TTGGGGGAAATGGGATTCTACTAAGAATGAATTGTTAGCTTATTAAAGTGTAAGTGTATAGTTCATGTCTCTTCAGATCAGTGATATTAGAGAAATAGTGCTTAAGAATATAGGAAATAACATTCCAACACATAGAAACAGACTTAAAGGGACAGTACACCCAAATGGAAAATTCCGTCATCATTTGTTCAGCCTCGAGTCATTCTAAACCTATTTATTTTATCTGTGGAACACAAAAGATGATATTTTGAAGAATGTTGATAACCAAACACTTTTGATGACCAATGGTTTGTACTGAGAGAAAAAAATTATTCTCAAAAAATCTGTTTCACAGAATAAAGTCAAATAGGTTTGAACGACATGAGGGCGAGTAAATTACAGATTTTTCATTTTTGTGTAAATATGATTTTTTTATTTTTTTTTTACCCACATTGTTTCCGGTTTCCCTTAACTTCCTTCGCCTATCCAAAACAATTTTCTTTTCCGCTGATGTAACCAAAAATATTAATCAATAATATCAAAGCCTACATTTCAATTTATTAACATCAAGCTCAGTCCTATATAATTTTCCACTGAATATTCTGTTTTACTCAGAAACGTCAAAATGCGTTAAATGTATTTTGAATGCTGCTTCAAGTTAAAGGTGATGTCTTTTTTGTGTTAAATGACTTGTTAGCCCAACTTAATGGTTAATTGGTGATCTTCTTCTTTACCTGGTTTACAGATGATCCATTTCTGTCCAAAATAGTTTATTTATGAGATATGTGCACAACGTCGTAACGGATTTTCAGATTTTTTACAGCCTAAAGTCAAAGTTGGGGGCTTGTCAATTAAAGAATCATAGTGGAAGCTAATTGGAACTGGTTGTAATTGTGAATTTTGACAATATAATTTAGTTTAGTACTTTATATTAGTTAGTATTAGTTTATATTAGTTTTATATGCATTTGTGTAGCTCATGGACTAAAATAAAACTAAAACCATTTAATACTTAATGTACAGACCAATGGTAGACGTAGTTATAGCAGCTAAATTGTGATTTTATTACTTTCATAGTTTGCAATGAACAACAGTAGCGTATTTGTGCGGTTTGCATGCGTTTACCTTGCTTGGGATTGATGTCCTGTGGGTGGTGTCCCGAGTGTGGCCCGGGGGCGAAGTGCTCGTCACTGTATGTGATCAGAGGGGTGAGGGGGTGAACGGCATGGGACGGCTGAACCACCGGCACCTTATTTGACTGCAAAACACAGAGGGAAAAAAAAACTGATATTGTAACACATCATCAAATGTGACTGAGGCATTCAGACTAACAAATGGGCAACAACCCAAAAAAGTTGTGCATGCACACTTCCAGCTCACCAATGCTGATGTGTGGATTGTCTACTGCAGTAGTTTGGGGCAGAAACAAATGAATAAAGAAGGGGGTTGGGAGAGAAAGAGGAGGAGAGAATGAGAAACAGGGAGGGAGGATGGGAACGCCACAGGGCAGAGGCAGACCAGAGGTCTCGGGGCTGAAGATCAAAGGGAATCATTAGCCAGTGAATAAGGGAGTTCATTACAGAGCCCCGGCCGTCTGCGGTGGAACTAAGCAGGGTTAATCACGTCAGCAGCGGACTCAACACACACACACACACACAGCTCTGAGCTGACTCACAAAGCAGTGCTCTACACACCACAAAAGGACATCAAGTACACAGTGTGCGAGAACATGAAGCAATTTTTCTGATAATTGGTGAACTTCTCCTTTACCTGGTCTACATATGATCTATTTCTGTCCAGAATAGTTTATTTATGAGAGAAGTAACTGCCAAACTCTGGATTTTCTTTGAGCCCAAAGTCAAAGTTGGGGGTTTGTCAATAAAAGAAGCAAAGTGGAAGCTAATTGGTACTGGTTGCAATTGCGAATTTTGACTAATTTAATTTAATTGTATATGCATTTGTGTAGCTCATGGATATTATAGTTAACTAAAATAAAACCATGAAAGAACATTTTTGTTACTTGAAATAATATAAATGTAAACAGAAATAAAACTTTTTTTCTTATTTGCCATAGCAACATTTCTCATTTTCATTTAGTTGAACTTTATGTACTAAAACAGCTAAAACTCAAATAAAAATGAATACTTTATAGATGTAAAGAAAACACTCAATAAAATTACCAAATCTTTAGTTAAAATTGAACTGGAAAGTATAAAAATATAAAATATTTCAAAATATTGGTAAAGACTATAATAGAATCTCAATGATACTATATCAACACTTTGTAGATTTGATATAGCAATAAAACTTATATAAAAATATTTTTATGAGGAGACAAATCTCTTTCCCACTGATCACTGTGGTAGCATGAGAATTAGGAAATACATAAAGCATCATTACACATGCACATCCTTCACCATTCATTAATTTGCACTGGCGCGATAAAAACTGTCCTGTATTTGTTAGCCAGTAAAAAAAGACACAAGAGCGCACATTTGTTCACTGTGAGTGGAAAATTCCCAGGAAGACTTGAAGGCAGCTTATAATCACATCACATTTCAACAAATGTATTAAAAATGTCCTATGAAATCAATCTGAATACAAAAACAAACGAAATTCCTTAGAAAAAAAAAAGTGCAAAAAAATCATTTATTGATTGCCTACTGTTCCCTAAAACTTAATTAAGGTTCAGCTGTATTGAATCTCCACAACTTTACCCGTCTCGCACGGGTAAGAAGCGGCCCACCCGTGCCACAGGCAAAACTCCCACAGGCATGAATGAGTGGTTTGTCCTAATTTGGGAGCAAAGGTTGCTGTTTCCGACCAGCTAATTGGCCAGAGAGGCAGGTGTAGGGTGCCATTTCCTCGGCAGACGTACTGCTGTAAAACCATGGGGAGGGAAGAGCGTGTCCGTGTGCGCTTGGATGGGGGCGTTATTTCGGAGTCTCTCAGACACTGGAGCGTCTGAGAGGGAGGACGATGAGATGAATGGTATTCTCTGGAAAGATCCCAGCTCTGATAGCCAACACTAGGAGTTCCAAACACGTCCAAAACGCCTACATTTTCCAAGGCATTTTTTGGGAGTCTCGATGCTGATAATACAAAACTGTTAATTTCTTTATTACGCAATGCCTTTGAAAATGTCAGATGTAGGACATGCACTTGGATCCTTTGTTGGTCCTGGAAAAACAAATATAGTCCTAGCCCTATCCCTAACCCAAACCCTTGTAAAACCAAAGGAAAATGTTAGGTTGATCATGTTATTGAAGCCCTAAGCTCTAAGTGTATCCCTAAAATATGCTGGGAATGTTGTTCCAAGACCAACAAGGATGTTGAACAAGGAGCATGTCCTATTTGGTGTAGCAAATATTATATTTAACCACTTTTAGAAGGTTATTTCGACCCCACTTTTGGGGTAATAATAACTTAAACGTATATAAACTTTGCTTTACTTCAGTACAAAGGAAACAAATTGTAGCCAGCTGGAATGTCGTTTTGAGACCAAGAACAAGCCTCTGCCAACCTTTCACATCTGCAGTCAATCGAACAAACTTGAAATTGGTACTGGGCAAACGTTATGTGCGCAATTAATATTCATGAGGCAGGCTGACAAGGTTTATGATGGGTCAGATTCAATCAGATGATGATTTTTGATCAGTATGATGGCTGATATAATCTAAATAAGTGAATTCACATGATTTAAATGAAACAAGCAAACAAATTATATAACACTGGTGCTGTACAGATAAAATAATAACATACATTATTAATAAATTAAAAACAATAGTAAAACATCTGCTTTGCTCTTTTTACAAAATAATAAAACAAAAAACAAAAAATAGCCTGTTAATAATTCACTCCATTATGTGGTTTAAATACAGGTTCAACTGATGGTCAGAGGTCACGGCTAATCTGGACTAGTAGTTTTAAAAAGGCTCTTTTGCTCCCTGACTCGCCCTCATTACTAATATGTGACTGGGGGGCAGTAGCTACTGTGAAAGGCCTTCACTGGAAGACTGCACGATAGCATCCTTACCCCCTCTTCATTTTACGCCTCTCAGCTCTTATTGGCTTTTCCTCTGGGAGAGAGATAAGAGGCAGGCATATTTTTCATTTAAGCCCCTAGTCTCTGTCTCCGAGTAAAGGAGAAAAAGAGATACCAAGGAGCGGAGGAAGAACTTAAAACAGTTCGAGTTGAAGAAAGGAGTCCAACGCAAGCATCATACAAACTCTCCAGTGTGTCAATACGGGGTCCTCGGCTCACGGAAGCCATGAAAAGTGGGAGCTGGCACTTTGCGTTCCACCTTATTCGATCGGGGCCTCTTTTATGTCCTCTCAGTCGCAGCTGTCAGAGCCCATTTCTCTCAACTTCTTAATAAACTGCCATCTCGGAGCATTGCATGAAGCTAAAATTCCAGCAGGGAACCTCAAGACTGCAGTGCCAATTCGTAGGGGCCCCCGAGGCACAACCTTGAGAAATGCTCACTCTCCCCCCCCCAAAAAAGAGAGAGAAATAAAATGTCATATTTAAAATACATTCAGCTTTCCAAAAATGTGGTTGCCTTTAATATACAAAAGGCAGGGTTTGGTTATTTTGGCTTTCTGTGGCCTTAAATAAAAGTCACGCAGAGTGATTCACCGCCACTCAAGGCCATTCAAATCCTTCCAGGTGGTTTGAGATCACAGGCTGCGCCACCCAGTTCCCAACCCGGCTCAATTGCGTATTAAACTAAAAACACTTTCGCCCAACCCGACCAGGAAGTGGCCGGACACCCCGAATGCCCACAGGAACCTGGGTCGGATGGTGCCATGGCGATTTATCCCCAAGGATCTCTCAGGGGTCAGATTTTTCACAGGCCAGGGCGACAGGATATGGCACGGACGTACCTCCCCCCCTTCTCTCTTTTATTATGAAGAAAAATAATAGGCTTAGGTTTTTCTATTCATATTTGCAGAGAGGCGGTGCCGATTGAAAAGAAGCATGTCCATTTAGGATTTTATAAGCAGGTCTGGCCAACCCTGCCTCTAGAGCCCCTCAGATGTGGTTTAAAAGAAATTTCATTGTGCAGAACTCAAGCTGGCCGAGGGCCTGCAGAAAATCCAGAGGAAAAAGCAAGAGTGCGGGAAATGGCAAACTTGGGTGCAATGAGTTGGGAGACAAAATGGACACTGTTCAGTTCAGCAACCAATCAGCACTAAACACTGAAAGCTAATGAAAATGATCTGGTATAGATGATAACCCCTTTTCTGTCTTTCACGGCAGGTTGAGGTTTACCATCCAGATATGGCTTTGCTAACCCAAAACCTAACCAGGCTCATTGCAAAAAAAAAAAAAAAACAGCCTGTGGCGACATTTCTGCAAAATTACATTAAGTTGCTTCTTACGTGTTTTGCAACACTTTCAATGTGAAATGTCCAGTGAGTAGAGCTAAAAGCACATCAACTTTTATCCGAAACAGATCTGGTAACGCTTTATTATGTTGGTTGTTGAACGTATCGCGGCAGTTCAGATTGAAAATAAAGTACCAACTACACTAATCCTGACGCAAAACCGAACTAATAGTGTTGACAAAAGATCAAACACATTTGTTGAAGCAACCATGCTATTTCCGCTGCTTCTACAAGACATTGAGCTTGTTTATCGTGACTGGTGTTTCATGGGATTCGTACCCGATTGCTTCGCATTGCAAGTTCAAGTTCATGCGAGTTACAGAGCGAGTTTACTACATCAGAAAAGCCATACATATGGAGCTGGTTATGTGATGCAAATGTCTAAATAGATTAGTTTACAAATCATGCACTATGGTAAAAGTGTTCTTAATTGTGCGAAAGTCTTTATTAACAGATAATCGGTCTCTGTAAGTAGTAATATAAGAATTGTTGATGTTTTACTGCCACTAGTGTTCATTTCAGCTGGAAACTGCAGTTAAATACTATATGCTTTTGTAGTTTTGCCAAAACCAATCATCCTATGTTGCCCAAAACATTGTCAGTATGTTACCAACAAGCGTTTTCTTCGCACCACCAGCCCTTTGTCCTCTACTCAATTATCTCATTTCCGTGGTGAGGAGGGGGGAGGGTTATAATAATCGCTTCCCTCTACTGTAATTTATATGCAATGAGGACTCCTCATGCCCACGGCTACAATAAAGCGGCAGAGTGAAAGAGCGCAAGGTGTTTTGCAAACATTCGAGAGTTGGCAACTTAAGTGATAACGACAGATTGCCAAACAGCTACAAATCTAGGTGAAATCCCTCTATACTGTTCACCTACGAGAGAGATGACCACACATGATTAAAAGGAAATTAAAGAGTGAATGCAATGCATGCATGTTCAAACAAGCCATATATTCAGGTCATTCTGGGTTCAATACACATAATAATGATGATCACCACATAAAATATATTTCAATTAATCCACATACTGTATAAGGCAAGGTCAGTAAGCGATTCTATCACACTAGTCTTGTCTATGTCATCATGTACAAGTCTTGTGGCTATACTTTTAAAACGGTGTGTATTTTAGTTTGTTTGTAAGACGAATGAGTTGAAACTATCTTCTGTGATAAATTGACATTGACACAATGGTAATTTAGATTTAACCCTGAAAATTCCTTTAAAGCACCGTGTAAGATGTTTTTTTTTTTTTTTTGCTGTTGAATAGAAAAAAAGAGAATGCTGGTGTTGGAACATGTAAGTTACAACCATTAAAAAAAAATTATATATATGAATGAATAAATAAATTCAGTGGTTTCGTACAGAAAAAAGTAATAAAATAACAATAATTGTTAGAAGAGGGAGTTGAAATTAACTTAAATTGTAAACAGAAAATTTACAATTTACAATTTAACCCTGAACATTTCTTTAGCACTATACAGGAAAATCAGAATAAACAAGCAAAAGCCAAAAAATTGTTGTGAGAAAAATGTACTTGCTTTAGGTTTGTGACTATTGAAACATTTGACAAAACACAGCCCAGTCCTGAATAGAAACACACCCTGTACTACCAGCCAAAACAGTTCTCGCCCACAAACACACAAACACACACACCCTAGCCCAGGTGTTCATACTCACATCCCATTGGTGGAATGCATGACCTTTAAACAACAAAGATAAACACACACACATTGCCCACTCAATTCGATATATTGGCCCCTTTAAAACCCCAGTAAGTGAGCAACCCCAGTGCTGAGACGCCCAAAATAAAGAGAGGCCCCCAGTCTAGAGCAGTGGGTTATAAATTGAATGTGATATTGGCAGGATGGCCTGTTGGCTCTGGGGCTTAAAGTAACCAAACCCAATTAATGAAGAGCTCTCATGGCACATGCCACATGCCCAAGGTAACGATACAAACAAGAGGAGGAAGCAAAGGGTGGATGGAGAGTGAGGTAGAGGAGACGGGAACGAATGGAGGAAAGCCTGCCCTAAAGGCTTTAAAAGAAAGAGAGTGAGCGAAAGACAGACCTTATTTTAATCATTCTCAGGGACAAGTCTATTTTGAACATTGTTGTCAGAACCTGGATGTTGTTACACCCACCAAAAAATAATAACCTAAATTAAAAAGAAATTTGAAACAAACAAATAAGTATATTTTACATTTGATTAGGGGTGTAACGATACGCGTATTCGTATTGAACCGTTCGGTACGAGGCTTTCGGTTCGGTTTTCGGTACGCATTTTCAAACCGAACGGTTCGTTGGACCATTTTTCCTGCCGACCAAAATTTTGTTATTTCAAATGTAGGCGCTCATAATGTAAGAGACGCTGGCGCGACCACAACATTGCCCAACATCAAATGGCAAACGTAATGCAAGTGGAACGAAACTGCTCGTTATTGTGTGGTTGAAGGACCGTTTATCAGTTTGGACCAGTGCAGCGCGAGCCGATGTTGATCAAGCGACACTGTTACTACACAGCGCTAATAAGAGATCCAGTAAAGAAAACATTTGAATTCGCCACAGAAGTAATAACATCGCTGCGAGATCTAGTGAGAAACATTCACATTTCTCCGTTATTAACGGATCAAACAGCGCGTGGAAACCTGGAGAAACATTGTGCCATGAATGAACTATCCAGTGTCCACAGATCAGCAACATTCACCATGGATTTACTGTAGTAACACTAACTGCAAGCATGGAAGTTTGGCAGGCTATAATTCTTTCAAGTAACATTACGTCGGTTTTATTTTGACATTATGAATACAATTGCTGCCCTCAAATGTTAATCTGAACTAAAATAAACCTTTGTTTATAACTACTACATTTAATTTTTTCCAAGGAGATGTTTTGTTTTATATGCTAAGAAAAATCCATTATAGCTCTAGAATTGCTCAAAGTAAAAAAAAAAAAAATCAAAGTGAAAAACAATATTTATGATGTTAGTTTTAATGAAAAAAAGAATTAAAAAAAAATTAAATCAAGGAAATTTCTCTGGCATTGCTTTCTTTTTGCTGTATCAAAAACGTACCGTACCGAACCGTCACACAAGTGTATCGTATCGAACCGAACCGTGAATTTTGTGAACCGTTACACCCCTACATTTGATCAGGTAGTTTTTACATAAAAAAAAATTAAAATATATACAAAACAAATACATTTATATATATAAATAAAAGAACAAAATAATTGAAAAAATAATTAATAACAATAATGATAATAAAATAAAATAAATAAATAAAATATATTTAGCCATACCAACTCTTCAATCCATGTGCTAGCTTAAGTTCAAAGCATGGCATTCAGAAATCTGATAGCAGTGCACCAGCTGTCATCTGCAATAGTCAAGCAGAGGAGCAGAACATCAAACATCTCACCCATTAATGGCCCAGAAAACCACATCACCGGCGTATGCAGTGCTGCATTCTGACAGATGTGAACCATAAAACAAACACAAATCTGATACACAAACGCTGGAACTGCGCCAACCTGAGGCGAGGAATTTAAAGCTCATTCAGAATAAAACGCAATAATTATCAAGACAATAAGGCGACAAAAATGCTTCAACTAACTGACAACAAAGGATTAAGTGGAAAGTGTTGAGTGTGGGCTGTGACGACAATTAACAGACTGCGTTTACAATTATATGGACATTGCTGATTGGTTGTGAGGTAATATCGTCACAGTTTTGCATTGCGTGGAGGTTATATAAGGGTCCTCAACATCCTGCTGCACGTTCACCTTGAGGCTTACGCAGGGCTCATTTTCACAGCAGGACCTGGTCACTTCAAAGCGCCACCGAAAGGTCAAACATTCCACTGAAGTGGACCGGTGTCAGCGGGCAACGCAGCATCCACTGGCCAAACACACACACACACACAACGTGCCATTAGCATGCATTCTGACACAACAACAGCCACACACATTCAACTTTAAAAGCCAGCATGACTTCTACATGCCAAACACACGCATTCGTGATCCTCACAATGTTGTTGGACGTGTGGAAAGCATGTGAATGAATACTTGTTTATTCCTTTCTTTCATACCGAGCCAGCTCTCGCTCTCACTCTGACTCGGTTATTTATGGAAGGCCTTTACTCCAACATAATCAGACTCTGCTGATGCAACATGCTAGTGCTAGCTTTACAGACAACGAAAATGAAACAGCTCAGTAGCAAAGCACAAATTAAAGGACTGCTAAATGTACAGTAGACGCTCTTTCTAAGGCGTTTAACATTACAACCCAAAACATTAGCTTGTAACAGACATGAATGATCCTTAAAATCATGCGGCTTGAGTAGAGGCAGACTGTTATTTTTTCAAGCGATCAGAATTTTTTTTGTTAATGGTTGTTAAGATCTGCAATAGTGTTTCCACGACTTTCCAAAAGAAGAGAAAAATATTGAGAGATTGATTTACAGCAGTCAGAAGAGAGAAAGATGTCAAATTTGCTGTCACTCCCTCAGTCATTGTATTAGAAACACCCTCACAGAAGCGTTAATTAGCTTTTTGTCATTTACTGACAAGGTAATATAACAATAATATAGCCTTATAAATGTGTATTCAGTTTTGTAAAAAAAAAAAAAGACTAGATTTGCAGTTGATAACTGTGAAAACGCATCACAGTTCGTGAAAAGGGTCCATAACAATAAATTGTCAAAAATCAACTAAACTAATGAGACAAAAATAAATAAATAAATAAAATAAAAACACTTTAAAAGAAACAAAATTAAGAAAATAAAAATACATGCAATTTAAATGTAAAAAACAAATACATTTAAAAATGTATTTTATGTTTTATTCTATTTTAATATACATAAATGTTTTGTTTACTTTATTTTATTTTATTCAAATTCATATTTATTTTAATAATACTTTTAAATAGTACATGCATAAAATTATATCAAATGTTTTTCAAAATAGATAGTCTTTTCTACAGAAATAATTGGTCCCACCACAAGGTTAAGAGCAGAATCATTACCAAAAAAAAATAAATAATTTTATGTACCCATTTCAACTCCTCAATTGCTGTAATAGTTGACCCTCACGATAATAGCTCAGAACACCAAACTGCACAGCAATCACCAAAAACAACCTAGCATCATGGCACTGAGTTTTGCACAAGCTCAAAACATAAAAAAAAAAACAGTTTCTTCTACAACAAATAAAGGAGGAAGCGGTGGAAGATATATCAAGTTCTCGAGTCATTTCTGAGCAGGCGTTTGAAGGAATGGGATTTGCCTGGCATGTGCAGACACAGGTATACGGCACATAAATGGCTGCCACTCTGGATTTGGGAGGAACTTGCAGCGAGGGGAGAATGAGGCCTGTGGGGGAGCTTGTGATGGAGGGCTGGAACAATCCGCTCCCTCGCAGGCTCAGGTTAATGTTTGAGTGAAGTGGTGATCCTCTGCCACACGTGTGTGTGTGTGTGTGTTACCGTGTGAGCGTGTGCACGTGTGACTGTACCTGCAACATCAGAAGTGCTGGGCTGTAGTGAATGGAGCTACTTCAGATGCCGGGTAGTGACCTAGTTTCACACTCTCAGCAACAAAGCCTGAGCTTTACGGCCCAGAGTTAGGGATTGAGATGAGAAGAAAAGAGGAAGCAGAGCAGGGGGAGGGTGGGAAAGAGACAGAAGTCTACACCGGTTGAAAGCAAATTAACATAGCAGAAGATGTGGATTTCTGCTCTGCGCACGTCATAAACATTCAATAGTTGCATGCGCAGAGCACACATTTTCTCTGAGCAATGCAACGGTCGTGTTATGACATCACGCTCTGTGGCGTCTTTTTTTAAAAACAACCTCAACATATTACAATTATTATGAATCAAAAATGTAAAAATATACAATCTACTCCACTTTCCTGCGATGCTGCATACCTTTAAAGCTTTAAAGATTGCATTCTGTTATTTCACTTAAAAGATCAGTGCATCACATATCGATCTTCTATTGGACACACGTCTTCGCGTGATACAAATTCGCAGCTCAGAGTTCGCCAAAATTGAACTTGAGCACAGCGAAAGGTTACACATTTTTTGCATGAGCTTGTGTTTCCAGTGTTCAGCAATGGGCAGTGTAATTGCTCATTTAGGATACCCCCCCCCCCCCCCCCCAAAAAAAAAAAACTCTGATATAACTCTCCAAGTCCAAATAAACCCACTGTATCCCAAGCATACAGTTATATTTAAAGGTAAAGTGTTTTCCATTTTCTAAAGTGCTAATGTGCTAAGTAAACTTTTCCACAGATATCAATGTCAATCATAGATTTGATTCCCAGGGAATGCATGAAATTATAAATGATAAAATCATAATGAAATGCACTAAGAAGTGTCTGCCAATCGCGTAAAAGTGCATTTCTACGAAACGGCAATACAATGACATGAAATGAAGAAAACAGTAAATAATGCTTGTTTCTTGAGATAAATGCAGTCTTCTGTATGTTTGGAAACCATTCTTTTTCCAATTACCTTTGCTGCCACCAGCTCTGCAGAAAATACATATTCTGCCTTTCAACGTGCAGTAAGAGAATTGAAAAACGCTGTTTCAATGTGGATCTGGACGAGCACCGAAACACAGTTGTAGCCAATCAGCAGTAAGGGGGAGGAGAGAGAGCTCAGTGCACAAGACCGACATTAGCAGAACAACTATACAAAAGAGGAAAATGCCTGGGGAATATAACTTTAAAAAGAAGGGTTACGATCAAGCAAAAGACAGCATATCGTAGTTCCGTGAAACACAGAAAAAACAACGTTACTCACGTATCGAGATGAAATTAAGCAACCTTAAGGCCTTCCTGCTCCTTAAAGGGATACTTCACCAATTAGCATTAAGCTTTGTATCAGTAAATACAAACCTGGTAGTATTTTCGAATGGCCGTGCTTCCCTCGACTCCCTCATGTCCCCCTGAGACGAGAGATTTCTGTATTGTGTCTCTGGAAATAAGACTCCGATGACGCAAAAATCGTCATTTTGCGTCATTGGAGGCTTTTTTGGCCTGAGGCTAGATATATATCCCTTTAAGGTCTCTACAGCGCTGGAAAGCTTCTCTGATATTAACGCAGGTCCTTCCCTTTTGCCTGATCTTAACTAATAATAGTTAATTATTAGTAATTAATAATAATTATAAGCCTGGAACATCTAAACCTCCACCGCCCGGATAAAGCATCAGCTCCCAAAGTGTTTCTGAAAACATAACATACTCCTAATATACGTGTTCTTCTTTTGGTGATCGCTTTAACTCCTTAATCTTGCCACATTTGTAATATATTATTTACTTGGACTATCTATCGTGTTATGTAGGGAGCTGCTTATGAAAATTAGGGATGCACGATATCAGCAACCATATCGGTATCGGCTTCATTTTTGATGTTATCGTTATCGGCCCGATAAGAAATTTGGCCGATGTATTAAATTCGATAAATGATGGATTATTTCCTTCAGCTGAGACACTTCAGATGCGCACTGTTCGCCATGATGCTTTTGAATTGCTTGAATATGATTGGAATCACTCAAAAAAGGAAAACACAGTGCAACGTGTGCAGCGCAAGTCTGTCACATAGGCTACATAAGATTAATGAGAACATTATAATTGTGTGTGCTTGGGACATGGATTGTAATGGTGAGATTTTTGTTTTTGTAATCAAAAATTATATAAAAATTTGGATTTAGATTTATGAGCCAATATATCGGTTATCGGCTTTCAAATATAAATAATTATCGGTATCGGCCAAGATTTTCATATAGGTGCATCTCTAATGAAAACTATGTTTTTTTGGGATGGAAGGAATGTCTTCGCCATCAAATAAGTGGAGGAGTTAGATACCTATTCGACGTGAATTATCGTAGTAACACGAAATGCTTTCACTTATCGATGACATCTTACCCTCAGATTTTGCCATAGTTGCATAGACTGGTACATGAATATGGGGGCGGAGGCACTGGATAGGGGCCTGTTTGTTTTTGGCATCACAGAAATCATAAGGCTTATGAAATCATATGACACTCTGGTCACTAAATATAACTAAGGTCCCTCCTTTATTGTAATTCTAGAAGATATTTTATCCACCAGACTAAAATGAAGTCTCATCACTAAGAAAAATAATTAAACACCTGTCCTCAACTAGCATGTTATTCATGTTCCACTAATTTACAAAAATAAAAATAATAATAATGCCAATAATAATAAAATAAAAATAATACTTAGTTATTTCCCAAAATCTATTTCCGTATTATTTTGCTTGAAATCGTTACTTGTGCAGTTCTTTATCACAGAGATCATTTAAAAAGTAATTGTGATATTTCTCAAAGAGCGCAAGAGATCACAATCTATTCTCTCAGATTCAAGACTGAAACAGAGGGATCAATTGTAACAACCCTACATCTTCACTCTTTTATCACACAAAGCCTTTGTTGCACTGTTTTGCTTGTAGGTAGGACAATACCGCATTACGCACAAACCTCTCATATAAATGTGGCCTCCTCACATTGTGAGGGAATTAGCTAGTTAACCTCAACACAACTGCTTTTCAATTTAGCATCAGCCAGTGAAAACCCTGAGTCTGAGAGCGCACACACACTCGCACTATAATCCCCGGAGAACAAATGACTTCTCTCAACCCACGCATGACTAGGGAGCACTTCAACAAGCTCTTGAAAGTCGGCTCTCACACAGGGCGGGCACCTCCTCCGGTTCGATACTTTTGTGGCTATTGTCCCGACTAAAGCAAACAAAACATCGGCTGTGTGCAAACAAGGCGAGAGGGGACGGCGGAGTATGCAAACGTGCACAAGATCTTTGTTTTCTTGACTTTGTGCAATTTAAATAGGAGATAATGGGATAGGAGAGGGAACAGGTCCAAGATCTGGTCTAACGGGGGAAAAAAAAACCTCATAAAATTAGCCTAACCCTGTGTCTGCAAAATTCTTGTGCATCGTCCATTAAATAACAGATTGAAAAACAGAAGAGTAAATAAAGGGCTCATGTGCTACAACAAGGTTTTAATTAATGTTCAATCTCAAAACAAGTTCATAAATAACATCACGTCATGGGCGTGTAAATACAGAACGAGCTGAGAAACTATCAGTCACTATTATCTTCAAAATGGCTCCTATAACTGCAGACTAAATCTATAATGCATAAGCAGCATATATGTATGCCATCTAAGATACATTAATACTGATTAAAGACCGGGTATAAATATCATTGTATGCCAGGCAAACCTACCTATATAGTATTCTGCTGAAATATGAATTATACCATTATGGTTCCAAAACCTTCAAAATCCCAAAAACTCCACAATGCACCACACAAGTCACAGCCAATCGGAATGTGTTTGAAGAATTTGACATTTGTGGCTTTTATTCCGTGTCTGTTAACTTTGGAGGTCATATTTGTGCAAATGTCAAGTAAATATGTATTTACAGTGTTTCTCTTTTGTTGTACAGACGAAAAATACTGATGACTCATCTTGCACTCAGGGGCGTAGACAAATTGTTCTCCAATGAAATGCTCTCAAGAATGAGAAATACCACCTTTCTGTAACCGACTAGCAATATTAGCAATAGCAACTCATGACTATTATGCAACTAAATTATGCAACTTTTTTATCCACTAGAAATTTGTGGAAAACACTTTTTAAACTTCTTTCTTATGTCTTACAGCTGTTATTTGTGTCAACAATATGTATCCCTAATGCCTATTCTCAACAGGACTGAAACGGACATCAAAGAGATATTTTAATGCATTTGTGTTCATGTAAAATGCTTACATGCTAGATCATTTGAAATATAGCTTCAAAACTTCAATATTTCAGCCCATCTCCAAATCTTGGTATGATCACTTCCAGCCATCTTTATGATTCTACGCACAGCCAGTCAATGACAAACTACAAAAAGTTCGAAACTATGAAATAACACTTCTGTACTGACAAAAAAATGTTTAATTAAATTATTTTATTTTAATGTTTAATATCAAGATATCAATTTAAAATATATGAAAGTCCATCTTAGGCCCTATAACTGGTCACCATTTCTTATAAGTTTCACTTTTTTTAAATCATTGCCGTCACTGCATCATTTTAAATGGTGTGAGAAATACTTTTATAACTAAAAGAATAAATTCCATGTAGTCTCTCAATTAATCATCATAAAAGCCACATGCATTATAATTACAAAAGATTCTAATTTAAAAATTCCGTTTAGATAAAGAATGTAAACTTCCCAAAAGTATTTTACATCAACTAGACTCATTTTGTATCTACAAAACTAAATTTCAAACATTTTAAGGTCTTGAGAAACAAACATAGTCAAGTTTCTTCAGAAGTTTGCAGGCCAAACATCAGTATAGTGTAGTCTCGAACCAAGATGTAAATTAAATGTTATTTTTACCTATGCACATCCTTTGAGAGGCACAAATGTCATTATTAAGCGCTGAAGTGGTTGCAAGAAGTTGGTACGAGGTTCACAAAGGGAAAGATGAACAAACGCAGTCTTGCGGAGGATTTTTATAGGTTTCATCATCCAGCATCAAACAACCGGGGAAAGTAAACAAAGTGCTACTCGTCTCAGGCCTCACATCCGCAACCAGAACGAGAGTGAGTTAGACTGAGAGCAAATCATAGAACAAAATAGGGGGTGAATAATAACGCATGTTCTAAAAAAAATACAGAAATGCCCGTTCTAGAGTGTATTGGAACATGCAGTCTTATATCACAGGCTCTATATATTTGTGAAGGGCCCTTCAGCAATAAATGAACACTCCACATGGGCTCAAATCAATTAGCGATAAAAAAAAAAAAAACATCACAATGCAGGTCTGTTGAGATCAGTAACAGTAATGCAGAAGGCCAGAATCAGAGATGAAAGATCAGATCAAAGCAGCAGAGCAGTCAATTTGTCTGATGAACCTTATTAACAATAGGCTGAGATGAGGGGGCACTGGTAATGGTTACGGTTTGTGTAAACCGTGATCGAGGCATGAACATCAGTACATAAACTATTTTTGGGGGGAATAAGTCTCTTACGCTTGCCAAGGCTGCATTTATTTGATCAAAAATACAGCAAAAACATAAATATTACAATTTAAAATATATTTTTTAATTTTAATATATTTTGAAATGTCTTTTTTTCCTGTGATTTTTTTGTTTTGTTGCATCATTACTCCAGTCTTCAGTGTCACATGATCCTTCAGAAATCATTCTAATATGATGATTTGCTGCTCAAGAAACATTTCTGATTGTTATTAATGTTGAAAACAAATGTGCTGCTTATTATTTTTGCGGAAACCATGATAAATATTTTCAGGATTCTTCGATGAATAGAGTTCAAAAGAACAGCATTTATTTGAAATAGAAATGTTAAGTAGCATTATAAATGTCTTAACTGTCACTTTTGATTAATTTAATGCGTCCTTGCTGAATAAAAGTAATATCTTTGAGGAAAAAATAAATAAAAATCTAACTGATCACAAAACCAGTCATAAGTCACACGGGTATATTTGTGGCAATAGCCAACAATACATTGTATGGGTCAAAATTGTCGATTTTTCTTTTATGCCAAAAATCATTAGGATATTAAGTAAAGATCATGTTCCATGAATATATTTGGACAACTTTAAAGGCGATTTTCCTAATGTTTAGATTTTTTTTGCACCCTCAGATTCCAGATTTCCAAATAGTTGCATCTCGGCCAAATATTGTCCTATCCTAACCTTATTTATTCAGATAAATCTCAATTTAAATAAACTGACCCATGTGACTGGTTTTGTGGTCCAGGGTCACATATAAATGATTTTCGTAAATTATTCCATTTTTATACAAAACTTGTTTACATAAAAATAAGCATTTTTATATATTTTATTGTTTTAATATAAATTGATATAATATAAACATGTATGTATACAAATTAATTTCAGAAATTGTGCACATTTCATTTGCTCATTAATAAATTCATCATGTAATGAACACTAAAAAAAAAAGTCAGTTTTTCTACAACAAAATATCCCATGTAATTCAATGTGTTACTTGCCATTTCTTAGTAATTGTTTGTGAAAGTTGTTTATACACCGTTTTCTTTCCAGTGTAGCCTATATATCACCATAACAGATGTCTACAGGCCACCCTGCTCTCTGGGTCACTGAAAATGTGTTTATGTTGCCATCAGCATCTTAAGTAAGTGTATTTTGCACAAATTGGCCACCTCCAGGGGCGGGCTGGTTTCCCCGTTTCAGTCTAATGTGGGAAAGCCTGGAGGTTGGGGGGGCGGGTGTGTTGGCAGAACCGGGCACACGCTCCACTACAATAGCCGAGCCTCGTTAGCTCCGTAGCAATCCCACCGCCTACGCCACACCAAAACATCGCCCGCATAAATATGGGGACATCTGCAAGGGTAATCACTGCATTGTGCTCCCATTTTCTGCTCTGCTGGACGGCAACAGGGCAGCCTGCTTTTCAACACCTCCTCTCCCCCTCCCTCCGCTGGTCCTCCCTTCCCCTGCCTGGGCTCCGTTTCTGGGGTCAGAGTCCCTCAGGTAACAAAACCCCCTGAGACTTGTGCTGAATTACATGTAATTACTCTCACAATCTGATTGATTTTGGTCTGAATAGGGCAAGAGGACACCTTTAACTTCCTGCTTGCCTTCCTTCAGTGTATCTTTGTCACTTTTTTTCTGTGTTCCCCATCTCAGTTTGCCTCCCCCCCCATCCATTTCCATGCACAACAACCCCCTCTAATTCCCCTCACCATCCCTCGCTCACCCTCCCCTTCCTCTCTCTCTCTCTCTCTCTCTCTCTCTCTCTCTCTCCAACGCTCACGAAACGAAGCCAAGACTCTTCATCTAGTAGGAGGCAGAAGGCTTTGAAGAGATCAAAGCCAAGGCCGCGAGCAGTTGTGCGCCCTGGGAATACGCCGCAGCTCTCTGCTCCACAGCCCCCTTTTTCCAGCGTCATGTCGGATTGCAGCTGGATTGCATTTCGCCAGTTTTCTTAATGCTCTCGGTTTTGACTTTGACATCACTGATCCCCCCCCCCCTCCCCAACACACACACCTTCAACACAAACGAGAGAGAAGGGAAGACAGAAAAAGACAAAAACAAGGGAGCGAAGGAGAGAAAAATCAAAGAGGGCGACGTTAAAACGGAAAAAGCTGGAAAAGAAAGGAGTAAAATAGGAGGAGAGGGAGCAAGAGAGATTGACAGGGTGATTTTTATTTTCACAACTCCATAATTGGCCAGTTCAAAGGCGGATGAAAAAAGGAAGCATTTGTTTTTAATTCCGCGGGCAGATATGAAAGGAGCGACAAACTTTTATGAGTTCCCCAAAAATTAAAGACAGGCTCTTTTCACATTCAAAGAACAGGGTGTTTTTTACGGCCGAGAGACCACACAAAAAGAGCTGATAGCAAAGCCCACCCCTCCCATCCGCTGCAAACATGAGTTGACTGACTGCGAGATGCCGAAAGAGAGGGGTTTTGGTGTGCAACACAGAGAGAGGGAGTGAGTGCATGCAAGAAAGGGAAAAAAAAAAAGAGGCTGTATCCATACATCCATTAAACAGCCTTGCTAATAAAGCCTGGTGGCAAGCCATCTTTTGTACTGTAACTCAGAGAAACCCTTTACCAAACTCCTACACCAGGGAGCATGAATATTTCAGTGGCGTCTGATCCACGGAGCATGTGAAGCTCTTTTGCCCCCACATACACAAACAGCCTGACAAAAAAATAAAAATAATGAGCTTCAGAAAAAAAAAGTGGAACCTAGTGGCACAGAGCCTCTATTAATCAGTAAAAAGCAGTGCAAGTGAAGTTCAGAGATGCGTGCATGCATGTCCGCAAACACAATGCGGTTTCAATCACTGTCACTGATGAATTTCTCTTGAGATGACGAAGGTTTGACGAGACACTCGACTTGTCTTTTCTGGTGTTTCTACGTGCCAAAATAACCAGTACTACACAATTTTCAACAGTTATACAACTAGTGAAGAGGGTTACTGATACGCATCGAATGTCGATTCTCAAACAAACAATTGTAAAATGAGAAAAACATGGGGATTTTAAGTCATTCGAGACTAAACGAGCTTCAAATGACACTGGGAATGAGAATACACAAAATGAAGCAAAAAACATTCAATGAAAAGGAGTGCAAAAAAAAAAACAACTAAACTGGTACAAGAGCGTCAGCTATATTGTCAAAATAAAGCAGGATTTAAAGAGGCCGCTGGAGGGTGATGGAGGTCACAGCCGGGCCTGGAGACATAACATACAGGAAAAGTGATGACAACTGTGATGCGAAGACAAAACACAACATTGCACTTCATTTACACGTGCCCTCAGGATCCTCTCAACAGGTGCTACTGCTGGATTGCAGAATAAATGTGCATTAAAAAGTCAAGAAATAACACTCGTGTGTTCAAGCCTGTTTAACGCCAGCTCAAAAAGGATCATTTTTAGGATCAAACTTGGCATTGTATATTACGAAAATTGTTGATGAATTTTACATTCATGCATTCAGTAGATGGTTTAATCCAAAGCGACTTACAAAGAGGAACAAAAGTAATTATTCAACCATGTTCGTAATACAATATTATGACAGCATTTCTCGAATACACACAAAAGCAATTTCATTTGGGCGTTCTAGCCAGAATTTCAAAGTCTCCTACTATGAAGACATTGCAATTAACGAATTTCAGTGGGTCGTTTGACGTTAATATTTCGGGGTTGGTTAAATGCCCCATGGAGGCAAACCTTTGAAAATTAACCTAATAACACTGCCAGCCTGGTTTTCTTTGTACATCCGACACATGGATTCAATATGACTGTGGTAACCAGCCGATGTAAACAGAGTATCAATGGCCCTCTGTTTCAAAACCCTGGGTCTGTACCAGTGCACTTCAAAGGGCCGTGGGTTGCTGAAATCTGCGAGGTCTAGGCCACGCTGGTGTTCAGACCTGCTCAACAGATGATATGGCTACTTGTTTGCCCCTTATCACCCACGTGTGGGTGCGGTTCGCTTTGCTTGCCTTCATCAAAAGATGCCACGCGTTTAAAGTACGTGCTAAGAGCGTCAGGAAGGCATATGGGTGAGTTTAGATGTTCAAAAGTGTAGATTATGATGTAAATAATAATGCTAATACTGAAAACTATGAAAGTGTGCTATACAAAAACCACACACAAGGGCTGCTGGGAACTGTAGTTTCTTCGAATGGTGCAGAAAAGAGTGAGAGTAGATGATCCAGCTGTGTGAAATCTCTTTAGGCAAAGCCAGGGTTTGGGGGGGTTTGTGATTCCACGGCATGTCCACGCCAAGAGATCCGTCACATCCCACATCAAAGCAGGCCGAGTGCGAGTGTATATCTTGGGTCGGTTCTTCCCGAGCTCCACTGCCAGAGGCCAGTCAGGTTGGGGGAGGTATACGGCACAAGGACAGAAGTTGCTCCACCAGTAGCTCCAGCAAATGTACTACAGTAGCCATTCATACATATGGAGAGCAAGCTACCCATCAAAACAGCCTAGTTGAAAGTAAGGTAGAATCCTTCAAAGCGTCACTGCAATCAACATACTGTATGTCTACTTAAATAATAATTTAACCTAATTTCCATGCATGCATTTAATGGCTTTGTTCTAAATTTTCTGCTCTTCTCTGAGACTTTTGCACACCAAACGTGAATATTTGTCACAAACACGTTTTTGAAATAATATGCTATTTACAATGTTGCCCAATGACATAGTTTGTATCAATGATAGCAACTTCACAACCAAATATAGAAAAGCTTTGAATCTGAAATCGCAGCTAAAACAGAAAAAAAAGCGGTGTGCAAACCACTATACAGGAGTAAATTTGGTTGATATTCTATTATACATGGGGAAATTAGATTTTCGTTTAACTAATATTTGCTTACTTTTATGAGTAGATCACTAATTTCCCTTATTGTTATAGTTTCGAAACGTGAAAAAGCCTTTCAGGACGTTTATATAAAGGCATTAACTAACTTATGGGTCACAGGTCAAACATGTAACATCTCAAACACTTAGTGAGACGAAACTTTGCGCTCGAACTTTAAATAATCCAATTTAAGATGAAGAAACGAAAGAAAGGGGATGAAGAACAGATTAAACAATTCAATGAAATCCAGGACCCCATTCACCCCATTCTTCTCTCCAACTGATTAAAAGGGGCCAGAGATAAGCGGAACTACATGAAACGTCCCGGCGCGAGGGAAATCATTTCAAAAGGAGGAAATGCCTAGGTTGTCTTAATTCCCAATTCACCATTTCATACTAATGTTAAAATATTATAACTTCAAAGCTACAGGCACCAGAGACAATGCAGCCCCAGTGTTTACCTGGAAACATTATCTGCTGACCCCAAGTTAGTCATCTCAAAGGAACCCTGGATGCCATTTCCAGATGTCGTCTATCAGATTAGAGCAACATGTAAAGCTTTCATGGATCACTAAGCACCATGATGCCAATATCCACTACTGCTGGGGGGCTGGAGAACATTGTACTCGTACGGTTGGTTGGCGTTTCACCAGGTAGCAACAACACACACTCAAAAAAATGCTGACCACCAGAATATTGTCTGTTTCATGACTGGGAGGGAGTTCAGGCACTGGAATGTCATAGCCAATGGAAATCAATCCAAACTTCAGGGGAATGAAGGGGGGGGAGGGAGTAAAAAAAAAAAGAAGATGCCTTTGATCTCGCAGAAAACCGATCCCAGGCCTTGGAGATACTGTGTCCGAATATTTGAGCCACCGCAAAGGAGAGAAAGAGACAACAGACGGAGGAGTTCGAGGAAAAGGATCTGGCGTGATTGCGGTTTTATTTGCACACAGAGTGAAAAAGAGAAATTCGGGTAAGTTGCAAATGGTCGCACATTCTGCAACAACTCTGCAAAATCATTGTAAAAGTGCGAGTGGAAATAATCTGCTATTATTTGTGGATTTTTTTTTTGTAGGCTTTAAACCCACAAAGGATGTTCCAAGTGACTACCTTGCTGACCCAAAGGCATTTTTTGTGTTTGTGCATCTAAACCACATCTCGTTGTGTAACAATGTATCTGCTTAAGAAGAACTAAACAATAAAGATGTTAACCAAGTCATAACCATTCATCCCAAATGCTTCGATCGATTACAGGTCAATCTTCTGTTTGGTGTCCGTCACCACAGCAAAAACCGAACCATAATCGCACGGCCGCAGACTGATAAAGGAGCTGAATTCAGAGCTGTGCAAACAATGGATGAGATGAGCTCAGCGGAGAAAGCCCTCTCTCTCATCGGGCTCACAGACTGCCTGCAGCGGCCATCTCTTCCAGGCACCAGTACACTGCCAAACAGGGAGTCTTAACCACACAAAAACTACCAAACAGGATTAGGGTGGACAGCTGCTAGCGTATCCACCATCTTTTTTTTTTTTCTTCAAACCCCCTCCTTCCATCAGCGGTTGCTTTATAGAATAACCAAGAGGGTAAACGTCTGTAAGTTCTATACATTTATCCAAAAGAGTGCACGTCCTTTCAAAACAATCATACAAATATCGCTGTTTTTTTTTTTTTTTAATCTGCCACACTGAAAAGACAGTACGAGCAGATATGGATATGGGTCACAGCATTAGTCACAGACACGCCGCCAAGCAGCAACTAACGTCATAACCCAAAGCTGCACGCTACAATGAGGGAAGATATAAAGTTATGAAAAATGTCACTGGTGGACGGCGAGGGATCGGCACGGGAAAACACTCACCGTTCTGGGAATGGGAGGCGAGAGAGAACCGTTGTTCATGTAGGAATCATTGTTCATATTGGTCATCATGATGTATCCTGGGTAACTGGGGTACGGGTGGCCTTTGCTGTACATGTCCTGGTGCTTTCCTGTGAGAGAATAAAATTCAACCGGAATTAATAAGAATTCCTAGGCAAGATTTACATTTATTTGAACTAATACTTGATGTGATCCAGTCACAAAAAAAAAAAAAAAAAAAAAACTTTAACAACGAATCAAAAATGAACTTCCTGAGCAAATGCCACATTTTTTTGCAAATGCACGAAATCCAAGCTAAACAGGAAATCAAGTAGGCATCTAAAACGGGGAAGCCGTTTTGAGGCCACTGAAGTGTTTAGCTGAAAATTAGCATCCTAATTCACAGCAAGCAGAGAACAAAGGGCAAAAAGACAATCAAGTCACTTCACTGTGACCCCGGCGCCCTGCTCGGCGTAAAAAAAAAAAAAAAAGACCCGGGTGCAAACAGAGATCAAATGAACTCCGGGCCATCACAGCAACATGCTGCTCTTGACAATAGAGTCTCAGACGGTGTGTTTGGAGGCCAGCGTGTCACAGGAAGATGGGGCACTTCCCTGGCACGTGTCATTACGTGTCGACAACAAACAGACTGTGGGCTGTGAAATTCCCTTCACAAAGCCATCGTGATCAGTGAAGCGAATCAACAAATTGAAATAATTACCAGCATATTTATTACAAATAATATCTTGTATTCATTTGAATTTTAAAAAAGAGAGACTATATAAACACGTGTGTGAGTGAGTGTGTGTGTGTGTGTGTGTGTGTAAATTGCTTTCTTTGCAAATGTTTTAACATAATAAAATGAAAATGCCATGATTTCGTAAAAGCATGCTTTGAGAATAAAAAAAAGTACATCACTGAATCAAATTATTAATAATAATACGCCATGTTTTTACCCCAAGCCATAGGACTTACCATCGTCCGGATGGTCCCTGTGCTTCTCATGGTAAGAGTCTGGTGTTATTTGGGACTGTCTAGCTGCCTGTTCAAAAATGTAGGAGAGAGATATTAACAGCTTAAATTCTGATGTGCAACTCGTTTATGTTTTTCAAGGATTCTTGCTATCTGAAGAAAAAAAGCTGACAAATAAGGCATGCTTTGATCATATTTCTGGTTGAAGGCATCCATAAGGAAAAGATAACTTGAGGTTTTTTTTATTATACATTGATTAAACTCAGTCATTTTCTCTCTCTGCTGTGGAGTCTAACCACAAATGTGGTCGGTATCTTAAGGAAGGAAAAAGAAAGGCTTCGCTACTATTCTCGTTCACTCCGCATTATGAATCAGAAGTGCCGGGAAATAAACTCCATTTGGAGTTCAGCTCCCTCTGGGTGCCTTCCAGCAGAGTGAGGATCGGCACCGCTTTCCCAATTAACACTCAGCCCATCAGTTTGTTCTTTCCCATGTCATGCTGTAACCCTGCATGCCGTCGATGCCAGGAGGAAATACATTTCATTAATAAAGCCAAGCATCTGCTTATTCTTCAGTTCATTTTACTTGATTCACATGACCAAGTAATGGGAATTTATTGTTTATTTTTTTTAAGCAGAAAAAACACAAAATTCGGGGTCAGCTAAACGGTCTCACAAAATTCATTTTTGGATAATTATTTACTCTTTGTGTGAAATTACAGTATGCCATTTGTAAGAGGACAGGCATATTAATTTGTCGCCATCATAAATGGGGTGTGCTGATTTTTAATACATATTAATAATGTATATTAATCAAAATAAAGCATATAGCAGAATATTGTAAAAAAAAAACAATCAGAGGTATAATGAGCTGTTTCAGAAATATTAAAATATGTGCATATTGCAACATATTATCTGTCAGACTTTACTGTAGGCTACTGGATAATTAATATTAATCAGAAAAATTGCAATAATAATAACAACAACATTTAGCATTGTTATAGTATTGCAATATTATATTTACAGTATTGTTTAATAACTGTTCAACATAAATTGTTGAATAAACTGAATAATAGGCTTTATCTTAGTACAACTTCAAATAAATATATAGAATAGCGAGAAAATATTCATAAGCAAAGCCTTTGAAAATTAAATAACGACTGTGGGTTAAAAAGGAATATTGTTATTGATTATTTGAATGAATACTCTTATAAAAAAATTGAAACATTGAATCATTTCTGTGCTCAATGAAGAAAAATATGACCATCGAGGCCCTTTTAGTGTTTTTTTTTCTCTCTCGCTTAAATAAGGACTGTGGGTCAAAATCAGTTTGTTGACTTTAACACGTGTAGCTCTACCATTTAAACCATCCACACACACACACACACACACACACACACTTAATTTTGAAAACAAATCCCAACTTCCCAACAGCTGGACACGAAGTTTGACGGAGACCTTCACGTGGGTCTGAGGAGTGAGTTACTCACGTCGTGACTGTTACTGTTGGGACTGATTTCGGTCTCGTTGACCAGAGATGACTTGATCTCCGCTAAGTCTCCCTCCTCCTCGGAGTGGTTGATCTCCGCGAAGATCTGCTCCTTGTGCGGGTCTCCCTCGTCTTTGAACGGGATCATTTCATCGGTGGCGCAGAGCTCCGGGTCCCCGCCGCCTCCTCCACCTGACAACTGCGGCATTTCTCGGGTGATTGAAAGTCCTCCTCACCCTACAAACGCCCGGAAAGCGAACGCGTGCAACAGAAACCCCCGTATACTTTCAGCTCGCGCGCACTCCAAACACGCGCGAGAGTGTTTGGTCAACTGCAAGCAAGAGCGCGCGACCGGTGAAACACTCAAGAATCCAGACGGGGAAATAATGTAGCGGCGTTGAATGTTGAAGAAGAAAAAAAGAAGAAGAAAAAGTTAAAGTACAGTTCCTTGGGTATTTTTAAAGCTATAGCGTCAGAAGTTAAGGCTCAAATAAATGCAGGACGGTTGTGACTGTTGAAAAAAAAAATCCCGACTCCAAAAAAAAAAGTGCTGGAGTTCAGATGCTGTGTGTCATTCCCGTTTTGTTTGTTGGGTAAAAAGGTGTCCCTCTTCAGAAATGAGCTCAGCAGAGACTGAGAGTAATGTTGGGCTGGAGAGAGTGTATGCTGTACTCCTCCCCCTGATCTCTGACTGACTATAGAGATGAAAGAGAAGCCGCCGCTGTGATTGACACCTCACACACGCACGCACATGTATTGACTGACACCAGAGGAAAGTAAAGGGGGATTTTATACAGTTCGTCCAACAAAAATGGACAGAGAGCAGACAAAATGTGGAGGTTCATTTTTCAGATTCATTTTTAGGGCTATTGAAAACAGTGTCGTAACAACGTCAGTTTAACCAATTAGAAAAGAGCTTCAGGATCATACATAAGCGGTGTAAAATATTTAGGATTTACAGGAAACATCATGTGAACATTGTATTGAATGTTGGATGACTGGTTTCATGTAAATCAGTTTAATTCGATATATATAGCTAATATCATCGTAATGTTTGAAACACTTATATTGGAACCACAAAGATGCACTACATTGTATACTCATCTTATGATTTTAAATATGTTTTATGTATTTATATCTTTGTTTCCACGTGTTTGAATCGAAATGATTATAATTAAATATGTGGGATGGCGGATAACATAACTGTTATATAACATATAATTATTAATAATTATTTCTGAACAAGTACATTTGATTACCACAACAAATTCAATATGTAATTTTTCTTAGTGTTATAGTAAATAGTATCAACAGCATCCTTAGTTTGGATTTATAAACAAACAAAAAAATAGGAGACAAATATTAGAATATTATATAAAAATTTTAGACACGTTTTTGCAATTATGAAATGACCATAATAAATGGTCATTTAAATAGAAAACAAAAATGCTAAAAAAAAAAAAATGAAAACACCTTTTGGCCTATAATCATTGATCTGCATTAGCTTGCAAAGGGTGAAATCAAATATGCAAATGCATGAATCGTTTTTAATGCATGCTGTATAATAATAGAGGATGAGATTGCGTTTGAAAAGATCTATAAAGTTGTTTTATCTCGTAGTCATCTTATTAAATACATTTTCTCATGCATGCTTGATTTAATGAATACTTGAGGTTGACCCGACTGCTTCTTTTGTTCGCAAGGTAATCTAAATTAAAATTTTGTATTCAATTAAGCTTATTTATAAAACATACACTGTATAATCATCCAATGTTTGATATGCCATATGGGGTCGTGTAGGCTACATAACGAATTATTTCTATCTAATATGAACCGTTGCAACAAAAAAAAAAATCATATTGTGTAACATGCTCTGAAATTTGACGATAAATATTTGTGAGAAATAGGCTATATTTAATTAATCAATGACAATTACATAATAATCAATTGTGCAATTTTGCTTTAAAAAATACTTAGGCTATAACAGATATCGTTATCAGCAGATTTTAATTGAAAACATTAATTAACATATTAAGCAGATTTTATGAAATTGTTGCGATGAATAAAGCAAATGTAAACAGCTGCAAAATCTGCTAGCAATATTTAAATAGGCTATATAAACCCAGATAAATGCAAGGAGCCCTCCCTCAGAGTAGTAGAAAGCAAGAAAGGGGAAGAAAAACATTGGGAAGTGTTTCTGCGGCTTGCGTGAGAATAAGTTTGGAGTAGGAGGCAGATCTTTATAAAGCAGACGGGGGAGGGGTCAGTGGGCGGAGCCACGGCTGCCTTTGATCTGGCGGCGGCGGCCTCTTTCATCCATACTCTTTGTATGACCATATATGGTGTGAGGATGGAGTCGCGCCAATATTTCCACGCGCTCCTTCATCCCAGCTGAGAGGGAAAGCGACGGTTCTCTTCCGGGTAAAGGAGACACAGCGAGAAAGATCAAAGGCTTTGGATTTGGAACCCGAATGTGGAATCAAGAGTGAGAGATAGAGATAGAGAGAGAGAGAGAGAGAGAGAGAGAGAGAGAGAGAGAGAGAGAGAGAGAGAGAGAGAGAGCGAGAGAGAGAGAGAGAGAGAGAGAGAGTGTGTGTGTGTGTGAGAGAGAGAGAGAGTGTGTGAGAGAGAGAGAGTGTGTCTGAGAGAGAGAGAGAGAGAGAGAGAGAGAGAGAGAGAGAGAGAGAGAGAGAGAGAGAGAGAGAGAGAGAGAGAGAGAGAGAGACGGGACTGGCCGCATTCCAGAGTGTAGCGGAAAGCTGAGCCTTAAACACACACACACTCGCGCATTCACTCACTGAGACTGGCTCCCGGGATAACAATCGAACCTTTCAGTTTTTAAATGAAATGTATGCACAGCAGGACAGATTTGTTGTTATTGTAAACTGTGTGGATTTATTTTAATGCATGGTTATTTAAATGTAAGGCTCCATATGAAATACATTAAGGCTGTAATTCCACAGCTCTGAGACAGCTAAACATTTATTATTTTAAAATGATTATTAAGTGTGTCTGCACTGACCAGATTTGTTATTTAGTCAAGCAAAAAAATGTTTTTTTTTAGTGGCAGAAAATAAAATTCTAATTCAATTTTTATACAATGCATGTTAGAATTCTGTCCTCAGTATTAGCAAAACTACATATTGATTCTATTCGGGACAGGTAAATGTGAATGAATAGAGATTGTAAAGAAAGGACAAATGGGAAATTTGCTGCTTGAAAACAAAATGACAGGTACACACACACACACAAACACACATTAACCTGACAGACTGGTTTCTATATATGACAATCTAACCTTTATTTATTTTAATGCATGATTGTTTTAATGTGATGCTGCATATGAAATACATTACGGCTGCCAGAAAGCTCAAAACAGGCATTTTTGAACTGCACTTTTTAAAAAGACTAGACATTATCAGGATTTTTAACTTCAAATTTAGAAATTATTGATGTATTTATAGTAAAATGTAGGTCTAATTAAGGTTGGGCGTACAAAAAAATAAAATAATTCTGTCATCAACATTGGCAAATCACAGTTTGATGGCCAGAACAAAAAATCTGAAAAACTGTTATTTCCAGGAGGCAAATGACTTTAAATAAAGTACAGTATCTGGCATCATAAATCAATTGTTTAATAATGAAGTGAAGTGTATGAATGCATTTTCCTGGTTAGTCAAAGCTGATTCTTTGAATGGGAATGCAGCTCTGTGTGTCTAGAATATACAGTCATTAATTAGAATAAAAATCCAAATCAGCTTATTTCATAACATGAGGGTATCTGACCTCATGGCAAGGACAAGAACATAATACATAAAACTATCCACATTTCAGTGAGACTTCAAAGAAAAACACACTGCTTATACATCATTTAAGAGCCGAACATTGCGTCATCGCTGGTCCTTCAACTGTTAGCAAACATAAATTTACATAAACATAGTTAAGAGCAGTGTTACATGTGAATGCATAGCTCTTGCCTAGTATTTTTCTTTTACAGTAGTTTTACAGCGCAATAATTGCCTTCAAAAAAGAGAAATATCGTGAAAGAGAAGATCATTTGCATTTCCGTCTTAATGAGTTTGCAGAAGTGACCCCTCTGGATCAAACATGAAAAGGAAAGTGTCCTGCTGTGTCCTGACCTGAATTTAGTTGTCTCTCACTCTTCTACTGCATATTGAATATTATATAACCTTGAAGGACCAGGAATGTATCCACAACACAGCATAATTTATCAGAGCGCCGCTAATCTAGACGGGAATTAGACTGTTGGGTTCAGAAGAGAAGTTCAGAAAACATTGCCCTCTTGCTGTGACGCTCATGCATGCATTGCTATTGATCAGGAACTGTGGATTAATAATTTGGTTTAACTGTAATCTGAGGATGGGAATGATCTATATAACGAAGGGAAAATTTGCTGATTTGGCCTTTGAATTATTCAAATAGTTTCAATACGATATTGACCGTAGATCATTAAAAAAAAAGTGCTAACGTATTTAATCATATTATTTAGTCTGTAATCTTAAAATCATAAAGAGGCCATTATGCCAGTCTTTTGTTTTTGGGCTCTACTAGAAAAGGTTTTCATGCTTGAATTTTTTTTTTTGCAGCACCTCTCTTCCCAGTCTGTCAGTAACGCTCTGATTAGTTTCTGTATCTATGAAGCCCCTCCTTCTGATAAGCACGCTGTGTTCTGATTGGTCGGCTGGACGAGTGTGTTGTGATTGGTCAACCGCTTCCAGCGTGTTTGGGAAATGTAACGCGCTTTCAATACACTACTAACTAACTCAACCAAGCCCCTTTATTTTGCATATGCCTTAGCCGGGGAATATTTAAATGAAGAATATGTGTTTGTTCCCGGAAGAAAAGTTGAGACTACAATCGGGGCGTTTCAGGGAGTTCAGAAACTGCGCACTGATATAGAGAATAACTCCCTTTGGAGTGACTTTGCAGACCTTTTTCATGCTCAAACAGCAACATTACACACTCAAGGAATAATGTGATTTGCTAGTTCACATTTTTTGTGAACTAGCATTCCTGGTCCTTTTTTTGACATCACAGCTGAGCTCAGAACAGTCACTAGTAAAGGGCCAGGGATTGTGCATTTGTTTTTGGTGTGTCATCAGCCAATCCTGTCATGACGTCATTTATGTCTCAGACGACCCAAAGATAGCAGGATGCGAGTCGTGTACTTCAGGGCGGCATAACGCAGGTATATATTATTTTTTTATCCGAGGGGGGCAAGTTATTATTCCAATATCTTTGGAATAATATGCACTGATGAATCATTCACAATAACTCCATAAACATGTATTAAAAAACTGATCAATTTTGATTTCATGTTGATTTTGCATTTACCTTGATACAGAACCACTATTTCACAGTATAGTACAGTTCAGTGGAACCTCACTCTTTGCAGCCGCGATAAAGCTGGCAGCCGATCCAGCGGTTCTTCCACCTGCTTCAGTTCTGACAAACCCCCCTGAATCGAAAATTATAGCTGTGAAGCTCCCAGTCACCGCCTAATAAACGGCAGGAAACAAACATCACATTAAGATGAAAAGAGCATACAATTAAAGTTGAGAGGGGCGAAAGAAAGCCATTTATCAGTCAGAAGAAGAAGAGTTAGAGGTGGCGGAGGTTTTGAGGCGAGAGATGGTTTTTGCTACTCTTTTATTGGTGGGAATACAGGTGATGTTCAGAGGAAGGGAAAGTGTCTGGAGGGGATGAGCTGAGCGTTCTGTCCTGTGATCTGCTGATTTATAACACGGCGAGAAGCAGACATACTGTTATTAAAATAAAATCATATTCTGGATGGAGCTGGGGAGGGGAAAAGACCCAACAGGGGGAAATTTGTTATGCTGGGTTATTGAGTTTGGAGCCTTCTGCACCTACACAAATTCACTCTTGGCAAGCCTGTCAAAATACGTAATAAAAATTAAAAGACTTACAAACAATACATCTGTGACCTGAGGGATACATACAGAATGTCTCCCATGGCGTGTGCACGTTTCTAGCCTACATAGGGGTATTTTTCATAAACGTCAGGTATGGGTAAGTTGTCACATTTTCATTTTTAATTTAATTTAAAACTTATACTTCTTTTCTTAGTGGAGCGGCTAAGTGATATAATCGTTCAGTTTATGATACAAGCGTGAAAATTGGCATGAGCAGTCTCCATGGGTCACTTGACAAGAAAATTGTCCGAGCCACTTGAAATTTCAAGATTTTTCATTTTTCAAGATGGCCGACACCTTAGTGGATCAGTTAAGTGATATAGTGGTTTATTTGGTGATACAAGCATGAAAATTGGCATGAGCAGTCTCTGATGGTCACTAGACAATAAGCCACCCACAGCTACTTGAAATTTCAAGATGGCGGCCATTTTTCAAGATGGCCGACACCTTAGTGGAGCAGTTAAGTGATATAGTGGTTTATTTGGTGATACAAGCATGAAAATTGGCATGAGCAGTCTCTGATGGTCACTTGACAATAAGCCACCCACAGCTACTTGAAATTT
Source organism: Scardinius erythrophthalmus (assembly GCF_964197995.2). Taxonomy (NCBI): domain Eukaryota; kingdom Metazoa; phylum Chordata; class Actinopteri; order Cypriniformes; family Leuciscidae; genus Scardinius; species Scardinius erythrophthalmus. Next base: position 40,271,715 of record NC_138223.1, read on the forward strand.
CAAGATGGCGGCCATTTCTCAAGATGGCCACCACCTTAGTGGAGCAATTAGGCTTAAGAAATCATTTAGTTGGTGATACAAGCATGAAAATTGCCATGAGCCTAATTGCTCCACTAAGGTGGTGGCCATCTTGAAAAATGGCCGCCATCTTGAAATTTCAAGTGGCTCGGACAATTTTCTTGTCAAGTGACCCATGGAGACTGCTCATGCCAATTTTCACGCTTGTATCATAAACTGAACGATTCTGCCAAACATAAGCACTTAGCCACTCCACTATCTGTTGGACAAAATGGACCGCTCTTTTGAATCCTGTTCAACACTGTTTTCTTGAGCATCAAATCATCATATTAGACTGATTTCTGTAGGATCATGTGACACTGAAGACTGGAGTAATGATGCTGAAAATTCAGCTTTGCATCACAGGAATAAATTACATTTTAAAATACATTAAAAGAGACAAAATGTATTTTACCCCTGCGCACAAAAGACTTATTGTGCAGCCGACCCGTAGAGGCAACCCCTGTGCAATTTCCACAGCCTGTGTTTGTCCTCAGACGGGAAGTCCACCAGTAGCCCAGAATGCAGTATCTGTCTTTTCATCCTGCCGCGTTATTGAAGCACACATTGAGTTTGGGTCAAGTCCTGCTGGGAAGGTGTCAAAGGTCATGACCGCCTTACTGAGGAGTCACAGAGCCCAAGTCCTGTCTGTAATCAAACACACACACACACACACATCTCTCAGACAGGTCATCTCCAATGGCATTTAAACAAGAACCATCACTGTCAATATCTCGTCACACTAACAATGAGCAGGAAACCATTACATTCTCACATAAGCAATATTAATGTGTTCACCAAAAAATGTTTTACTCAAACCTCATGTCGTTCCAAACCTGTTTGACTTTCCTTAACAAAAATTAAAGCCATTGGGGTCTAATGTTGTTTTGGACCCCATTGACATTCATTGTATGAAAACTCATTTCATTAACAAACATTCTTTAAAATATCTTCTTCTTTAAAAGTGAATTTAAAAAAAATCCAGAGCTCTAAAATGTTCTAACAATAATGTAAAGTAAAATAAAAAACGCCATTCACCATCCTCCACATGCAATATGAAACTAAAAAAGTGCAAAAGAAGATCAACCTGGATGTTGCTACAATAAGCGCTTCTAAGGAGCTAATGGCTGGACCAAATCTTCAAAAAAAAAGAATTTTATTTTCACATAAATATTCAAAGTGGAGTAAGCCGATAGTCAAACGTTTGGCTACACAAGACTAACCCTGCCTTTGTCTCAGAGGGATTTCCCAGACACAGTTCAGTCCTGATTCAGGTAGGCAAATTGACTGAGTGCTTTTTGGGTTAAAAGAGCCTGTTCAAACAGCTCCAAAGCGACATGCAGGAATTGAAAAAAATGTTAATCTCTGTCAGCAAGTGTCTGGTGTAGAAGACACTCGTAAAACACTTCAATCCAAAGCACTGAAGTCATAGCAGAGAGATATAATAACATAAATGTGCTGTTCATTGATTGCAGCAGGGAAACTCACTTTTACTCACTTTTGATAAAAATAATAAATGTTTCTTGAGCATCAAATCATCATATTAGAATGATTTCTAAAGGATCATGTGAAGACTGTAATAATGCTGAAAATTCAGCTTTGCATCACAGGAATAAATTACTTTTTAAAATATTTTTAAATAGAAAACTGTTATTACTGTTTTCAAAATATTACTGTATTTTTGTATTCCAAATAAATGTAGCCTTGCTTGACTTCTTTCAAAAACATTAAAAAAATCTAACCGACCCCAATCCTTTGAATGGCAGTTGTGTACATTTTTACACAACTAAAACTTTAGTTGGAGTTTGTATTTACCATAGGCTACTTATTTTTGAAAAGCAAAGAAGCCAATTATTGGACTAATAATGGTCAAAACTCCATGACCTCTGCATCATGTTCCTTAAAGCTGTATCCTATGTTGTGCCAAATTACCATTTTTCATAGCTGTGAGATTATAATCTTGTTAGTCATGGTGAAATTATGTGCAAATGTACAGTCTGCTTGCTAGTGTCTGACCCCACCCTCCAACCCCCAGCCCCACCTCTTAAATTAGGCCCCTCCCCTTACACTCCCTGTCTAGTCATTACTTACCTAACCATCTGTCTGTTTAATCCCTATCATCAATGGCCAAGGGAATACTAGAAATCAAAGGGTCCTTTCATGATTTCACAAAACACCACAGCATTGGCTGAGCGGGGTTCTGTAAATATTTGCTGCCTTTCATTTGACGATGAATCGTTCCTTCAACAAGAGGGATTCGTGGGTAAACAGGGAGCATTTCTGGAGGACCCCGTGGCCCCGGCGAGTTTGTTTACAGTGTTTCTGCTGCCGATCATGCACTCCGATGTCCTTCCTGTTTCCCATGGGCCTCTGTTCCATCTCATCGTTCGGCCTTCCTCTTTCTCTATCTCCTCCTCATCGACCCGTCGTCCTTCCTCCCATCCCGTCTCACCACCTCTCGGATCTCCCATGTGCCGTGTCCTTCCTTTGATTTCTCGCCTCACTGCCATAAACATTCCTCCCCAGTGGTCTCCTTCAATTTCTTCATCTTTTGAGCATTTAGCAAACGGCATGACTTTGATAAAGCGTGTCTGGAGAGAACTGATTCAAAAGCAGACAGCGCAGGGTTGGAAAATATTTGCACCCTTATAAACACGCAAACATTCGGTTTATCCCAAGATACTGATTTAGCATTGGTGTTTGTTGTTCATGATGTTCATCCGTCACGGAAGTGTATGTTTTGCCCGAAAGAAACACCTGAAACACACAGATATTTCTTTTTTAGACGTTTACTCATTTAAACTATGATAAAAAATATATATAGGCCTATTTAACAAACGCAAACATTCAGTTTATCCCAAGATACTGATTTAACATTGGTGTTTGTTGATGATGTTCATCCGACATGGAAGTGTATGTTTTGCCCGTAAGAAACACCTGAAACACACACATATTTATTTTCTAGGCGTTTACATTTAAACTATGCTATATGAAGAGTTCAGATGCAAAAGCCTCTAAGTGCCGTGTGAAATTTTCTTCTAGAATGATCATTTTTATCAAGCTCGTATATTTAAGTTCAGTAATTTCCCTTAATTGGCAATGAAAATTGCCTATTAATAGTCATTTAAGTGAAATTACTAAACTTACATATATGAGCTTGATAAAAATTATCATTCTAGAAGAAAATTTCAGATGGCACTTAGAGGCTTTTGCATCTGAACTCTTCATATATAAATATATATATATATTCAGAAAACGCAAACATTCATTTTATCCCAAGATACTGATTTTGCATTGGTGTTTGTTGACGATGTTCATCCGAAATTGAAAAGGATCATGTTTTGCCTGAAAGAAACTCCTGAAATACACAGAATACACATACATTAAGAATCTAGAAAAGATCAGTGTGGTCTAAAAGCTGTCTGCGTAATTATCTTCAATATATGATAATCATCATGGCTCTAAATATAACTTACATTTTTAATCTTAAGTTTCAGATGAATAATAGCAGACAGATAACTGTTGAAATTTAAGTCAATATCAAAGCTAATTTTCAACATGATGTCAATTTACCTGAATTCTGATTCAAAGTTTTAAAAATTTAGGTTCTTAAGGGCCCCATTGCTAACAGACCACTGGAGAAACCAATAGACCCATCGGAGGAGACTCTATACCCCAGTGCACATCAGCCTCCATCGCCATCTGACACAGGATCATCGCCCCTGATACGCTGGGCCCCTGAGGGGATCGTGGAGAGCTAGTGGATTGGATCCCAGGGGTGTCCAAAATGAATCCAACCTAATCCAACCCCATCCGCACGCAGCGCAATTTTGCTGTCTGTTCAGCTCCACTGTGCTGTTTTTGAAATGGACCAAAGCTCACTTTCTTTTCCTATATGAAGCAGAGGGTCATCTATGAAAGAGATTTTTTTATTATTAATTTTCTATACATTTTATATCACATACAATGAACATACAAAATGCTGGGTGTCAAACTAAAGAAAAATGACTGTAAAGAAAAGCACATTTAGACATTCATGTTTGTTTGTTCAGATGAATTAAGTTAAAAAGATGCAAAAGCCTGGACAAAATAAATATGGTGGGCTTTGGAAGTGCTGAAAAGCAAATTCTTTGTGGATTAGTGTATTCATACTTTACAGGTATATTGACAGTGACATAAGTCAGTGTGTCAGGCAACCCAAGTCGAGATCCTTTCCTGATCCTTCTCCAACAGCTTACTGTCCTTAAACAATTCTTCTTAATAATTGATGGAGTGTGTATTCATCAATATCTACAAGTTCTTGACCAAAAACTGATGCACCTCTTGGTGGAAATAAATGTTGTGAAGTCTCCTCTAGCACATCCCAAAGACTTTCAGTGAATTTAAGGTCTGAACTCAGAGGTGCCAATTCATGTGTGAAAATGATTCTTCATGCTCTTCCTAAACATTTTTTCACAAGTCATCCTGGAATATGGCCATGATGCGTCCTCCTACATGGTTGTTTAAGAAATGAAAAACTACACAGACAGCTGCATCTCAGACAGCGCGCCACTACCGAACTGAGATCTCTTTTGTGTCTTATCGCACTTAAATGGACAAATGGTGATTAATTGGTGATTATCCTCTTAAGCCCAGTCTTAACTAAATTTAAAAAGTCTTAATGAATGTAAACAGTTGGGAGAAAATCTGATGCGTGTCAGATCTGTGCATTTGGTCTTAAAGTGACAGTAGCTTATATACTTGCTGCTATCTTGTGTGATTAATGTTAATTAAAGAACAAAAGAAAAAGTCTGCTCGAATCTGGTCTTGACTAAACTTCTTTAGGATTAATATGTATTTAACTTATACTATTTCATACCTGAATACTGTTAGTGTAACGGTGTGGTGGTAGTTGAGGGCACAAGACGAAGATGGGGGTATAACACAATGTTTACTGGTAAAACTCAGACAGGATAAAAAACCACAACTAACATTAACGAGAACCGACAAGGGACTGAACAGAACAGGGAGTATAAATGCACAGGGTGAAATCATGGAACTAACTAGACACAGGTGGAGGAAGATTAACTAATCAGGGATTAACAAGAACATAATTGTGACATTACGCCCCTCTCGGAAAGGCGTGTCCTCGCACCGTGATGGCAACAAAGTTAAAAAACAGAAAAAGGGCGGAGGCTCAGCAGAGGGTGTGGAGATGGGGACGGACTGGATCCTGGAGGCATCGGCCAGAGGCACCATGGTGGTGCAGACGGGGGGAGGAGCCAGGGTGGAGCCAGGGTGGAGCCTGAAGTAAGTGGCAGGATGACACCTGGGAGCCGATCGACGGCGGTGCAACGTGGGTGGCAGAGGAGTCTGCGGAGCTGAGTGGCTGACGGATCATGACAACATCGCCGACCCGAAAGACGGGAGCTGAGCCGCTGACTCGCGGGACTGAGGCGGTGACGTGGGGACGGATGACCGGGGTGACGATGTGGTGAGGGAGGCCGGTGGGGAGGGTGGTCTGGGTGAGGGTGCAGCCTGAAGCCCGGAAGTCTGTGGCTGCAACTGGGCGTCGACCGCCGAAGGCCGACCTGGAGTGTCAAGCGAGCCCAGCGGAGCTTCTGGGCAGACGGACCACGGAGGCGATGAAGAAGTGGTGGGTCGAGGTGAGGGCGACGGGCTGACAGGACGAGGTGGTGGTGTGGGCCTGGAGGCCTGAGGTGCAGCTGGGAACTCGGACGTCAGGCATGGATACAGGCTGTAGGTTTCCGGACAGGACCGGCGAGGAGGATGAAGACTCAAGGGTGGGGACTTGGGAGGGAACTGGATCCACGGACCACAGGTCTATAAGGTCCAGGTCCGCTCCTGGCTCTGAGGTGGACTGACCTGCCTGCGACCTGACCTGTTTCTCCCAGTTGACACAGCAACACATAACCGGCGTTATCAGAAATCTCCACTTTGGCCAGAGTTTTTAGAAACAATTGTTTTCAGTGATTACTTCTTATTTCATTACTGACTGTTTACTTGTCTTTATTTAACATTATTTATTAAAAAACATATTTTTTATTTTATTTTTAGCTCCTTAGCGTTGAGCCCTGTGTGTTTATATATAGAGTCCCTTTTAAGATCTGCCTCTTTTGTTATAAAAAAGTTACAAAATCTGTTATGGAGAAAAAACTAAATAATGTATAAACTCCGGACCACCAGGAATGTCACTTGGCCCATCTTAAATCTCAAAGCTGTAGCCAGGCGTGGTGCGACGTCATAGTACAACCATTGCAGTGTCCGTAGATCATGGCTTAAGCCGCCAGAACGTAGGTAAAGGTGCTTACATGCAGAGCGAAACTGGAGTAAAAAAACTTGGGCCAATCTGGTTCTGCTCAAACAGTTTATGATCTTCACCGGATAAATAAACACAGTTTAAGGTGTTTACACGACCCTAAACGGTTATTAAACGGCATAATCGGTGCATGTAAAAACACTCAGTGTGCTCAGCTCACCTTTACCCAAGCGCATTCCACCTTACGACCCTGTCAAAAACAGCTCACAACTAAGCGTCTGAAAAGCATTTTTTTCACGGTAAGTGATAGAATCAGAAATCACATTACGGGAATCTTCCTCTAATCTGAATATTCCAGGACTTTCTTTCCCCCATTTCTAACGAGGGTACAGTGTGTATTCTGGGAGGATGAGTGTCTGGCTGATGCTGGTGATTTGTTGGAAGGCTCCATTGTCCCATGTTAATGATGTCCCTTTGTGAGAGACGGGGATGAGGGCTGAAGACGTTGCCCGTGGTAAGGGAGCGGGCGGCTGAGGGTCTTAGTGTGACTGGCAGCTGGAATAATCCTCCCTTTGTACCCTCTGAGGGGCTCTACGAGTGTGCCCCATCGCTTCAGACCAGCCAGATGGAATCACAGAGAGCGAGCGACAGAAAGTATTCAAAGCCACACAAAAGCCTTCAGGCCAGACCACGTTTAGCTTATCTTAGGTTTGCTTTTCGCGTGGCGCGGCGCTCAAAGTCTTTGGTCGGGTACGGCAGTGGCGTAGTCAGTGCGGTCGGCCCGAAGCGTGCCAGAGAGCCCTTTGATTGGAGCGTGTCTCTTTGTGGACTCAACTTCTTAGTAAACCTGTGGTAACTCAAACCATCCAACAGACTTTATTTATTTACGCTTCAGGCCTCAGAATGATATACAAGTGTGTTTTACAAGAGTTATATAAGAGTTGTTCTGTTTTAGTTCGGTTGACATGGATTCCCTCCAATTGTGTTTGGCTTGGCCATGTGATGTGGTTCCTTCCCAGCAGTCTGTGCAGTTACGGCTCGAAAATGTCAAAGACGTGATCTCCGGCAGACGCAACGGCAATTGCACATTCTGTTGGCGGTTTCGCCCATCATTAGATCTGAGGAATATTTGGGATCACCATTGTTTGTGCATGGCAAGCAATCTATCTTGATGTTCATATTTAGATTGCAACCGAAACCCCTAAAACTCCTAAAACATATTATGATCCCCCTGAAACCCAAATGTAGATGGCAGCTCTTTGATTTCCAGTGAATGAGCCTCCTCACTCCAAACTTCAAATGAGACATTAAGCAAAGGGATTTGATGTGAAACAAACTCCATTGATCTTCTAGCTTTCTTCTTAATTTTTGACGAAACTGTTGGATTAGCACCAAAAACTTTTCGAAAGCCTTCAAAACAGTCATTAATTCCAGCTCGGTAAATCCAGTTCCTGTGCCGAATGCTATTGAATGCGGTGGAATCCCCTCAATTCAAACATAATTTCCCAAAACATTGAGATACACGAGTTCCTCGCAAGCGAGCTAATCGTTTGCTCAAATGGCAGATGGGAACGATTATATATATTTAGAATCAAACATACAAACAGAGAAGCTCAAAATGAACGCTAATACACACTTTATCATGGAAAATGTGAACAAAACGTCAACATATCCATGCGTTTTAACATAATCTCACCAAATCAGAACGAATCTGCATATTGTGTGTGCCGAAACAGACCGTCCGAGTCATGAATGGCTGTTTTGGGGTATGAATCCATTGCCTGTTGAATAAATTGGTCAGAGAAAAAAGAAAATAAGGGTTGAGAGATGTCTTGCTTGAGTGTACAAATCCCACTGAAGGGGCAACAGTAGCTTTGAAATGAGACTCATTCTTCTGTGTGTGTGTGTGTGTGTATGTGTGTGTTTTGCACATGTATAATGAAAAGCAGTTAGTGAGTGGACCATATCCTTTGCCCTGAGTGGCTCTGGCGCAGGCTCTCTTAATTTAAGAGGGGATTAGGCTTGTGGAAGAACACTACACCCTCCCTCTCTAATTGGAGATGGCTAATAGCTGGACTCCTTGAAAACTGAGCCTTTTATCTTCCCAAGCTGAAACGGACTTAAAACATAGAAAGAATTACAATATATCCATCCGAGCATCGCACATGATTTCGCTGGCTGAGCTCCTAAGCACCCGGCGTGGCTTCTCGCTGAATTCGTTTGAATGCACATTGACTCGTGATGATGTCAAAGACCCGATGGGGCCACTGTGATGTCATCAGCACAAATCATAACTGGCTTTGTGGCAGCGGTTCTCAACTGGTGAAAATAATAAGCATTATTACAGTATTACCTATGTTTTACAGCACAGAACATATTGGTCACCTTGGAAGAACCTATGTTTAATGTAGACTGTGTCATATTTTCTTATACATATAGGTTTTTTTTGTGTGTTTTTTTTCATGGTTTTCGAAGATGTCGTACTTTACAGGTCACGCAACATCTCCATGTTGGCATCTGCTTAATTTAACACATTTCTTTATTGCGATCCACCAAATGAAACTCAATGCTTTTTGGGACAATATACTTCGATTGAAATATGAATTATTATTGAAATAAACTAAATCATCCTAATATTTAAAGAAAACTATATAGTGCTATTCGTTTTTTTTAAGCGATAATTTTTTTTTGGACGTTAAAATGGCAGAGAGCAACTACACTAATAAGATAAAATAAACAAAAATATATTATACACTGAAAACATACATGTATTTATATTTTTTATTTAAATATAACTTAATTTCAATAAAGTATAATAAATAAAGATCAAATAAATATTACATAAAATAATTAATTAAAATAGATATATTTTTTTATATTTTTACTTTTTTCTTACTTTGGTCACGTTCACTTATACTGACTACAGGCTGCCAAAAAAAAAAAATAGTTATGGTGACTAACATACTTCCAGATGGTAAAATGTATTATTATATTACAATTCTTGCATGTACATTTTTAAAATCTGTTTATTTTTTGGTTCATCAAGCTTCATCAGCAGTTTTGATTACTTCCCAAACTACAACCCCCAAAAAATGTTTAATAAACAACAGTGAGAGCAAATGAAAAGGGATCATAAAAATTTCATAAAAAAAAGCTCTCAAAGTTTATTTACATCCGTATTCTTTGAAGTACAACTGTCACAAGCTGGTTGGAGCCATTGGTTATAGATGCTGTCTTAAAATATGGCACTGATTCGACTTTGACGAATCAAAGGCCAGCATGATCATGGAGAAATCTGCGATATTCCTGCTGATGTTCCCTTTTAAACAGTCCTAGCAGTACAGCTTATATAAAACGTTGCTACCAAACTTTTTTTTTTCCAGGGGAGGAAAACTTCTCGAATTCTGTGAACTGTACAACATCTCTGCGAGTCTCTCCAAGGGCCGAGCACTTCAAAACTCTCCTCAGAAGCCTTGTAACAGACCCAAACCAGCCTTAGAGAGTGCACACAGAAAAGAGAAGGAGAAGGAGAGAGGGAAGAAAAAAGAGAAAGCATGAGAAGCAAAGATCTGGGAGAGTAAAAGAATCTCTAAGAAACTATAATTGAAAGAAAAGGCCAAAAACTCTGGGTTTTAAAGCAACCTCTGAACAGATGAAACAAGCGCACAAGCGCTTGACTGTCCCCCCACCCCCCCCCACCCCACTTTCCTTTCCCTTTTCTTGCAGCTTACTGAAATAAGGCATTTCTTTTTTCCATCTGATTGAGTGTAAGACTAAAAGAGGACTAGAGGAAGCGAGACCAGCTTGTGTGTGTGCCCACTAGCTTTTAGTCCGTAGCCTAATGAGTTCCTGAGGGAAGGGGTGCTGTCAATCATCCAGTGTTCCCTTTTTTCATCTCCCACCAACTCAGTCTGTACCGCAGAACTGAGGGGCATGACATAATTAGAGATCACTAAGTTACCACAACTTTTCCCTCTTTACATTAACCATGGGGAAAAAGCGCTATGATGTGATCAATTACATGATGTCCAGAGAAAGAAAAAAAAATAAGTAGGTGTGTTGGTTTTATAGAAGGATCCGCATCCTTTTTAACCCCTAAAAGTCATATGAATACAAAAAGCCTGAGGGTGTGAAAGTGAGAGAATGAGAGCTAAAGAGAGGGATATTATGATGTTTTCATTTGTTGTGCGCTAAAAGGGTGCCAGTAAGCAGCGAGTAACAAACAGATGGGAGGAGTGCTGATTGATGGGTCACGGGAAACAAAAACAAGACAGGGATTTGGAAACATCTGCATGTGAATGGAGCGCGCTTGAATACGCCGTCGCTGAAGAACAGACGCTGGCAGAAGCTCGGAGTAATTGCCGATGAGCAATATCAGAGAGAAGAGGCTCTAGCGGAGAAGACAAGAACATGTATAGCACTGAAGAGGAGGTGTGTGAGGCAACAGAGCGCATACATCATACCAACCGGCGTTCATTAAAGGAAAATTCGCTCTTTATTTACTCTCTCGCACGTCATTTCCTGCATTCTGCTTCTGTGGAACACAAAAGGAGAAATTCTGAAGAGGATTGGGCAAAATTTACAACTGAGGAATTGTTCCCTTGAACTCATGAGCTGAAATTTTTATAGAATTCACCCCACATTGAATTGAAATCGAATCACATCAAATGTAAATTATTGCATGTAATGCTGCCTTCAAAATTAAACTAACTTTTTTATTGATTATTATAATTCACTACAGATTAAGCGTGTTTACACGACAACAATGTACCAAAAACGGTAATGTTTTTCCTTTGCGTTTTTCACATACAGACGACAACGTTGTCAAAAAGATCTCCGTTCACACGGATCCGCGAAAACGACTAAAAACGCTGTATTATTCATGCCAGGCCAGCAGTTGGCGATGTCATTTTGTAAAGAAACTACAAGCCTTTAGACTGAACATGCAATACATGTGCATGATGTCACCGTTTTCACAAATTCACATTTTTGTAGTTCACATGGTGGCAATAACGGTAATTGGTTTAAAAAAAAACTTGTACTTTGAAACCTATTTTCAAAAGCTGTGTTTTCTGGCGCTTTCGTGTAAATGAATGGCCAAAATGCATCGTGTAAACGACCCCTTACTTTTCTCTCACTGATCTGTTAGATTATAGAAATTATATGATATCATCTATATTATAAATCAGTGTTTCCACAATGTTTTAAATCGACACTTTAAAGACAGACCTTGAGCTACGAGGTTGTTTATCAATGGTATTTACTCCTGTTGAAGCTGTCAGTCCACATTATTTCAGCTTATTTTTTAAATAATCGTGTTTAACAGTGGAATTTCTGGTGAAAAACTAAATTATCTATGATGCTGTACAGAAAATTACGCCAATCAGAGTAATAAAAAAGCAACACGCTCCAAAATAGCTCTTTAGCTCCGCCTACTACCAGGAAGCACTGCGAATCGAGTCGATCTACTGTCTCCAAATACTGAAATGTTTCTATGTATATTTTGCTATAAACTTAAATATGTTTATACATGTAATCAGCATTTGTTAATGAGTAGTTTTATATTTCTTCATTATTTTTATTTGAATATTCTGTTCGCAATGCTTCATGGGATTGTAGTTCTTTCCCTCACTAAAACTGTTAAGTGCACCTTAGTCTTGTACCTTAGAATTTTTGTCCAGTTTTCAAAAAACTTTTTTGCTTCAAATCAAAGTTTGTAATCTCATGATTCACCTCATAGCTGATAGGCCTATGTCTTGGTTCAAGGCTTATAACTCTTTAAAAAAAGACTATTTTAAAATCTCTATGGGAAAATCCCAAACATTTAGGTCACTTAAAATACCATTCACAATTGCATTAAGATTCAGGGGGCAGTGACTCATGCGTTTAGAATGATATGAAGGTGAGAAAATAAAGAAAATATTTAGTGTGAACTACTGGGCAGAAATTTTCATTGGGAAAGGAAATCCACGCAGGTCGTAAACAGGACTGAAAATGTCATGTTTAGCCTCGCAAGTATTCAAATTGTAAGCCAAGTCCCTCTTTGTGATAGTATCTCGTCATCCCTTCGCATGAAGAATGTATATCAAAATCGTTTTTGATTAAACAGCATGGGCCAAACATACATCGCCCCCAATAAGAAGGAAACCCACAGCTTTGGGTTAATTACCCCACAATGCAACGGCTGCGTTGATCATCTTCGTCTCTTGTGAAACTCACTATGCGCTCCGGCAGCCAGGCCATGGCGGTGCCAACAGGAGGAGGAGTGTGCCAGCCTGTGAAAGGGTTGAGTGCAGTGCGGTTGACCCCCATGGGTTGTGTGGGCACTGGACTCAGATCAAAGGCATGGAGCAGCGGAGAGAGGAGGAGGTGAACAGCTACGGTGAGGGTGGGAGATGTGCCAACTCGGATTTGCATCCCTGGAGACGGAGAGAGGGGTGAGACAGAGAGAGAGAGACAGACAGAGAGAGATACAGGATTTCTATCTCTCTCATTATTTGCTTGCTCATGATAAACCCAACGATGCAGTGCAAAAGGTGTCATGGTTTATTTGAATGAGAACTGGTCAAATCGGGTTATACTAGTGTGCTGAGAGCCGTCTACATTTTCCCAAGTGTCCAAACTGTTATATAAAATCAATGTGGGATGTCTTAAAGATTATTAAAGACGGCTTATCTGCCTTGTATAACCACCTCTTGCTTAGCAGGGTTTGCATCCTTCAGGAAAGAAAATTCACAAATGAGATTTCTTTCTCAGTCTCCCAGACAGCAATGACATTAAATCGAGAGAAACTTATGCTTAAGTCCTTAAGGTCTCCTCTTTCTCAGTTGTCTCTCCTATTCTCACATTTTTAAAGAAAATATGCCTCAATTCGTGCTCAGATTTACCTACTAATTTACCATCAAATCAACTTCCCAGTAATCAAATAATCTGAACTACTATACATATTTTTTTTCCAAAATAAATAAATATTTTAAAAACGAAGATTAGCTCTATAATCTTTATGTGAAAGCACAATGAATAAGCAGGTTGTAAACAGAACTGAAAATTGGCATGTTTATTCCATTTTTAGTCAGGTGGATGAAGAATTTTTAGTAAAAAATAAGAAAGAAAAGCCAGAGCTTTGGGTTACTTACGACAAATTGAAATACATTTTACAAAGATCAAATGATCTGAACTGCTATTCACAGTAATTTTGAAATAAATAAATGAATAAATAAATTAAAAAAAACTGAAGAAAAATACTTTTATATAGCTTTACAATCTTTATGTCATTTTTTTTCTCTGGGGACTTTTAGGAGAAACATCTGAGACCATTATTACCTATAAAAGAGCAACCTCTGAAAAAAAATAAAAAATTTTCCTCTGAGATTCCTTTTAATGAATTCATCCACTCATTTCACCTCTTCAACACTCACAGCGGGAGTATTATTCACTCATCTGATCACTATTTTATCACTGCCTCACTATTTTCCTCCTAACCCGTTCTCCGCTGCTCCCCTGTTCACCCACCTCCACACCTGAGTTCAACATCAAGGCCTCATTTAGTGTCAACTTGTGTCTTCTCTTTAATGATGGAGGGATTAGTGTTGAGCAATTGCTGGGTGCGCACACACACACACGTACACTCACATTCCCGCTGCGAGTGTCTTTTTAAGAGACTGATCAGCGTCACTTTGGCATACTCTCAGTGAAGCTTAACACGACTCTACCCAGCATGGGCCGCAGTTCCTACAGCTCACCAGAGGTTTTACGGGCTTGTCGAGTCTAAATGGCAAGAGGGACAACAGAGGAAGAGCTAAAGCCCCAAATGCTAATGTCTTAGCCCTCAGTGGGAATCTGGTTTCAGGAGTAAAGGAAATTCATATTTTCCAAAGGAGATCTCATGATTTTCAAATAAACTGAAAGTTAAGGTTGAAATAACAACAAAGAAATCCAGCTCCCAAAAGTACTTGGAATTACATTTATAGCACAGTGAGAGCTAAGAAATAGGCATTCTCATTCATTCATTCGTTCTTTCTCTTGTTTATTTGTTTGATAATTCGTCCCTTCCTCCGAATGGACTGTCATTCGAAAATTTTAACATTGTATACTCTTACTGTGGTAGTACCATGGTACATTGATTACAAAAATCTCAGTACTTTGATATATACAGTGCAACTGAATCAATATTACATTCATGTACTATGGTAAAGGTACTAAAAAGATACCATGGTGTGGTCCCGTTCACATCAAGGAAAATATGGTGACTATTCTTCAATAATTGTTCAATGGGTTATACTGCAGTTACTGCTCTGGCGCAGATGTTCAAGTCCTTTATGGAGTATCAAAAGGGTCGAGACGATCTACAAGAGAGAGAGACAGCCCGACGAGAACAACATTTTAAAATGCTCAATCACAGTTCGGCACAGGCATAAGGCTGCTCAAAATGCCATCATACTTTTTGGATGTTCTTCCGTCGCAAAATACGTCATTTTTTGTATCTTTAGGTTCTGTCTTCTTAAAAATGACAGTGTGAATGCTAAGCGAACTAGGACTAAATGTACTATTTTCTTTTTTTGGTCTGGATCCAAAGAACCAAGAGAACCGAACTACAAGTGTGAACACACCCTTAGTCTTTGAGTATCATTTAAGGTTTTTATTTACCCAGAAAGCATTTCAAACCTCGACAGCTCCAGAACCACCTCCTTTTGAATAATGCTGTTGTTCCAAACAGAACCTGGACCCAGATGATTCATCCAGAAAATAGAGCAACGGCCACGAGTCAGAGAGCTGGGAATCATGGGATAGCTCTCTGTCGGTCATCACAGTCATCCCCACAGTGAGGCCTCAAACACTTGGATCAACATTAAAGAGAGTCGCGTCTTCAACGTGTGACTGCTGGTCCTGCGAGAGAAAAATATGTGGGAAAAGATGATATTGACAGGGAAGAAAAATGCTTAAATGTATGCCAGACAGTCTTGGTGGTAGATGAGGCATATGGAAACTCCCTTTTGTTTTCTGGGGGGTCTCTGGGTGTGGCTCGCTTCACAAGAATGCGATCAGCTCCGCTAAAGGGTTATGGATTAGTTTGGCCTGTGCTGACAGCGCAGAGCTTATCTATGTAAAGGCCAATACGATACCACCAAAACAATTGAAAAGAGTGTTTGCTCAAACCCCTCCTGAAGTACAATCTCCAACAAACACCCCGTTTGGAATTTCCAAGGAAACTGCCAAGAAAAAAAATGATGGGAGATCCCACTTTTCGGGACAAGGGTGCCAATGGCAGGCGTTGATATTTCAAAGCACTCTGTTGAGACCCTGAATCCCCAATGTATGATGTATGTTTGGGAAGGAGTCTTCGGAGCCTCTATAGATGAGAAATGCTAAAATCCAACCATTTATTTTATAAATGTACATAATTTAAAATGGTACAATGAATAAACATATGCACACATTCAAAAGTTTGGATAAGATTATTTAAATGTTTTCGAAAGAATGCTTATGCTCACCAAAGCTGATTTCATCTGATCAAAAATACAGTAAAAACAGTAATATTGTGAATTATTATTACAATTGATAATAAAAAAAATACATATATACATATATATATATATATATATATATATATATATATATATATATATATATATATATATATATATATATATATATATATATATATATATATACAGTGAGGAAAATAAGTATTTGAACACCCTGCTATTTTGCAAGTTCTCCCACTTGGAAATCATGGAGGGGTCTGAAATTGTCATCGTAGGTGCATGTCCACTGTGAGAGACATAATCTAAAAAAAAAAATCCAGAAATCACAATATATGATTTTTTAACTATTTATTTGTATGATACAGCTGCAAATAAGTATTTGAACACCTGTCTATCAGCTAGAATTCTGACCCTCAAAGACCTGTTAGTCTGCCTTTAAAATGTCCACCTCCACTCCATTTATTATCCTAAATTAGATGCACCTGTTTGAGGTCGTTAGCTGCATAAAGACACCTGTCCACCCCATACAATCAGTAAGAATCCAACTACTTACATGGCCAAGACCAAAGAGCTGTCCAAAGACACTAGAGACAAAATTGTACACCTCCACAAGGCTGGAAAGGGCTACGGGGAAATTGCCAAGCAGCTTGGTGAAAAAAGGTCCACTGTTGGAGCAATCATTAGAAAATGGAAGAAGCTAAACATGACTGTCAATCTCCCTCGGACTGGGGCTCCATGCAAGATCTCACCTCGTGGGGTCTCAATGATCCTAAGAAAGGTGAGAAATCAGCCCAGAACTACACGGGAGGAGCTGGTCAATGACCTGCAAAGAGCTGGGACCACCGTTTCCAAGGTTACTGTTGGTAATACACTAAGATGTCATGGTTTGAAATCATGCATGGCACGGAAGGTTCCCCTGCTTAAACCAGCACATGTCAAGGCCCGTCTTAAGTTTGCCAATGACCATTTGGATGATCCAGAGGAGTCATGGGAGAAAGTCATGTGGTCAGATGAGACCAAAATAGAACTTTTTGGTCATAATTCCACTAAACGTGTTTGGAGGAAGAAGAATGATGAGTACCATCCCAAGAACACCATCCCTACTGTGAAGCATGGGGGTGGTAGCATCATGCTTTGGGGGTGTTTTTCTGCACATGGGACAGGGCGACTGCAATGTATTAAGGAGAGGATGACCGGGGCCATGTATTGCGAGATTTTGGGGAACAACCTCCTTCCCTCAGTTAGAGCATTGAAGATGGGTCGAGGCTGGGTCTTCCAACAAGACAATGACCTGAAGCACACAGCCAGGATAACCAATGAGTGGCTCTGTAAGAAGCATATCAAGGTTCTGGCGTGGCCTAGCCAGTCTCCAGACCTAAACCCAATAGAGAATCTTTGGAGGGAGCTCAAACTCCGTGTTTCTCAGTGACAGCCCAGAAACCTGACTGATCTAGAGAAGATCTGTGTGGAGGAGTGGGCCAAAATCCCTCCTGCAGTGTGTGCAAACCTGGTGAAAAACTACAGGAAACGTTTGACCTCTGTAATTGCAAACAAAGGCTACTGTACCAAATATTAACATTGATTTTCTCAGGTGTTCAAATACTTATTTGCAGCTGTATCATACAAATAAATAGTTAAAAAAAAATCATATATTGTGATTTCTGGATTTTTTTTTTTAGATTATGTCTCTCACAGTGGACATGCACCTAAGATGACAATTTCAGACCCCTCCATGATTTCCAAGTGGGAGAACTTGCAAAATAGCAGGGTGTTCATTATTTTCCTCACTGTATGTATATATATATATATATATATATATATATATATATGTAATTCATTCCTGTGATCACAGCTGTGACACATGATCCTTCAGAAATCATTTTAATATGTTTTGCTGCTCATGAAACACTTTTATAATCAATGTTGAAAACAGTTGCTGCTTAATATTTTTGTGGAAACTGTTAAACTTTTTCCCATGATCCTTTGATGAATAGAAAGTTCAAAATAACAGTATTTACATTATAAAAGTCTCTCACATGTGATCAATTTAATTTGAAGTGTTTTTTTTTTTTTTAAGTTTACTTACCCAAACTTTTGAAGTGTGCCAGAAAAAAACTGAAGGATCATGTGATACTGAAAACGGACTGGCTAGTAGTAGACTATACTGACTTTTTGTTTGTGATATATTCTTAGGTTTAATTTTTTAAGCTAACAACTTTTCCTGAGGTAGGCCTAAATTTAAAGTCTTGCTCACATGTTGTATTGACGTATTTCTGCGGTAAAAAAAAACTGACTAGGCGATTGCACTAGACATGATACATTTCAGTAAGTTGTACTCTATGTTTCAACATAACTTCGGATGTTCATTCATATTTCGTGTTGTAGAAAAGATCGACAATTGGTTCACGCAATCCTCAAGGCAGCTACATCTCTCACATCACATGAAAGAGCGCCAAGGTATTTACTGTCTGTTTTATTTTCGCGATAACTGTTTTACAAGTATGGCAAATTTTAATTCATGGCAACTTATCATTTTAAGTTAATTAATTAAGCAAATTGTTTTTTAGGTACATTTTTTGCAGTGTTGGTGCACCAGTGTAATCTCGTCCACTGCCGTGTTGTTGTTTAAGGCTCCCCGTCGAATCCCCAACAGATCCCAGCCCTCTGCTGAGCTTAGCCACTGAGCCCTCGCACAAGAGCCAGATTAAAAGGTTTGGTTGGAAACACGACAGGGAAAAAGAAGGGTTGCCTTTTCCATTGTCAGCAGCTTTTATCCCTCGCAAGCTTGTGAAAATTCATTCAAAATTAGCTGTCAAATTTGGCCAAGAGAATCAGATGCACTTGACAGCAGATTATCGTGTTAAAGAAAGCAAGAAAATGCATCAAGTAATTTATTTTGTTGCGATCAAGACTGCAGCTGGTTCTATGTAGCCTATTTCACCACCAAAAAGGGTCATTTTAATTGATCCTCGCTTTTAGAGGCTAATTCTTCACTCGCTGCCTTTCATAGGTTTTTTAACACTAGGAAGGCACATTGCTGCCAGTTAACCGAAAGATTGCTGTGCAGTAACGAACTACGGATTCAGAGAAAGTTTTAATTGGAGAAGAAGAAAGCATCTTCCCCATCATCTTGAGTGAACTGGGCAAATCAAAGTGACTGCAAAGTTGAGCACTGGTTTAATGATGAGGAAAAATGTGCTTGAGCGTATCTGAATTGCAAGATAGAGATCTCGTTGTATACTTGTACATATGCATATCTATGCCTACAGTATGTTTGGTTGTGAAATGTACCTTTTGACTTTGTCAAGCATTGGCAAAAACTTAGAACAATCACATTCTCGATGACAAAACCGTAGTGAACAGAAAAAATTACTCAATTCACTGCTTGGCTTCATAGCAGTACAAAAACACACATCAACAAACAACATGAGGTGGATGCTTAAAGGTTTGGTGCAAATCTGACAGCTATGTCACAGACTTCTTTTCCCTTTCTGTACTCATTTCATTTGTATTTTTATCCCACTTTTAAAATGAATATTTCATTATTATTTAAAAAAAAAAATCCCAGTGATGGTCTTTGAAGCTGCTGTCTTCTCATGCATATTTGTGACATCGCAGGATCTGTGGAGAGATCAAACTCCTCTGGTTAGAAAACATGAAAAGGTATGAATGCAGGGCTAGTAAATCTGTTTGGGCAGCTTATTGTTAGGAAAAAAATTGAAGGGTGACATATTCATGCAGCAGTTGTAATTTAGGAACTTCTTAAAATAGCCGTTTCATCTGTGGTTGTTTTTAGAAGGAATCCGGGAATGGAACAGGAACTTTCTCTCACACACAACAATCTCTTTATCTTTTTCAGGGCTAACTAAAATATCTTTTGCCATTAAAAAACTTTGAATTATTGTGGACAGCAAATGACAAAGTGCATGCTTAGTTTTGTGAGTTCACTAAAGCACAACTGCAAATCTGTGGGAGATATAACCAACGACATTTTATGCAAGTATGTGTGTGTGCTCACTGTAAATCACAGATTGCGTGTGTGAATGAGATATAGCTCCAGAGCAAGTTCAGTGCATAGAGAACAGCAGTAGAGCCCTGAGGTGTGGAAATCCCCCTCTACTCAACATTCACTCTCCAATTAACTCTTACTACCAACACCTGTGATATGACAGACAGACAGACAGACAGACAGACAGACAGACAGACAGACAGACAGACAGACAGACAGACAGACAGACAGACAGACAGACAGACAGATAGATAGATAGATAGATAGATAGATAGATAGATAGATAGATAGATAGATAGATAGATAGATAGATAGACTAGTCTAATGCCAGCAAACCAGCTTAGGCTGGAATAAAATATTCCATGGATGGATGGATGGATGGATGGAAAAAACATTATACCAGCCTAAGCTTGTTTGATGGTCTTAGTTGGTTAAGGATAAGCCGGGGACACACTTAACGACTGTAAGGCTGATTATGAATGTAATTTGATACTTACGACTAATCATGCCCAAACGTGCCGAGTTCAGAGACAGTTGCGTTCAGTCGGTATTCACAGTCGGTGTTTAAAATCTGCTCTTGTCATTGGTAACAGTCTGTTTGTGTGTTTAGATCAGTCTTAGAATGTTTCAGCTAGTTGTTAAGGGTGTCCCCGGCAATGGTATCCCAGTCTGACCACTTAAAAAGTGCTCAAAACCCCTCTAAAACCAAACAAAAGACTAGTCTAAGATAAGCAAACCAACTTAGGCCGGTTTTATGTTTTTAGCAGGCTGAATAGACAGACAGAAAGACAGATAGATATCGAAATCCTTTGAAAACCATCCAACAGACTAGTCTAATACCAGCAAACCAGCTTAGGCTGTAATCAGATGCTTTTTAGATGGATGGATGGATAGATGGATGAATAGATGGAAAAAACCTTAAGACAGCCTAAGCTGGTTTGAGCAGGTTTTAGTTGGTTTAGGATAGTCTCCTAGTCTAACTCAAAAAGCGCTCAAAACCACCAACAGACTAGTCTAAGACCAACAATCCAGCTTAGGCTGGTTTAATATGTTTCTAAGCAGGATGGATAGATAGATGGATGGATGGATGGACCCCTCGAAAACCATCCAACAGACTATTGTAATACCAGTTTAGACTGAAATAAGATGCCTTTTTAGATAGGTCCCCCTGTAGTCAATAATTTCATCCCGTAAAACTAATTTTTGATCACCAAAATTACATATTTAAACGTTTTTTCCTCGAAAAAAATTCTTCATGGCTTAAAATAGCTTGAATGTAACTCTAAACCCTTGCCTCATTTAGTATATGCGGTTCTATGAATATGTAAATTAGCCCCGCCTCCACTCACTCGCACCAGCTCAGAGATCCACTCGTTGACGATCACACTTTGACCTGATTGGTTACAAGGTAGTTTGTGACGTCAGAAACACCAGCGATTTCAAACCGTGTTTTTGAGACTGTATTTGGCTCACTGCAGTTTTAAGGAGAAAATACTCAGCAAAGGTGTTAACTTATGAATTTGCACATGGTTTGTCTTAAAGCATATTAAAAACACCACATATACATATAAATAACATCAAAAGCTGGATTTTCACCACAGGAGGACTTTAAACCTGCCTAAGCTGCTCAAAACCACTTGAAAACCAACCAACAGACCAAGTCTGTCTAATAATAATAATAATAATATTTATTTATTTACAATAAATAGACAGACAGACGGACAGTATCAATCAAAGTAAGAAAAATGTCAAACAAATCTATTTTGACTTCTCGATTGGTATTTGTTGATTTGTTGGTGTCATACCTATTAAATGTACTTCAGAAGCAAAAGCATCAATTTAAATATGGCACAAATTACATTCAAATGCGGAACAGATGATTCAGCATAAGCAATGTGTGCGGCGGGGAAAATTAAATCCCATTGCGAGAGGGCAGATTGTAATGTACAAAACAAGTCCAAACCGAACTTGATAAAATAATCATAAGTGGGTAATTTTCTTAGCAATTCTATGTTACTACTTAAAACCTTTCTGGATGCTCTCACGAGTGCAACACAACACAGGCAGCCTTTTGTTCACCACAAGGCACTGATGTGCTTTCAGTTTCCATGCCAACAGACTTTCATCTTTCATCTTCCTTACCAGCTCATCCTACGCTTCAGATGAATTAGGTTTGTTACAAATTCTTTTGAAGTGTGGAGGCAACCCCCCATCTCCAACCCCACTTCAGCCAAAACAAAACAAGCCCCCCAGAAAATAAATAAATAAAGCAACCAGAGTGGCTGCGCGTAAGCCAATAATCAGTAGCTATTTCGCCCCCTCGCTCGACCAATGGCGTTATACACGCGGAAATCGCGCCTTCATTTCGAGTCGGAATATTCCTCAGCTGCTGCCCTTCATTTTCCCGAGCGGCACGCGTTGAAGTGCGCCCTACTATTCAACTCCATTATGAAGCCCAAGCTCTGTCAAGATGCATTGTGGCTGCGTAATGATCTTCAATTACGCTGATGTCGGACCCGTAGGGAGATGTCGTGGAGGCGGGGAGGGCGTAGAGGGAAGTGTATCCAGAACAAAGCCTTGAGAGCGGGAAGAACCTCCACATCCTCAGATATGGATGTCTCTCAAGATGCTGCGGAGAATTACACCTTAAGACACAAAGAAGCAATTTTACGAAACCCCGCGTTTTAGAGTGCTCCAAGACAGAGAGAGCGACTTGGGCATGAATGCTGGCGAAGGCCAGTGTCTTTGAAGAGTTCCCACAATAGCGCCGTGTTCAAAAGCCTAACATTCCGACCTCATTTTCATTTGTGCTCATTTCAAATCTTTTTTGCTGAGTGCTTGGCATTTTGCAAATGAAAAGGGAAGCGTTTCCGAGGACGGCTGTCTACGTGTCAGTTTGTTTAGGTGCACAACAACAACAACAACTCGTTTTGGCCTTGAACAACAGCCTTCAAAAGTACAAGACAACACAGACCAACTCCTGTTCCAGAACTTTCAGTTGGACCATTTATTTTATCTCATGTCATTTTTTTCCCCCATCCAAATCATAAAAGTTCCATCTCTGCACGGAGACAGTCCCGTAGAGAGAAGCGCTACCAATCGCTGGTGACATCAAGGTGTCTTTGCGCCTTTTGAAGTTCACTCGACTTGAGGGAATAAAGAAATCAACACAGCACAATAAAACACCATCCAGGTTTTGGAAATCTAGGTGAGGTGTCTGCAGTTTCAGAGGTGAAGCGGAGGGCTTTGAAAGCAGGAAACAGTAAAAGGAAGTAAGCGGAAAACCAAAGGAATAAAAGCAAGCTTTCATTCTGACAGGCATCGACAGAGACAGAAAGACGGTGCGGTTAAATTTAGAGCGCGTTTCAGACTGCAGAAGGCCTCGCTTTATGATGCCAGTTGTGGAAACCAAACATCCACTCGCCGAGTGCGTCTGATTATTGAAAGCTCTTGTCGAACGAGCTCTCATATTGTGTGTGAAATGAATAAAACCATGGTCTCTAAACACTTTTTCATTAGCATTTAAAAGACTGGCAGCATATGGGCACAAGGGACTGTTTATTTGCATCAGAATGAAATGTTATAGATCGTCACACAGCAAACAGGCACAAAAATATGGACAATAATTGAGCCGCAATTTCATTTTGTGATGCCAAGGTCTTTTTTTGTTTTTATTAATTAAATACTGCTTAACTATCTATGCAGCAAGCACAGGTTGAACCATGGTAAACTAACAAAGTTTCAGGTTAGATTTATACAGAGCAAATTTAACTTGTGCGCAAAATTGGAATTTGCGAATAAATAATTTTAATCCAATCCAGTAAGTCAAAGAAAACAAAATCATCACTTCCTGATAAAATACTGCTAAATATCACAAACAAAAATGGAAGTTGTTGCAATAGGAGAAGCCAATTTATATAGTAGGCTAATTTTCGTATGGACTACATTAAATAACGTGTGCCTCAGAGCAATAAACGCAGTCATGTTATCTTGGTTACTGAGGTGGATGCTGCTGTTTGGGAACGCAGTTGTGTAAAGGCCCGTTCACACCAAGCACGATAACTATAAAGATAACGATAAAGATAACTATATATGCGTCCACACCAACGACCGATAACGGTCTTTTTATTCTAAGCACGCGCGCGCCCGGATGATCCAGATCCATTTTAAATGCGCGAGACCTTTAAATTAGAATGGATTCTGATTGGCTGTCAGTGTTTTATCGTTATAGTTGTGGTGTGAACTCTGTTATTCTTTAATATGGAGAACGATTTTTAGAATTATATCTTTATAGTTATCGTCCTTGGTGTGAACAGGCCTTAAGACAGTTCTGGGAGGATATTATACCGAACCACTTTGACGACATACTTTGCTCTGGCATTTCAGAAAGACCAAAACCGCATTTTAGATTCCGTGCAACGAGATCGGCCTGCTGGTTGTCCAGTTATACTGTCGCAAAGTCACATGACTTTTTTTATGCGCATCGAGGAATTTATTCGGTAAATGTGTTTCGATCGTTGTTTATGCGCATGTTTTCTTAGCGAATAAAAAAACGTATCCGACTTACTTACATTACTTACATACGTTTCTTATGCGCATTTTTAGAATTTATGCGCATCTTGCCGTTTCCATCCAGTGTTTTTTTTTTTATGCAAAACAAAGCTACTCTAAAGCTGGTTGTTGTATGTATTGTGGCAGTTCAGATATGAAATGTCCGGGAAGTGGTGCTAAAATGTTAATGGTCTATCGTGTTTGAAAATAACTCACACTAGGCCCTAATCCTGACCCTACACCGAACCCATAGTTAACAAAAGCAAACGTGAGATAAAACGCATTTGCTAAAGCAACCATGACATTTTAGCTTGATTCTGCAAGTCTTTGAGCTCTTTTATCGTGACTCGTGTGCAATGCTGTACCAGGTGAGCTACCAAGCAAGTTTACTACATCAGAAAAGTTATGTATATAAAGCTATGTGAAGCAGATGTCAAAATGTATTAGTTTTCAAATTATGCATTATGGTAAAAGCGTTTTGAAGTCATAACATTGTGTTGAGCAAGAAACCATGCGAAAATAATTCTTTATTAATTGATAATCTGTCCCTGTAACTATATATATATATATATATATATATATATATATATATATATATATATATATATATATATATATATATATACACACACTCACACATGTAGAAGTAGTTGGTGTTTTATTGCCTCCAGTAGTAATTTTAGATGGAAACTGCAGTGGATTGCAGATATGGGTGCATTTTTGCAAGCATGTAGGTAGAGGCACATTTTTTCCAATGTGTTTGTACACATTGAAGAAAAAAAAAATGTCTTTAAACTGATCTAAAGTGAACAAGAATGAAAGTTACCAACATGTACCACATGGAGAACATGTCTTGTACAACATGGCATGAGATAAGAGTAATATCAAAGATGGGCAATCCTTGATTTGAAATATCTCGGCCCTGTTTTTCTTCTTTTTTTCACCCCCCAACCAAACTGACTCATTAACTTCAAAGCCACTGATAGAGCTTTTAATTAAGAGGAATGTAACATTGAAGCACAGATAAGCCTCCCCGTATTCTCCTCCTCTTCATCTCTCCTTAAACACACATCATTAGAAACTCACTGTAGATTTACACTGCACAGCACTAATCACATACAACCTGCTCTGCTAATAATACAGCTTTCACCTGACATCATGACGGCTCCGGTCATTAGAGACTGCTGTGTATGATGTCACTTCCTGCGGGGAAAAACAAAGGAGCATCCAATTAAAGCGTAGTACTTGTGAATAAAAGGCCATTCTTCAAAAAGCATAGTATTGAAAAAGCAGTGTTTCTTATGCTCAGAGTCAGTAAAGCATGTGTTATTTCAATATGCCAATACAACTAGTTTCGTCAACTTATTCATCTGAATTGATCTAAATAATTAATTCTATACATTTTCAGAACATTCTTACACTATGAATATAGCAGATTTCTATTTTTTCAGGTCAATATAAAGATACACAAATTAATGCATAAAATATGACTAAATAAAACAGAAGCAAACAAGCTAATAATAACTAAAAAGCAAGCAAACAAACAAACTGTATACGTGTGTGTGTGTGTGTGTGTGTGTGTGTGTGTGTGTATATATATATATATATATATATATATATATATATATATATAAGCAAGCAAGCATATAAATGAATTGAGAAGACACATAAATGATAAATATATAAACAACTAAATGAATAAAAAAGTTTAAGCAATAACATTATCAGGGCCAGATGAAATCTGTGGCGAAGTTTTGCAAGGAAACTAATAATAATAACAATAACAACAATAACAATAATATGGTAAATAAGCAATCAAGCACACTAACTATAGACATAATTCTGATATATTATATACAAATACATAAACTACTTAAATAAGGAAACAATGAATATCTTTTTGGGTCCACTATCAACAAAGAAACTTTTAAAAGCATATTATTAAATCAATGAATCATTAGAGATTTCTCCCTGTTCATGCCCACTGTCCTACGTCCCACAAAACTAGCTTGTGGCACAGTCCCCAAACACCTCCACCCTCTCCACCCCCCTACCGCAGGGATCAATGGCAGGCTGAGGGGAGTGGGGTCTTGCCCGCAGGGAAAGCTGAATATTGGCCAGATTAATTGCAGGTTGTGATTGAACAGCGCTCTGGGAACACACACATACACACACAGCTTACAGGCAGCACACCCCGTATCCTGCACATGTCTGTACACTCACGCATGGCCACACATACACACGTTGTAGATACCATCCGTCAGCATGCTCGCTCCCAGATGAGCATCTACACCCACCCAGAGGTGCTGTTCCTTTGTCTCCAGGTAGCCGAGACCTGGCAAGCGGCCCACAGCGTGCCTCTTTCATGTGGGCGAGGGGAATTATCTCCCTTTATGTGTGTGTGTACGAGTGACTCATTCAGAGGTAGCTTCCATATCGGTGCTCTGGAAGCGGGCCAGCCACCTGTGTGCTTTGTGTGTGTGTGTGTGTGTGTGTCTGGTACATCAGCTCCAGAAGCATCTGAAACAGCGGAGCAGAGCGAGGCCAGGAGCCTGCAGGGGACATAAGATTAGAGGAGCTCTTTCACACAACGTGTGGAAAAGTGGGGAATAACAACCTGCCTTTAATTACTACTACTGTGAATGTACCGTATGTGTGTTAGTTTTAGGGCTTTTTTTAGGGAGAAAGTGATTTTTTTGAAAGTTACAAACTTCAGACACCTAGTGTGTACATCCATGAGCTTGTATCAAATGGTATTATCTGCTTTTGAGAACAAGCTAAAATATATAAATATATAGGCATATACATATATAATATATACATATTAATATGTCAATTTAAGTGTCAAGAATACACTACCATTCAAAAATTAGCTAAAGGACACATTAAATTGATCAAAAGCGCCAGTTAAGAGATTTATAATGTTACAAAATATATATATACAGGCCTAGACACTACTTTTTGCAGCCTTGGTGAGCACAAGAGACAAAAATGGTACAGTAAAAACAGTAAAATTGTGAAATATTACTACAATTTAAAGCAACTGTTGTCTTTTTGATGGCAAAGCTGAATTTTCAGCATCATTACTCCAGTCTTCAGTGTCTGCTAAACATTTTTGTGGAAACCCAATAAATTTTTTCACGATTCTTTAATGAACAGAAAGTTCAAAAGAACATTTATAAGAAATAAATGTATGTATGTATGTATTTCCACTCATTTTATCATCCTCTGGATGAAATTCGAATGTCTGATCACATAAAAGAGATAATCCCAATTATTGACATTTCATGAAAACAGTTAGATGAAATTTAGGGGGCGTTTACACTGTTTTAAACTAAAAAAAGGAAAACTTTTTAGGGGCCTGAAAATGCAAATAGTTTCAAAGTGCACGTATTTGCAAACAATACCGTTATTGTCTCTGTATAAACTACAAAAACGTGAACTTGTGAAAACTGCACATGTGTATTACGTGTTCAGTCTATAGGCACGTAGTGTTTCTTTACACAGTGATATCGCCATCTACTGGCCTGGTATGAATAATACAGCGTTTTTAATCGTTTTTGCGGATCCATGTGAACCGGGATCATTTCCACAACGTTGTCGTCTGTACGCGAAAAACGCAAAGTACAAACGTTTCCTTTTTTAGTACTTCGTTGTCGTGTAAATGTACCCTAAATAAACAGACATTTATTTGTTGTTGATGTGGCAAGTACACTAAACTGTTTGTTTGTTTTTTTGGCATGGTGGCTGGGCTTTTCACAGGTTTACCAGAAACCATAAAGAGCCAATCAGATGGATCTACACCTGCGAGCTCCACCATGCTTCCATCAGCGCCGCAGGTTTGTGTGGTCTGAGGTAAAATAGGCAAGTCAAGGGCCACAGATGGCCCCTATATTGCAAACAAACTGCTCTGGGTTGTTGATGTCTTGTTTGGGGGAAACGCCCCCATTCTCCCCGGGTGCACCTGCATTATCCACCACAAACATGTCCGTGTGTCTTCGGGTCCATATTAAAGGGGATTGTGTGTGTGTGAGTGTGTGTGTGTGTGTGTGTCTGAAAGTGGTCGGCTAGCCACACAGGTGTACTTCTCAAGTGCCCTCAATGAAAAAAAAAAAAAAAAAAGCTCTTATCAGATACACCATCTTGCTTTATTGCATATGGCCTCTAAATTTTTGCAATCATAAAAGTAGATGAATGTAATGGTACATAATGAAATCTAGAAAGTGACTGGCCTCAATGAAATTTGGCATCATTGCAGAAAGATCAAAGAGAAATGCTTCATTGATTGCTGCCTAGTCACTAGCCTCCTCGGAGATAGAAATCTATCTAAAGAAAGTCTATGTGCTTTGATGTGAGGGTGTCTGGGTCTTACATCAGAGCCAAGGTCGACAACCTTGAAAGGCAAGCCTATTAAGAGAAAAGTAACAAACACGTCTCCACACTTTTACGGCAACGGGAGCGAGGGCAAATTTCCTCCGACAAATAAACTTTCACTGTAAACCGGATCATAATTGCTGTGATGCAATTAAAATGCTGCACACATATTTACTTTGCTCAAAACAATTCGCCTGCACATACGAGACACATTTCGGGCATATCAATTCATATCGAGATCAATGTTCGCTCACTTGTGTGTATGCGCTTGTGTTTGTGATGGAGAGAAAGGCTTGTGCGTACATCAAAGCGGCAGTGAAGCCTGGTCTTGCCATCGGATAAGGCCGGTAAACTACTCTTCGTTATTAAAGATCCCAGTCTAACTCCATGTTATTTATCTTCATGGGTTTTAAGCTTCGCTCTAGCCCTTCTCCAGTGAGTCACAGAGGAGCGGCCTTAAAAAAAAACCATTACCACCACCAAATCTGGGCATGTCTCTTCAATCTGCCCTGGTTGTTTGCCCGCGATGGATTTATCGCTCTTATAATGGTTTTCTAGACTGGGATTGAACTTTGTCAAATTTTGATATGACATTTGAGTGAAAACACCAAACGTAACTTCATTAGCTTCAGTTTTTCCACCATGGTGTTTTGCATTCTGCATTTATTTCACACTTTAACTGTTCTGATTCTGAATACTGGTTTCCTCTAAACAATCCCTTAACGCTTCCATTGATGATTCTTTTAATAGTAATAAACATTTGGAACAAATAAATGCAATTTCATTGACGGTCAGAGATTTGTTAGGTCACAGAATTTGGTATAACACTGGCTCATAAAAACAAGCCTGTTTGCACAGAGTATTTCTGATTCACTAGAAAGAAACGATTCATAAGACCGTTCTGCAATGGGACTACACTGATGTTGTCTATTTCGTGCTGCTGAAGGAGAAGGAAACTCTCTCAAACTCTCTCTCTCTCAAAAATAAGCTAAATTCAAAGGTAAAATATATCGTTAGCCTTACAGCATAATTGCCTAAGAAATAATTAATTAAAAAATGACTTAGGCAATTATGCTATGAGGCTAAAGATATGGAAGCTTGTTTCTGCCAAGGAATAAAATTAAAACTTTTTATTATTACAAACTTGGTCTTTTCTCAGAATTGTTAGTTATAACTTAGAAATATAAACTCACAATTCTGAGAAAAAAGTCAGAATTGATGTAAACTCGCAATTGCAAGAAAGAAAGTCTGAATTGCGAGATAAAAAGCAGCAATTACCTTTTTTTTTTCATTCCGTGGCAGAAACAAGCTTCCATTAAAGCAAGTTTATTTTTCTTACCCTGTTGGCAGCAATTTTTCTTGTTTTAAGCAAAAGTTTGATACATTTTTCATAAAGCAAGATTTAAAATCGTGAGTCATTTACCCACGGTTTCACAGACAAGGCTTAAGCTAGTCCTGGACTAAAATGCATGTCTGCACCGACACAGATCTTAAAATATGTCATTGCCATTGTTTTGTCTCAAGATGCACGCCAGTAATGATTTTTTACTTAAATGCTCTAATTGAACTAAACCTAATCCTGGCTTAATCTAAACCCTGTCTGTGAAACCAGGCCTTATATTAAGTGAATGTATCTTGATTTAGGAATGATTATATATTTCTATTGGAAATAGTTGGAATATAGTTGTTCCATGCAAATGTGCTGCTAAAAACAATTAGTGAGCTCTTTTTGAGAAGGGCCGGCACATAAAGCGATGGGGTTTCCCCTCCGCCCTTCTGCGTCTGAACATGACTTCCTATGTCTGTGAATATTGTATTAATAAATGGCTAAGAGCGCACACCCCATATCCTGTGTAGTTTCCATACAGATGGAAATTTTTTTATGACCTCACTGCTAGTTAAATGCTAGACACGCGCATGAAATATGCCTTTGATAGAAATGGAGAATTGATTTACAACCTGACTTTTATCATCGCTCCCTCATAACCTGTTCGCCCCTGAGCGCACCTTTCGGCGCAGACGTCTCAAAGGAGAGGAAACCACCTGCTTTGATTTACTGACAGCAGAAACGGGCCATCAAGTCTGATCTTCCCAAACAATCTCAACACTCAGCCAAAATGAGTTAGGCTACTTGTGACGCTAATACGCAGTGCATGTTGCGGTTGGATAAGAGGGCTAACTGATCTCCTAGTGGACATTTCAAATGATTCTGTAATGCTAAAAGCTCCCCTTGTAACACTGTGGAGGAGAATGAAAAGGTTAACTGCTTTTGTACGGCTAATATTAAAACAACCTGATGGCGCTGAGGCTGGCGCAATCTGCATTGGAAATGAATGTATAGAAGGCCCTGTGGGCACTGCTATTGTTTCACGGCTATCTGCGCTCCCACTCACTAGAGTGCGGGGGCATGCCGCACTGCACCATGGGATCTCTGATCACACAGCTGATAGACATCCTACCACAGATTCCATTAGATTCCAAATTAAAACAGGCACTTCAAAGAGCACAGACAGAAAACATGAAAACCGAAGGCACTGCGACCAAGTAATTTTTGCAAAGAGATGGTGTGAAGCCCAATTCAGAACACAAGAGTGCATTAACTGTTCTTTATTGTTACTACATTTACCGATTATCAGAATTACTGGCTTGAAAATGCGCTGTGAAATCGTTTCATGACAATTAATTGCATCTAACATAAAGGTGTGTGTGTGTGTGTGTGTGTGTGTGTGTGTGTATATATATATATATACATACATACAGTACATATATGCACACACACATACAAACTTTTATGTTAGATGCTATTAATTGCGATTAATCGATTTGATTTGACAACAGTAGTTTGAAATGAATTTCTTGGACTGTCAGTCATACAGCCTTGTTTACAGGTTTACAATTGGTTATATATATGAAATATTTCATAATTTATTACACAGGTTTTTAGAATGCTTGATTCTGACTGGTCAGTCATGGAGTTCTAAACTTCACAAACATTATAAACTAAAATGCATGCATTTCCTTGATGTTTGCAGTTATTTACTCAAAAGTTTGGGGTGTGCATGATTTTTTTTTTAAATAAAAAGTCTCTTTTGTTCATCAAGGCTACATTTATTTACATTTACAGTAAAACCAGTAGTATTGTGTAAAATTATGACAATTTAACTGTTTTCTATTTGAATATATTATGCAAAGCTGAATTTTCAGCATCATTAATCCAGTCTTCAGTGTCACATGATCCTTCAGAAATCATTCTAATATGATGATTTGGTACTTAAGAAACATTTTTTACCATTATCGAGGTTGAAAACAGTTGTGCTGCTTCATATTTTTGTGATAATTGTTTTTCAGGATTCTTTGATGAATAGAAAGTAAAAAAAAACAACCTTTGTAACATTATAAATTTATTTACTGACAGGGTCAGTAATCAATTTAAGGCATCTTTGTGCAATAAATCATTATTATTTAATGTTTAATGTTTTTTTGTAGTCATATATTAAGCAAGATAAAACCCTTCAGTGTACCCCTCTGCTTCGCATCGACCTTCATCATCCGGTATGAGTTCACTTTAATGATCGTCTGACTGTACATTATCATTCTCATACTCTATTCTCACTTCTGCAAAACCAGTCCAAAAGAGAAGACTGGTTTATTTATTTATTTATTTTTCAGTCAAGGTTGGAAAATTCATGATTGGATCCCTGGAGTTTGGTTGACCAGGTTATCAAGAAAAGATTAACAAAACATATCTAAAAAAAAAAAGCGTACGTGACCTTGTCGCGATCGTCCGGTGCGATTCCCCGGCCTCTTCTACTGTAAAATGTGTCCAGCCAGGCCTTTGGAAAGGGCTTTCGAGGGGATGCTGCTGTGGATGACAGGGCAGAGACCCTACAGCTTGCTGGCTGATAACATCGCTACTAAGTGTGTCTTCAAAGACTCCCCCGCCGCCCAGTTTGACCAGATAAGGGCACTCAGGCCACGGTTCAGCTCCTGGACAGGAACACACAGAGGGGTCAACGGCAGGACCATGAGGGCCCTTACGCACAGAAAGACATCAGGGATGACACTGTAAGAAGAACATATTCGCTTGCCTGTTTGAGCAGTCTCTTTCTACGGATCCAAGCCACAGCTATCATTGTATGGAATTCGCTTTTTCTGAGAGACAAAGAAAATGTTGAGTGTATGGCACACAATTTATTCTAATTTTTTGTGAAACTGCTGATGAGAGTAAAAAAGGTAACACCTTTTCAAGACTAATACAAGATACACAGGCTTCAAAATATTCACACTGATGCCAAAGCTGACTTTTTGTCATTTTCCATAGACAGTATAAGATTAGATAGACAGACAGACAAAATGAGGCAGACATACAGATATAATGAAACAGACAGATAGATAGATAGATACAAGATAAATAGACAGACAGACTGATATAATGAAATAGATAGATACTAGATAGGTAGATGATAGATAGACAGACTTTAGTTCTAGGAAGTCCATTTGGAGGAACTAATTTAGCTCCTACTTCAGAGTAGGGTCTAAACCAGCACTATAGGAACTACCCGTGACGTTAGTGTACGCTGATGACCGAACGCACGCAAAACTGCCATTTTTAAAACAGCTATATGTAAACACACAGATTATAGCCTATATATTTACTCCATAAACTAGATACAAACATGGAAAACAGTGATAAATGGGCCTCTAAACCTTTATGCTGAAGAGAAAATCCAACTCAACTTTGAGGGGACCAAGTCAAACATGATTAACATGATTATATGTATTTCTGCTGAGCTAGCAACACTGGACATCAACCATACAACATAGGCTAATAACTTTTTTTTCATATACTGTCTACTTTCTATAACAATTCTATCTAATAACATGTTAAACAGTACTGTTAGACAGATCGCTAACTAATGAACACAGAGAATGCGAGCATTGTTTGCTCTGGCGTTCTCAGCGCCGCCAAAATAAAAGTCGCCGTGCTTGCGTCACTCCCTTACCCCTCCTACCAGTTCCTATGGCCACTTGGCCAGTGCGAATGCAAACAGCAAAACCGAGTTTGGGGGAGAGTAGTTCTTAGAACTGTTTAGAAGTGGACGGTTCCTAGAACTAAGTTCCTGTAACTACTTGGTCGGAAAGTGGCAATAGATACTAGATAGATAGATAGATAGATAGATAGATAGATAGATAGATAGATAGATAGATAGATAGATAGATAGATAGATAGATAGATAGATAGATAGATAGATAGATAGATAGATAGATAGATAGATAGATAGACAGACAGGTAGATGATAGATAGATAGATAGATAGATAGATAGATAGATAGATAGATAGATAGATAGATAGATAGATAGATAGATAGATAGATAGATAGATAGATAGATAGATAGATAGATAGATAGATAGATAGATAGATAGACAGACAGGTAGATGATAGATAGATAGATAGATAGATAGATAGATAGATAGATAGATAGATAGATAGATAGATAGATAGATAGATAGATAGATAGATAGATAGATAGATAGATAGATAGATAGATAGATAGAGACAGATAGACAGGCAGATGATTGATACAGGCAGACAGATAGATGCTAGATAGGTAGATGATAGATACTAGATAGATACAGACAGATAGGTAGATAGATGATAGATAGACAGGCAGAGAGATAGATACTAGATAGGTAGATGATATAGACAAACGGATACATACTAGATAGACAGAAACAGACAGATAGATACTAGATATGTAGATGATAGATAGACAGATAGATAGATAGATGATATAAACAAACAGATAGATACTAGATAGGTAGATGATAGATAGACAGATAGATACATAGACAGACAGACAGTAGATGGGCAGAGAAAATCTATCGACAAACAGATTTTCTGTCTTTCGTTTTTACACAAGCACACAGAGATTCACAGAGGCTTAGTAATCCAATGATGTCATTTCGCGGGTGTGAATCGCGGCGCTCAAAAGTTGCACTGTGTGTAAATAACCCCTGCACTTCTGCTTCAGGCTGAGTGTCAGCACCTGGAGGAGCTCATATATCACAGACCACAGCCGAACGGTCGCAGGAGTACGGAGATCATCCCTCCTGCGCCGGCTGGAGCAAGGCTTCAATCACAGAGATAAGAACTCACATCATCACATGCCTGAGGGAGGTGGGCTTCTCATCCTACTTGGAAAGCTTCTGGCAGGTAGAGTCTAAGAGTAAATGGTAAGATGATTTTCTCTGCAAACAAGCCTCACTCAATACACCTACTGACAAAGACGTGAGGCGCCCACTACAAAGATGAACACAGACAGATAATACTCAAGAAAATCACATGGCTGACATATGACCCCTCTGGCCTGGGCAGTATGAACGTATTATATCATCAAGATTCTGCTCATGATGAGTCATGATGAGGAGAAACTTGATATTCAGGGGAGTAACACAAAGAGAAGTTTAGCTGTCATAATACATATTTAATCATATTTATTATTTTGGGTCTTTTAAGTCAAGTGTTATAAAATCATAGCAAAAACAGCTTTAGATAACAGACTACCAATAAGATCTTTCAAATGTTTTTGAAAGAAGTCTCATTTATTTGATCAAAAATAAAAACAGTAATAGTGTGAAATATTATTGCAATTTAAAATAACTGGTATCTATAGTTGTGCTGCTTCATATTTTCGTGTAAACCATGATAGGATTGTTTGATGAACAGAAAGTGCCTATTGTACCACACGTTTCTTTTGGTTAGTTTCTAAATTGAGCACTTTCAATTTTTATTTTATTCACTAGATTATTCAAAAATATGGTTATTGAAAGGTCTGAAAGTTTATTATCAGTATCATTATTATTATTAAACATAAAAATAACTAAAAACCTATATAGTGTTACCATGATATAAAAGTTTGGTCATGCCGCCCAATTGTCTTCAGGAAGTCGGCTTAAAATACAAAAATTCTGATTCAAAAGAAGCAAAGGCTCATCCAACAACACATATCCAGAGGAACAAACTCATGCACCCTTGCATTTTGCTTGTATGATTTTGTTATTGCCTCATTACACTGCATTCAAAGAAAACAATAACATCTGATGAATGTAGAAATTACAACTTGCCTAGATCCTCACGCTACTTAACAGGAGGTGATTTATAGATGCCCTAAGGATCTAACGTTTAATGATTAATGTTAGGTGTCTTTCATAACTTTATCTTTCCGTTTAAATATGACTCAGAGTTTGAGAGAGGAGTCTTCAGATCTTGCTTTGCAGGAACCGACCAGAGGCCTGCTGAGCCGCCAGCAATCCTGTTTTGTTTGGAAGAAGTCGCCCTTATATTAAAATAATGGGAAACAAATTGCCTGAGCATGTCTGTCTTTCAACCACGGGATTTCCTAATCCAAATCCGCCGTCGTGGAGAGAACGAGGGAAAAACTGAATCAACATGGTGAGCTGACTTCAGTCTCCATGAAGCAATACAGAACCTCAACTTAGGATCGAAAAGTTCACCGGACACTTTGGCTGTAATTCACAATTACGTTAGATTCGATTGATGTGGCGCCAATCATCTGCAATGTAGACGGCGCAACACCCAACGTGCACTGCAAGAGAGTGGCGCTGCAAAACCAGAACAAGGTGTAGACGCAGTGTAAATACCAGATTTATTGTACGAGACCGCTTTGTTGATTAAAATGGGATTGAAGTGGTTCAGTATTGTCGCACTGCTGGATTTCTGTGTGTAATTAATTCAAAATTTGAATAACAGTTTTGTTTTTCATGCTGCCAAGAGGACTAATGTGACGTTTGTCAGTGTCTTGATTTACTGATGCAAATAAATTCAGCAACACAGTTCCCAGCTTGTTTAGGGTGTGTATCTTATGTAAAGAATATGGCATGCAGTTTTCCCACACAAAATAGGAATTTTACTGTCATATATATTATTATTAATCAGATTGTAATCATGATATTATAATAATTAATTAAATGCAATTAGCAAGTGCTCTATTGGATTGAGATCTGGTGACTGTGGAGGCCACAGAGTTCAAATCATCCCAAACTGGTTTCTTGAACATTTCAATGAGTTCTCTGTCCTCAAATGGCCTCCACAGTCACCAGATCTCAATCCAATAGAGCAGCTTTGGGATGTGCTGGAACGGGAGATTCACATCATGGATGTGCAGAAGACAAATCTGCAGCGACTGCGTGATGATATGGACCAAAATCAAAGAGGAATGTTTCCAGCACCTTGTTGAATCTGTGCCATGAAGAATTAAAGCAGTTCTGAAGGCAAAAGGGGGGCCAACCTGGTACTTTCAAGGTTTTGCTAATGAAATAAAGCTGAAATAGTACAAAATATAAAAATTACATGAAAACTTAAAACTTTAAAAACCTAAACAAAAATTTGATATGTACGGAGCCCCTAAAGGGACATGGTGTTGGAAAAATAATATGAGATGGGAGGAAAAATAAAACCTTTGCGTTCCCCTGAGAAACCTTTTGAGCTCTCTGCGAGCGAACGCAAAGTTTCTCGGGGAACGCAAAAGCGTTGACACATATTTTTTCCTCTATCTCATATTTTTTTTTGATATATGATATGTGACCCTGGATCACAAAACCAGTCTTATGTTGCACGGGTATATTTGTGGCAATAGCCAACAAAACATTGTATGGGTCAAAATTATAGATTTTTCTTTTATGACAAAAATTATTAGGATATTAAGTAAAGATCATGTTCCATGAAGATATTTTGTAAATTTCCCACCTTAAATATATAAAACATTTATTTTTGTGAATGGATGCAGCACTATCACCAATAGAAATGGACAACTTTAAAGGCGATTTTCTCAATGTTTCGATTTTTCTGTACCCTCAGATTCCAAATTTTCAATAGTTGTATCTCGGCCAAATATAGTCCTATCCTAACAAACCATACATCAATGGAAAGATTATGTATTCAGCTTTCAGATGATGTATAAATCTCAATTTTAAAAAAATTACACATAAGACTGGTTTTGTGGTCCAGGGTCACATATTTGATACCCTCTTTAGGGGAAATGTGCTTTAGCAAGTACTGAAATAAATCATTTAAGTTGAAGAACTAAAATTACGGAAAGAAAACAAAAAATTAAAACTAAATAGAAACATATTAAAAAACAAAAAACGACAAATACATGTCACAAAATTACTTAAACTAAAATGTAAATGAAAACTGAAATTATACAAATAAAATCAAATTATTATTTATTAATAAATACTATTATAGTACTTAAATAATAATAAGGTTTTTTTGGACCCCATTGACTTTCATTATATGGACACAAACATTCTTCAAAATATCTTCCTTTGTGTTCCACAGATGAAAGAAATTCATTCATCTTCTGAACAACATGAGGGTTCGTTAATAATGACAGAATGTTCATATTAAGTTTCTTTTCAATTCCCACCATGAAACACGCATCTGTAAATTAGGCTGGTTAAATCTCTGTTTTTAAGAATGATTATCATTATAAATAGACTATTTTAAATGCCTCTGATTTGCCACTGTCAATACCATTAGCAATTAATTTAATTGCGGCAGCAATTCAGGGCTGGTTTAGCTGGTCACAGCCATGCTATTCATCCGAGAGACTTTCAGACGGTTGACCAGCATGGTGTTTGTGGTGACGTTGGTTGACCGAGGAAGTTTTGCTGGTTAAAAAAGCTTGGTGGGCACACCAGCATCCGAAACACAACATATGCAGGTGCTGGTTTGTTCATAAGGGAAGCGGGGGAGATAGCAGAGGCTCCTGGCATGGGAACCCCAACATGAATAAATCACATCATAATCCCAGTCACCACAAAGAAGAAAAAAAATGGGGAAAGGGAAAATCAGGCCAAACATATGGCTCAAAGAGAGAGAACGAGAGCAAGGGAGACCACAGTCACGCTGCTGGGGAACAATAGAAGCCTTTCACATGAACTTGTATAAGCATTGATGAGAAGATGCCACAAAGGATGAGGGTGACATTTCAAAGAACATGACCACCAGTACCGATGGTCCATCATGGCATAAGAGGAGATCCGCGTTCATCGGGGAGGTCTCGCTTGGCGAAGGGAGTCGGGAGTGTGTGTGTGTGGCGCTCGGGCGGGGTGTGCGTACGAGGGTTCTTCGAGTCCAGACATGAAAAGGAATTCTT
Organism: Scardinius erythrophthalmus; assembly: GCF_964197995.2. Taxonomy (NCBI): domain Eukaryota; kingdom Metazoa; phylum Chordata; class Actinopteri; order Cypriniformes; family Leuciscidae; genus Scardinius; species Scardinius erythrophthalmus. The sequence goes on from NC_138223.1 coordinate 40,310,632, forward strand.
TCATCATTGCTAATCTGCAAAACATAAACATTAGAGCATCCACACAGTCTGTGAATCTTTCTCCGTGTGTTTCGGGTCCTCCACCCTGTGGATTGTGGTTAGGGATGTGGGAGCCTGTGCTTGTAAGTGTGCGTGAGTAGCTCCGACTGTTTGTTTATAGTTTCCAGAGTCATTGTAAGTGCACAGATCGAAATCCGCTAGGTCTCGAGGCCAGATTGGAGGAAGGAGATGTGAGTAATTGTCAGGAGTTTGGGAGTCGTGGAAGGCAAAGTGCAAAGAACGCTTGTTGTCACTGAATGTGGTTCTTTGTATTTGTGTTCTCAAAGAACATTTCGTCGCTCAGAATTCGACTGGGCGAAATAATCAAGGTCTTAAGTGAAAAAATGTTGTGCCATTGGCAGCACCGAATGGGAAAAATAATGACTGTTTCCAAATACTTTCACTTACTGGAAGTAAAAAAACAAACAAACAAAAAAATCAGTAGAAAACCAGAAAAGGATTAGGCTGGATAAATCTCAGTTCTTAAGAATGATTATCATTATTGAAAGACTTATATAAATGCCTCTGATTTGCCACTGTCAACACCATTAACAATTGTTATCCGTTAGGTTTACGGACATTTCCTTTAACTCTGAGACACAATATAATCCAATGCAAAATTCAAAATTTGGATAAAACAGCTGTTAAAAAAATAAATAAAAAATTGGCTGAGTCAATGTTGTTATGGTCACCAATGAACATTGATCCATTTGGTGCTGAAAGTTACATGCATCACCCTTTGGGTATGAATTTTGTCATTTAATAAAAATTAAATAAACAAATTTAACAAAAATAAAATAAAAATATGAATTTTAATTCACATTTAAGTCTCTTTTGATCTCAGACTTTGATATCTTGGCAAATCTGAGCACAGTTTGTGTGATTATTGAGATTTGAAACACAGATTATTGGGCACTTTTCTCAGGAGAAGCAGGTTTTAACAAATCTAACTCGCCTAGGACAAACTATTGAGACATTAAGGAGATCTTGTTGGTAATTCTTCTTTTCTATGAGTTTGTATGTGTATCTGCCCATGTGTGGTTTTTAAATGTAAACGGACACTGCAAAAAACAGTTGTTTTCCAGAAAAAATATCCCCAAATCCTTAAAACAAGAATTAACTTGAAAAGCCACACTGCATAAGACTTGTTTCATTACATATACACAAAACTATTAAAAAGTTTGGGGTCATGACATTTTTTCCTTCAAAGAAATGAATAGTTTTATTCAGAAAAATGTATTAAAAGTGACAGTTTTAACTCTCTATTCGCCAAAGAATCCTGAAAATCACGGTTTCCACAAAAATATGAACAGTTTTCAACATTTAATCAGAAATGTTTCTTCAGCAGCAAATCATCATATCAGAATGATTTCTGAAGGATCATGTGACACTGAAGACTGGAGTAATGATCATCACAGGAATAAATTACATTTTAAATCATATTGAAATAGAAAACAGTTATTTTAAATTGTAATAATATTGCCATTTTTACTGTATTTTTGATCAAATAAATGCAGCCTTGGTGAGCAGAAGAGACTTCTTTCAAAAACATTCAGCAATCTTACTCAAAACTTTTTCAATGGTATAGTGACAAAAACATCTATATTAAAGACTTAATATCTTCTGCCGTGTTGCTTCTCAAATAAATGTATCTTATAAGGATTTTTAGATATTTTAACTGGACAGTTCCTCATTTTTGCAGTGTTAAAGCGGTTCATTGTGTGTGCAGGCGTGCAGACGTGAAGGCCTGTAGCTACAGGTTTATGACTGTGCTCAGATTAGCCAGAGACAGACATTCATATTCTCAAAATAACCGTCAATTAGTCATATTTTCATGTCTAGCTCACTATTCGCTAATCGAGTATAAAATCACCATAATTGGGTTTAGGCATCAAGTGCGGTGGAAGCGCATTACTGGCTACACTCTAGTAGTCACTCACTGCTCGAGTGGGAACTATCCATGGAGAATTATCCCTCCCTGAATGATTCCATAATTAGTTTTCATAGCACAAATTGAAGTGCAATGTTGTCGCATTGGCCTCAAAAGATTATCTCGGATGCCCGAAACTTTCCATTTCGCTCCCCAGTGCCTTTTGCTTCACATACACACAGACTGTCCTGTCTGCGCAGAAGCCAAAACTGGGCTTTTTGGAGCATTTAAGAGATAAGCCCAGCCGGTTTACGCCAATGTACCGCCATAATCCAGTTTTCAGCTCCTCTTCCTTTTTCAGACTCCAACTCGGTGGTCACCGCCATTCAACTGTGTATCTGTGACAGATTAGACCAGATCACCCTGGATTACCTTCACCACATCATCAAGCCCCCGACACTGACCATGAACCAGGCCGACGTTTCCATCTATCCGGGCGGCACACGCATGCGATTTTTAAAAGGCAAATGTAGATGCTTCCTCTCTTGCATCAAACTACAGGACAAAAGAAAGGCAAGAGGCATGTGGAATATAGAATGAGACCGAGCGCAGGGTTGGTGGTGGAAGAAGGGAGATAATCCTATTTCGTATGGGATGTATGCGAGACCCTTTTTCACCGTCTGCGCCATCCGTGGTTATCACCCCCCCCCCTCCCCAAGAGTTTGCTGAGACTACAGGACGAAGGCTGCAGTTTAGCGGGCTAATCCACCCCGAGCTGGGGCATTAAATCTGTCCCTCTATTCACACTTGCCGCTCCAAAGCCACTGTGTACAACATACTGAGCCCTACGCGGTGTCATCTGCTGACTGCAGTATTTAACTCCATTATGAGGGAGTATAATCTCGGCCACACAGTGAACATTCACTAAGGTCTTTACCTCCTAATCCAGGCCAGGAGATGTGAGCATGTGATGTTTGGGAAGTCATATTGTGTGTTGTTTTAGGCTTTTTGTCATCTAAAGTTGACTTATTTTAGTTAAATAAGATCTTTTATTTATTTATTTTTAAATCTATAGAGCTTCATAATAATTCTCTGAGGGAAATATGACCTGAAATACAATAAAAATCAAGAGGGTTCTTACTCACCATTCTTTGTTGCCTGTTCCATTTCGATGCACAGCACCCTCAAGTGGAAGACTGTAGAGTGGCACCTAAAACGGATAAATTAATCATGGTGTAAAGAATCTGATCTTTTGACAAAGTCAATAATATGCTTAATTGTCCTGCACTTCTTTCTGTGACTTGAGCCTTGACTTAAGCATTTGTTTCCCTGTGTAAGATGAGCAAATGCCAAATAAACTTCTTGAACTACTGTACTTGCATGAACATGCATGTATAGCCTAATGTTTGCAGTCTCCACAAAGCTTGAATTCATCATATACAAGCATCAACTTAAAAAAAAGAGGTTTTAGCTAAATTAATCAAATAAAATGTCTTGTTGACCTCACAACATAGGTATTTTAATGCGTCTTATTGCTGTAAAGGGACAGTTCACCCAAAAATGAAAATTCTGTCATCACTCACCCTCATGTTGTTCCTAACCTGTGAGTTTCTTTCTTCTGTGGAACACAAAAGAAGCATGTTGGTAACCAAACAGTTTTGGTTGCCAATTCAAATTGTACTTTGGTCTATAAATACTGGAAGTCAATGGGAACCAAAACTGCTTGGTTACTGACATTCTTCAAAATATCTGCTTTAATGTTCCACAAAACAAAGAAAATCATAAAGGTTTGGAATGACATGAGGGCGAGTAACTGATGATAGGATTTTCATTTTTTGTGTGGACTATCCCTATAAAATCCAACAGAAAAGTTTTGTACTCAATACTACAAGTCATATTTGATCTGATATTCACCCCCAACATCTAAGCCAATCGAAACCACTGAATGGTTTTCAGCATGATCAAAATATTTGGCACGTAAATTATATTTCCTTCCTCCCATGGCTGACCATATCACCTGAGTTTAATCTTAATGATGCCTATATGATCTATCATCTATGAATAAGAGATGAATATCATCCCACAGGCAGAGCCGTGAACTCTTATCAGATCTCCACCTCCCTCTCTGAAGCTACTGCGGCATCAGCTTCAAACATAACAGAGCTGGAACCAAGGGATCATGCATTACTTTCAACCTGTATCTGTGAATATAGATATCGGGTCAAAGGTTCAAACATCTTAAAGAGTTCTTCCTGTGCCAGGGACACTAGTTTGCTTACTGGCGGGTTTTATTCATTGTTAAGCTGCTTTGGAACAATATTACACTGTGTTATGTGAAAAAACAAACAAACAAAAATATTAAAAGTTAAAGGGTTAGGCTAGTTCACCCAAAAATGAAAATTCTGTCAGTAATTACTCACCCTCATGTTGTTCCAACCCCGTAAGACCTTCGTTCATCTTCGGAACACAAATTAAGATATTTTTGATTAAATCTGAGAGCTGATCACTCCTCCATAGACTTCTAAGTGATTGAAACTTGCTGGCCCAGAAAAGTTATTAAAGAGATCGTTAATATAGTCCAAGTGACTACAGTGGCTCATTCTTAAGTTTATCAAGCGGCGAGAATACTTTTTGTGCGCAAAAACAAACAAAAATAATGACTTTATTCTACTATTCATTTCCTTCTCTCTGGGCCTCATAGTGTTTTTGCGTAGCGCGTCTGTGCTGCACGTCATCACGCATCACATGACAAGCGTCGACCAATAGTGAGCCTATGTGGTGACGTGCAACACAGACGCGCTGCGCAAAAACACTACGTTAACTAACTCGAGGCTCAGAGAGAAGGAAATGAATAGTAGAATAAAGTCGTTATTTTTGTTTGTTTTTGCGCACAAAAAGTATTCTCGTCACTTGATTAACTTTAGATTGAGCCACTGGAGTCACTTGGACTATATTAACGATCTCTTTAATAACTTTTCCGGGCCAGCAAGTTTCAATCACTTAGAAAGCCTTTGGAGGAGTGATCAGCTCTCAGATTTCATCAAAAATATCTTAATTTGTGTTCCGAAGATGAACGAAGGTCTTACGGGGTTGGAACAACATGAGGGTGAGTAATTACTGACAGAATTTTCATTTTTGGGTGAACTAACCCTTTAAGCTGCTTCATAATAACTTACTCACATTTTTTACTAGGTCCCACTTAGATAAATATACTTTTGTGATTATGTTAACAACTTATATTTTTATTATGTATTTGCTTTTAAAATTGCTTCAAATTGTGTCTTTTTTTCAATTAGAAAAAACATAATTTCAACAAAACAGTCATTATAGGCAATTACACTTAATGTTTATGGAGCAAAAAGTAAAAGAGCAATAACTTAGTCAAAAATAATTTGTTTTCTAAAATGTTTAAAAAAATGTTTTCTAACACTAAATAAACAAAGAAGAATTATGTTTACTGATTTTCATTTATACTCATCAATATAATAATGCATAGCAAAAAAGCCGAAATATTTGCTTACATACACTAGTCAAAAGTTTGGGGTCAGTTTTTATTGATTTTTATTTTATTTTTAGCTTTTGAAAGAAATGAATACTTTTATTCAGAATGGATTTAATAAACTGGTCAGAAGTGATAGTAAAGACATTTACAATGTTGCAAAATATTTCTTTATCAAATAAACGCTGTTCTTTTTAACTTTATATTCATCATCAAAGAATAATAAATATTAAGTAGCAACTGTTTTCAACATTAATATTAATAAGAAATGTTTCTTGAGGATCAGTTCATCATATCAGAATGATTTCTGAAGGATCATGTGACTCTGAAGACTGGAGTAATGATGCTGAAAATTCAACTTTGCATCACTGGAATAAATTACATTTTAAATTATTTTCAAATAGAAACAAGTTATTTTAATTCAATTGTATTAATATTTCACAGTATTACTGGTTTAACTATATTTTTAATCAAATAACAGCAGCCTTGCTGAGCAGTAGAAACTTTTCTCTTGAACGGTAGTATAGTTTTACTAAAATATATGTATAACAAATGCCACCTGAGGTTGGGTCAAAACATCTGACTAGGAGTCGGACCCACCCGGAGAAATATTTGGGAACATGTCTCTGGTCTTTGCTGGATCCAGTGCGGGTGTCTTCGGGACCCCTGGAGCAGACACAAAGGCAAGACGAGCCAGGGTTTACCGACGCCACAACAACGGTGCGGACTCATTGTTTTCTGCTCTTTTCATCTCCACTCACTCTCTCAAAATATTTAGAGGAATGCTCTGAATAACACAAAGTACTGAGAAACACTCACTCTGTATATTGTTGAAAGGAACTCTGTCTGCAGAACATTTCTTCAAAGTCTATTTTGTTTTGTTATATTTAGCCTTATTTATTTTTTTCTCTCCTGATGTATTTGCATTGCGAAACACAATATGGAGGATATCTCATTGTTCCAGGGACTCAGGTTGGAGATTGGTGGCCATCTGTCCATTTATTTTTCATGCTTCTCATGATTTGTACATGCTGGGATAAAAAAATGAGAAGATTAGGTTAAACTAGGTCAGGTGAATGAATAACATAACTTAACAAAACAAACATTTGTTATATCTTAATGAATAATTAACATTTGAGAAGGTTTGCAAGAGGACAGCTCACCCAAAAAAGTAAATTCTGTCATCATTTATCTGCCTCATGTCATTCCAAACCTGTTGTACTGTTTCTTCTGTTGAAAGTGAAACACAAAAGTAGACATTTTGAACAAAAACTTAAAGTCCATCCAAGATGGAGACTTTTTTCCAGTTGAACAGTAAAGAAGGTTTTTAGCTGAAATCGTGGTCATATAATGCAAGTCAATAGCTAACGTTACCATTACTTTGAGGGTCAAAAAACATATGGCAAATCACAAACTAATTCCCGTGGCTTCTGACGATTCATTGAGGTCTTATGAAGCGAAACAATCGGTCTGTTCAAGAAACTGAACTCAATTTACACCATTATCTGTAATCCACAGCCTCGACAAACGGTCCAGAGCGCGTTCACAACAGCCTGCAGCGCGAATTTCCTGTCGCGAACGCGCTCAAGACCGTTAGCCCAGGCTGTGGATTACAGGTAAGTTAATGTTATAAATAATGTTCAGTTTCTTGCTCAGACCTATCATATCGCTTCATAATACCTCAATGTATCGTCAGGAGCCACGGGTATTGATTTTGTTTAGCCTATGTATGTTTTGTTTATTTACTCTCAAAGTCATTGACTTGCATTAAATCACCAAGTAACGTTACCACATTTTCAGCTAAAAATTTCTTTACTGTTCAACTGAAGAAAAAAAAGTCACCTACATCTCGGATGCCCTGAGGGTGAGTAAATTAACAGCACACACTTTTTGCATTTTTTAAAAACATTTTTTTTGCATTTTTTTCTTTCCCTGTTAGGCCCTGGAGTTGAATTGTTGTTTTGAATAAAACCAAATTAAGCAATAGCTTGCTATAAAATACTCAAAGATAGAGAAGTGTTGTGATCAATGACAGCCATCTGGGCACATTTGGGTAGGGCGTACAGCGTGTGTCTCTCCCTGTTATCTGTTCAATGGCATGTTCCTTGGGATGCTACATTGATTAGGCCCTGAGGGGGCCCTGTAGTGCTGCTCCGTCACAGGAGCCAAATGACTGACAGCTCTAATGAAGTGTATAATCATCGGGGCAGAAGAAGCGTCAAAGCTGCCAAGACTTCAATCGCTCTACGCGATGACCAAAGAGTCTGTTCGCTCTTCTGCTCAAAGTAAGTGGGCGCCCCGCGGGACCACACGACTCTGTCCCATCTTGGAACATTATTCATGGGGCCGTTTGGTGCAAACCCTCTGATCAGATGGCAGTTAGACTGGGTGATGTAGTTTGTAAAAAAATTATGTCTTAATATTTTTGTAAACCTCCTCACAAAATATATATCGATATTTATGTATTTGTCTGAAATTTTGATTTCTTTTCAATCAGAGGAACGACGTTTCAACCAAACAACCATTGTCGACAGTCAGATTCTAAATGCTTTTAAATCAAAAAGTAAAATACAGTAAAAAGATAGTTTAAACTAAAAACTAAATGAAAACAAGAAATATTTACAGCAATGTATCACGATTTCCAAAAAATATAAAGCAGCTCAACTGTTTTAACATTGATAATGATAAGAAATGTTTCTTGAGCATCAAATCTTCATATTAGAATGATTTCTGAAGGATCATGTGACACTGAAGACTGGAGTAATGATGCTGAATATTCAGCTTTGCATCACAGGAATAAATTACATGTTAATGTATATCAGTTTTAATTGTAATAATATTTCAAAATATTAATGTTTTTACTGTATTTTTGATACAAACAAATGAGAATTTTGAATCAAATTTATTGTAATGTAAAAAATAAAAAATAAAAAGTTTGTCTAGATTCACAGAAACTAATTGAACTTATCAACCCGAAGGCCATTTTGAGTTTGAAATTAGAGATGCTACGAAAGCATCTAAGTCTTACTATAAGTCACCAAAATAATGACACATCTTTTGGCCACATAAAAAGCACACTATCAGCGAAATGTTACACTGAACATCTCACTCAACCCTAGACGGCTTTTGTTTCTATTCAAGAAAACGTACAACATCCTCACGGATGAAGTTTTACCCATCATCCCCGAGGTGTATGTGTGGGCATCTGTTATTGAAACCGAACATAATACAATAATATGTCTTTTTCGCATTTGTTTTCCACCCATCAGCTCATTCTATTATGAAAAGGCAGATCTCTTTCCACCCTCTTTCCCCTGCGTGCAACAGAGGGGTCCTGAAGAGCAGTGGAACCTCAGAAGGCTCATTCTCTCTTTGTTCTATTATTCACCAGCCCGGGCTTCAAAACTCACCCGGTTCTCAGCGGGTTTGGAGATCTGCTTTTACAGCATGCGAGAGATGGATCGGAAAATACTCGGATAGATCAAGCAAGCAAAATGCAGCATCTCTGGAGAGGTGTTTCCACCTTGGACCGGGACCCACTCGCGAAGCAGTGCAGTTCTGTGCTCATAAAAGCAGAGCGCCATTAATAAGTTGGAAACTGGTTCCAGTCATTTATTAATAAAAAGTTCATTCTTACACCTGACTAAAATCTTTTGATCTGAGATAAACCATTGCTATTGATCATTTACACAGTCACAAGGCACCAAATTTTTTTTATTTTAGCATTCGAGAGGATTTGTTTACCCTGAATGCTCATTTGTACCAGCATAAACAGTTATTTGTTAGCTAAAGGCGCATGTTTGTTTTTCCTTTTAGACTCTTCGGTGTCCCACGGGCATTAGATACATTGGTAATAAGGACCAGACAAATGTTTAGCAGAAGCTGCATTAGAAGCTTTGATGTACTTTTAGATTTAGCGAAGTCTACAGTGATGTCTTCAAAAATACAAATATAAAGTTAAACTATCTTCCCATCTGCACTCTCCCCCAGAGCAGCGATCATTAAAGGATCTGTGTGTAGTATTGTGGCAACTGGAGATTTCTATGGACCTTGTTGAAAACTTCTGATGAACCATTCCCCGATGAGAAGCAAGCTAAAGAAGACCTTCAGAGGGATGTTTCTCTGACTTATTATATCCCAGCAGAAACTGTACTTCAGTGAAAAGCAAACTTTAAACATTAGCTGCTTTGAATCAAGATTGGTTTATTAATGATCTAAAGCCCTAAAGAACCATGTTGATCAAACTTAGCAAGCTGTATAAGCATGAGACATTTAAAATAAAAATAAGATCATTTCAAAATCCTGTGGCAGAATTTTCAAACTCTTCTTGTTTTGTCAATATAAGAGGAGGGCTAATCCCGCAGGATCCCTGTTTACTGTAAATTAAATTATGCCATAAATAATTTAAAACAAACAATTAACAGTGTTGACTGTTGAATAAAAAAAAAGTAAATGCAAAATTTTAAAAGTTGATAAAATGTTATTCTGGAAGAATTTAGTGGTGCTACAATGCTAGAGTGTTGTCGAGTCGATGCTAACACCGTGTCTACTGGACGCGAGCGACAAAAGACATTATACCATGGTCTGGGTGAATACTCGATTCTGATTGGCTGCAGGGTGTCCATTAAAAAGTGATAGAGGACACCTAGTAAAGGAGTTCTGGTGAAACTGACTGTTTACTGTTCGAAATTAATAAATAAATGCGCTGGCTACATCAGCTGTGAGTAACCATAGCAACAGGCAGTAAACTGAAGGGTTCTACGAGCTGAGCCGACTATAAATGTCTCCATAACCAGGAAACCAAGTTATTGTTTGTAAAAACTTTAGATTTCGATTGTAAAACTAATTAAAATATAAACTAGTGTTTTAAAAATGTGTTGTTTGGCAAGTGACCATGGTATAAGCGGGTTAATGCCCGATGAGGTGTCCATTGTCAGGTATTAATGGACGACGGCGAGGCGTGAACCGGTTGCCTCCGCCGAAGTTTACGTAGACCCTTACAACCCTTACGTAGAACCCATTATAATCAGTGATGATGTCTACACTGGATGTGGCGCGACATGACAAATCCCCGGCAGTAAACCGATGCCTCGTTCTATTTATGACCTACTTCAAGCACTAGCAAAACTTCTCATGGGAAGGACAAATGGATTTTGCAATGGTCACTTTGTCGCGTCTAGTGTAGACAGCTTCTAGCTGTGCAACTGTGTAGACGCAGTGTAAGATTGCTAAGGTGTTCAAAGTGTTTTTTAGCATTGCTATGCGTTATATTTTAAAACTGGTCAATTATTTGCAATTATGACTGTTTAAAATATTGGTAACACTTTACAATAAGGTTCGTTAGTTAACATTAGTTAACATGAACTAATAATGAACTGCACGTATGTATGAATGAATGAATGAGGCATTTATATAGCGCTTTCATATGTACTACTGTACACCCAAAGCGCTTTACAATCATATCAGGGGTCTCTCCTCAACCACCACCAGTGTGCAGCATCCACTTGGATGATGCGACGGCAGCCACAGAACAACGGCGCCAGTGCGCTCACCACACACCAGCTATAGGTGGAGAGAGGAGAGAGAGTAATAGAGCCAATTCAATGTAAGGGGATTATTAGGAGGCCATGATTGGTAAGGGCCAATGTGTGGAATGTGGCCAGGACACCGGGGTTACACCCCTACTCTTTACGAGAAATACCATGGGATTTTTAATGACCACAGAGAGTCACAGAGAGCATTTGTATACAGCATTTGTTAATCTTTATTAATGTTAATTTCATCATTCACTAATACTTTATTAAAATCTTGTTAACATTAGTTAATGCACTCTGAACTAACATGGACAAACAATTAACAATTAATTTTTTTTTAACAAATACAGTAACAAATGGATTGCTCATGGTTAGTTCATGTTAGTTAATACATTCATCAGTTTTAACTAAAGAACCTTATTGTAAAGTGTTACCAAAATATTTTATTATCTTATAACCGCAGAACAAAGATACATGATCTCAAATCTTTGAAAGAAAAGAAGTGTCTTTTCTTACCTATTGTGACATATCCGAGTAAAAGACAACTCGAACAAGAAAAACATGTAGGACGGGACTTGATTTTGTCCATTTGGGAATTGATTGGATGGTTGTGGTTTGCTATTGGTGGATCTCATGTGAGTGACAGGTTGCCCCGCCCTCACGCCTGTAAACACGTCATCAGAGAAGTCGTTACAAGAGGGAGGGAAAGATTACTTTGAACTTCAAAGTTTGAAGGAATATGAATAAAAAATAATACATATAAGTGCATAAGTCATTTATAAAAAAACGCAATATTACAAAAAAAATTAATTGTCACTTGTAATGTGTCGATGGGTTCGCGCGCGGGGTGTTTCTTGACAAAGTGACATCGCCAACTACTGGCCTGGCTTGCAAAATTTCGCTGAACGGGGATCATTTTGACAATGTTGTCGTCGGTTTTTAGTACATCATTGTCGTGTAAACACACCCTTTAAGGTGCGGTCACATTAGCGTAGTCTCGGCGAAATTTCCCTGTCAAAAAAGCCATTATCTAGTTAACAATGTAGTGATTTATAAAGTAGCTAAGCTCACACGGAAGTCACTATCAAACCAAGCAACTTTCCGTAGGTCGCTGAACAGCATTAAATGTGACTGCACCGCAAGATAAATATGCATTAGTATGATATATACTAAAGTTACTAAAGGAGATGATCAAGCATTTGCAAATGAATTGAATGTTTTTTATGCACGATTTGAAACATCAGATTTTCTTAGGGAGCGTGATGCCATTAGACAGCAGTTAAAATATGGTACCCCTCCAACTATTACAGCAGATGAGGTGCGTAGAGTATTTTACAAAATTGATTCAAGAAAAGCATCAGGCGCTGATAAAATAAGTGGAAGGGTTTTGCAGAAGTGTAGTGAACAACTGAGCCTCATTTTCTGCCAGCTTTTTCAAATATCAGTAAACACACATTACATTCCCAAGGCCTGGAAATCCTCACTCATAGTACCAGTACCTAAGGTAGTAAGACCAGCTGACTTAAATGATTATCGTCCAGTTGCCCTAACATCAATCGTGATGAAGAGCCTAGAAAGAATTGTTCTGAAACATATTATAAATAGTGTGCAAAGCAAAATGGACCCATTACAGTTTGCGTATAGAAATAAGCGGAGCACAGACGATGCCCTGTTATACATGCTCCATAATATCTATTGCCATCTGGACAAGCCCAAACGATATGCCCGGGTTCTCTTTTTAGATTTTTCATCCGCCTTTAATACCATCAGGCCCCATATTATGATGGAGAGGCTGGAGCAGTTGGGGGTAAATCCTAGCATAATTAGGTGGGTTGAATCCTTTATGACAGAGAGAACACAGTGTGTTAGGGTAAATGAAGCGGTGTCTTCCCCGATCATGACCAACACAGGATCACCACAGGGCAGTGTCATCTCACCAGTATTATTTACTCTTTACACTAATGAGTGTAAAAGTGACACATCTGAGCATTTTACAATAAAATTTGCAGATGACACAGCAATAGTGGGGTTAATACAAAATAGAGATGAGTCTAACTACAGGGCCTGGGTGGATCAATTTGCAGACTGGTGTAGGTCTAGCTATCTTCATCTAAATATAAATAAAACAAAAGAGGTTATAATAGATTACAGAACTGGGAATCAGTCCCATGAGTGTATGGTGATAAATGGAGAGGATATAGCGATTGTGACCGAGTATAAGTACTTAGGCACAATAATAGATGACAAGTTGCAATGGAACAGCAATACCAATGCCATTTATAAAAAGGGGCTGCAGAGGCTGCATTTTCTGCGGAAATTAAGACAATTTAGAGTGGATGGAGACATGATGTTACTTTTTTATCACTCATTTGTGGAAAGCATGCTACTTTTTTGTTGTGTTGCTTGGTATTTTTCTTTGTCGGTGACGAACAAAAATAGTTTGAGCAAAATAGTCAACTTGGCCAGCAAGGTTGCAGGGCAGAAATTAGATAGTATGGTTGTTATCTGTGAAAGAAGGGTGTTGAAGAAAGGTCAAGCAATTAGTAACGATCTGTCACATCCCCTATACAAGGCATACGAGGTGTTGCCATCGGGGAGAAGGTTTAGGTTACCTTCTTTTAAAACAAATCGGGCCAGTATGTCATTCGTTCCAACCAGCATTAAACTGATGAACAAGAGGTTACCTGCAGGACAGCACTTTAAATAGCACTATGCACTTTAAATAGCACCATGCACTTTCTGTCCGGCTGGATTGTCACAGTATGCACAATTATACTTTACTGTGCCAGCTATGTGGGGGTTGGGGAGGGGGCTTGGTTTTTTGTGTGTGTGTATTTTGCTTTGTCAAACTGTCTACATATAAGTGTATCAGACGTGCTGTATGGTACAGAACAAATTTCCGAAAGGATAATAAATAAATCATCATCATCATATAAAGTTAAGACAAAAAGAAAGAAATAAAGGAAGGTGTAAAAATCAGGACAAGGGCCTCACCATTCCTTTCCAAAGCTCAATTAAGAGCTTCTGTCCGCAAGCTTCTTTTCAAAGTCGTGAATTATTTATCTTTGAATTGTTAATAAATAATAACAGAGGACTCCGGGGATCCTGCCCGGTCAATTAGACGATGAAGAGGGTGAGTCGGAGCAACGGGGGGTCGACGCATTATTAACTTCAGCCCTCACTCACTTTCTTCATCTTCATTATATCGCTCGCCGTCAGACACAATAACGCCTCAATACAATGCCCGACTTCAAACAGCCCGACGGATCCACTTCTATTTTCAACTCACCTTCTTCTTTTGCTTCTCTTTTGTATATTCTTAATTTTAGCGGTCTTTACACCAAGGTTTTTCTTTTTCTCTTCCAGGCCTGCTCCCAGTTCGAGAGCTTTCTTAAAGTACATCATTAGCTTGATGATTACACATTTATATTATTTATGTGTAAAAATAATAATATTGTATTTATGTGTATTTATATAAAAAAAGGTCAGAATAAGAGTTGGTGAGATGTGGAAAAATTATTAAATGAATGTTGAGAAATCATTAATTATCTATATTCACTATAACTAATTGCCACGTGTCATCCTAATTTGAATGGAATATGAACATGCCATGGATTAATATTTTACACTTTTGTAGGCAGGGTATGATGTATCCACCAGAGGGCAGTGTATGCATCATGTTCTCATGGAGTAAGGCAAGTTTGTATTGATGTAAAATTGCATTTTATGAATGCCACTTTGATATATTGTTATATAATGCAATACCATTGACTCACTGTATCTACTAAGCATAGTAGTCACTGTTTACGTTTATTATCTCTGTATTGGGAATCAGCTGTTTTAATGTAACAGCCTACTATAAAAACACGGACAAACTATTGATATACATGTTCTTCATTCATAATTACTCTGTAAATAATGTTAATCTGTTGAGTAACATCTTACTAATGCAAATTAATTATAATTATACAATATATTAGCATACAAGAGATAACAATTTATCACTCACTCAATCTCACGCACACAGCTATACATTCATTCGCTGTAACATTGGGTATTGCACCACTTCATAAGCCCATCACTGAATGTCTCTGGTCGATTGTCTCGTCTTCATTCTAAAGTTTTGTCACTCCATGCTAAAGACTTTCTCTTGGCGAGCTCCATCCAGGACGGCTGAGCTCCATCTGACCGTGGCTGTTGCTGCGGAGAGACGTCTGGTGGCGATGCTGATGTTGCTGGAAGCTCAGATGTGACGGTAAGTGCTATTGCAGAGGAACACGGACATGCACATCAACGTCTACATCAAATGATGAAGCTTTGAAGAACAGCAAAATGACAAAGCAGTGGCTTACTTTCTGTGTTAGGTGGGACGGGTTTCGCGTTCCCATCCATCTTGTTGGAGGCTGCTGCTCTCTTTGTCGTGTAATCGTCTGGTGTACAGTTCCTACCATTGTCCTGCAAAGAGTAAAGAAATAATTAAATTATACTGGATGCATCTTAATGACCTTAAATTAATTTAGAATATACAGAATAATATAATCATACTTAATAATTTTTAATTTTTATGCATTTCATTTAATTCATATATGTGTGCTCTCCAGCCATGTTACCTGCTTGTCTTTTGTTCCACTAGGTGCTGGTTTAGTTGTAGGTCTCGGTGAGGCCGGCTGAATTGGTGTGTTCAGTGTGTGCTGTGTTTTCAGAGGATGAAGCGCGGCGGTGGTTAGTGGTTGTGTTTTAGGCTGTACGGATGGTTTGGGAGGCTGTGCAGGAGGTGCTGGTGGAAGTGAAGGGTGGACTGGTGAGTGATTTGTGGCCAGTCTGCTCAAGAATGGCTGGTAAGCCCTGGTCTTCTCTCTGGCTAGACTCTTCCAGCCTGGCTCAGACACAGATTCTTTAGTTGCTCCTGATGTATTCTGGATAGAAGGTCTTCTAGCTGTAAAAAACAACTCAATTTTAGAAAGAATTGAATCGTACATTTAACTTTGTTTTCTGTGTTATGAAATGACACAATAATTTTTACTTTTTTTGATAAATTTTGATTGACACTGCTGTGCAGTTATTTTGTTTTTCCACGGCAGTCTATTATTTTGGTATTAATCTCAGATTGTTTTTTGTTTTGTTTTGTTTTTTTATATAAAATTAATATATAGTTTTATATTACTGTCAGATTACAAATAGCAAAGAAAAAGTCAGAATGGTATTTATCTGGGAACACTTCAGTTCATAAAACATTTTAATTAAAATTTTTAGTTTTAATTTTAATAATAATTTCAATTAGTTTTTATTCTTATATTTTATGTTTTCATTTTGATTTTACTACATTTCTATATAGCTTTTTTTTTATAAATGTTTATGTCTGTTTTAGTTATTTTAGTACATCAAGTAAAACTAAATGAAAACGAGAAATGTTGCCTTGGCAACTAGCTGAGAATTTTTTTATATATTTTTTTTCAGTTAACATTTATTTTTTTAAGTAACATTTTTTTCTAATTGTTTTATTTAATGTGCCCCAATTATGCTATATTAAAGGTTCCAAACATTGGCATTTTGTTTTGGAGGTTTCCTACAAAAAAAAACCCATAATTTAACATAATCATTTCTCATACCTCATTTCTCAAAGAGTTTGAAAACTTTGAAAAGTTTGTTCTAAGATTCAGTCTCTATAAACCCCTCCTTTCTAAGAGCTACTCCGCTCTGATTGGTCAGATGTCCCAGTCTCTTATGATTGGTCTACTCCGCTCTGATTGGTCAGATGTCCCAGTCTCTTATGATTGGTCTACTCTGCTCTGATTGGTCAGATGGTTCAGTCTGTTACTCTGCTCTGATTGGTCAGATGGTTCAGTCTGTTATGATTGGTCTACTCTGCTCTGATTGGTCAGATGGTTCAGTCTGGTATGATTGGTCTACTCGGCTCTGATTGGTCAGATGGTTCAGTCTGTTATGATTGGTCTACTCAGCTCAGTTACTCAGTTGTTGAGCCTCAAAAATTTTTCGCGGGCAGCCAATGAAGACTATAAGCGGGCATTATGCAAATTTGTTACATTACTATGTTGGTATGTAACAGGAGTGAGATTGCAATTGCTGATGACTCGTTTTAGCAGTTCAGAATCGATTCTTTTTTTTAGGAGACAATAACTTTGAGTGCACTTTGATCTTTAAAACTTTACAGACATTTGTACAGACAACTGTAATACACACTACGTGAAAGATAATATTCAAAAAAGCACAATAGGGGCACTTTAACCATAATAACCCTATTTCAAATATCCAGTTCCTTTTATATTTAGTTTAATTTTATGACCATTTTCTTGAACCAAAAAAATATCGTTTGAACCAATTCCACAAACAGATACCATATATTATATAGTTCAACAGAAAGAAGAAAGACATTTACACTCACTGTCTTGGGCAGCAAGCTGAAACTCCAGGCTCTGTGAATCTTGTTTTTTGGGAACACTGTGTTTACTCTTTGAATTGCCATCACACGTATTTCTGAAGGTTTCTGCTTTCCCAGCATGCTCTTCTGAGTCAGCTAGCACTGTATTTGACTCCAAACTGTACCGTTTGGTTTCATCTTTAATTTTGGAAACCTCAGAGCGATATTTCAGCGACAGAGAGGTTGTGCGGAGCTGCACCCCAAAAGTATTCTTCTGTTTTCTGTCTTCAGGTTCCTCTAGTTTCTCTGTTTCCACGTGTTCTGTAGCAATATCAGTCTTAAGATTGGTTCCTGTTGTTGGTTTGGACATAATAGGAGGCGTTACTTCTCTACGAAAACTCTTTGTGTCTTGTGTTTGATGGAGGAGATTCTGAGACTCTGTTGGTTTCGTTTCTCTTGCTTCATCTTTCTGCGGCTCTAGGTTGGGTTTGTTGGATTGAATCTTGATTCCTGGAGTACCTTTCAAATGCCCCTCATTCTGCTTTGTCACAGTCTCACTTGTTGTTTTGGAGTGATGCTTTGCAGATGCAATGAAAGGTTTTGTTGAGGCCTCCATGGCTGCTTTTGGAGACGTAGGGCTCATTTCCATTTTCGGATTTTTGATGCGAGGCAGAGGTACAGGAACTTGTCTAAATGATGCTTCCTCCTGGGGGCTTTCCTTTGTATTTGTTCCACACACAATGTTCTCACTCATCTGAATCTGGATATCATTCGGATCATGTCTCTGGATAGGTGAATGGGCTCTTAATGACTCTATTGCTCTTGATGGTTGTGTAGATTCTGGAAGTCCTGATGGTGACGGTGGACCTGAGGAGCTTGAGGTCAAGCCAAAGGACATGGGCTGCAAATAAAGAGGATTTGTGGTGACTTTGTCCTCAGATTCAGGAGACGCTTCCGACTTTAGGATTTCAACACCCAGAGATGGGAAATTAATTTCAGTTTTGATGGGGTTCTCCTCCTGGTTCTGCACTGACTTTGCAGGAGATATCTCTGCAGGTTCTGGAGAGATGGGGTTCTCTATTAGGTCCGAAGATGGAGAGGAAGACAAACGACGTTGCTCTGTCTCTGTGAACGTCATGGTGCCATCATCATCATCATCCCCCTCAGACAGAACATTGTCCAGATCACTGATGCTTTCTGAACGATACCTGGGAGAAAGAGATACCTGGAAAAGAGAAATGCCTTCAATTTTTTATTTTTAAACCAACCGTTTAGTAATAATTAAGTATTCATTAATTTTTGCAGATTTCAGTTATCAGTGATTTTCATCTACTATTTCTATTTTATTTCAATTAATGAAAACCTTTAGTAGTTTTAGTTAACACCCTTTGAAAATAAAATCCTACTTTAAATGGGACTTTAAATGAGTTTTTTTTAAATGGCAAAATAATTTTAGTTTATTTACATAAAGAATAAAATGAACACATATTTTGTAAATAAAATAATTCTAAATCAATAAAATAAGCACTTCCAGTGTCCACAATGCCATTGATTACAATGAGAGGGATCTAGTTTTTTAACACATCCAGTGTAATGTTGTCACATTAATTCTATGTAAACTACTTTATGCTCTTTATATCTATTTATACATACAGCTTGATGTGAAGCTGAGGCATATACATTGTATCACCCTCACCGTTGGCACTCTGTTTCCCCTTGTGCTGGCTCTTTGTTTCCTCGGTTTGACTGACATGCGATGACGGGCAGCCGAGTTATCCAAACTGGCCATGTAACATGCAGGGCTACTGAAGTCAACTCCTGAAGTGGGTGTGGTCGAGGCGGAGGTGGGGGAGATGATTGGCTGAGGGGACGGTTTGGAGACTGGGGATAGAGGCCTTGATGATGGCTGGAAAGGATCACCCTGAGTGAGACAGTATTTACCATCAAATAATGTATATATGCCAAATTTTTCTTTGTAAATGTTTATTCGCAAAGATTGTTTTGAATAATGCAGTGTGTCAATATTACGTATTATTATTATTCATGAATATTACCTGTTCTTCTTCTTCACTTCCCGTTCCTGCTAAACTCAGAGAGCTCAGATGTTTCTGAGATTCGGGATACTGTTAGAAAAATGGCATTTGGATTCCATTAATAAGGTCAAAGTTAAAGTAGTAGCAAATGTCTCTGTTATGTTTTAAGTGTACCTAAACTTTCCATCTCTATTGTTCTGTTACCTTGTAAACGGCTCTATGCTTCACTCGCTCGTGGAAGGACGTCTCCGGTGGACTGCACGGTAAACCATCATCCTCTGAAGTGGTTCCTGAGTCCTCTGTGCGTTTGCCAGGAATCAACATTGGAGGAGGACCTAGATGTAAGTTCTGTTGCTGCAGTTTCAACTGCCAGAACAAAATATAAACCACTTGCTATTTAATGAACCCCGGCCTTACTCAAATTAAAGTTGAACAAAGCACACTGCTGTAGCATAATAAAACTAGTTCAAATGATCTGCTGTCTTTTTCTAACAAAAACATTTGCAAGCTGTTGGTTCTCCACAAAGAACATTCCCTTACTTGTAAGGCCTTAATTTTGCCATGAACGTTCTCTTGTGAAAGAACGCGTGTCGGTTCTGTGGACTGGGTCTGATCGGTAAAGAAGATGCTATCGTGAGACAGCGCCCTGGAGTTCAGACACTGTGGGTACCTGCGGATCAGATTCAATAGGTTCATTTTTTTATTTTTGTTTCAGTAGAATATCTGTACTAAAACATCAGTACAATATCTGTATAATAACACAGATATTGTACTAAAAGTTTTTATTGGTTATATGAAATAGTATATATTCTATATATTGTACCATTGTTATAGTACATACAGTGTATATATATATATATATTAGGTTTTATACATGCATACACCCCCACACACTACAGTGCAATATAGTGTACAAATAACCAATTTAATCAGATTAGTAAACCAGCAGGACAGCTCTTTGATGTTAAAGTGCCCTTATTATGCTGTTTTCAAGGTTCCTAATTTTGTTTTGAATGTCTTCTGCAATAGATTTACATGCATCCAAGGTTGAAAAAAAAAAAAAAACTGTCTGAAGCTTACTCTGCTCTGATTGGTCAGATGGCCTAGTCTGTTGTGATTGGTCTACTCTGCTCTGATTGGTCAGATGGCCCAGTCTGTTGTGATTGTTCTGCTCTGATTGGTCAGGTGGCCCAGCCTGTTGTGATTGGTCTACTATGCTCTGATTGGTCAGATGGCCCAGTCTGTTGTGATTGGTCTACTCTGCTCTGATTGGTCAGATGGCCCAGTCTGTTGTGATTGGTCTACTCTGGTCTGATTGGTCAGATGGAGCAGTCTGTTGTGATTGGTCTACTCTGCTCTGATTGGTCAGATGGCCCAGTCTGTTGTGATTGGTCTACTCTGCTCTGATTGGTCAGATGGCCTAGTCTGTTGTGATTGGTCTACTCTGCTCTGATTGGTCAGATGGCCCAGTCTGTTGTGATTGTTCTGCTCTGATTGGTCAGATGGCCCAGTCTGTTGTGAAAAGCCCATTACCATATCTGAATTTTATCTACTGATCTTCCTCAGCACTTGGTCATTGGCAAACTTAAGATGGGCCTTGATATGTGCTGGTTTAAGCAGGGGAACCTTCCGTGCCATGCATGATTTCAAACCATGACGTCTTAGTGTATTACCAACAGTAACCTTGGAAACGGTGGTCCCAGCTCTTTTCAGGTCATTGACCAGCTCCTCCCGTGTAGTTCTGGGCTGATTTCTCACCTTTCTTAGGATCATTGAGACCCCACGAGGTGAGATCTTGCATGGAGCCCCAGTCCGAGGGAGATTGACAGTCATGTTTAGCTTCTTCCATTTTCTAATGATTGCTCCAACAGTGGACCTTTTTTCACCAAGCTGCTTGGCAATTTCCCCGTAGCCCTTTCCAGCCTTGTGGAGGTGTACAATTTTGTCTCTAGTGTCTTTGGACAGCTCTTTGGTCTTGGCCATGTTAGTAGTTGGATTCTTACTGATTGTATGGGGTGGACAGGTGTCTTTATGTAGCTAACGACCTCAAACAGGTGCATCTAATTTAGGATAATAAATGGAGTGGAGGTGGACATTTTAAAGGCAGACTAACAGGTCTTTGAGGGTCAGAATTCTAGCTGATAGACAGGTGTTCAAATACTTATTTGCAGCTGTATCATGCAAATAAATAGTTAAAAAATCATATATTGTGATTTCTGGATTTTTTTTTTTTTGATTATGTCTCTCACAGTGGACATGCACCTACGATGACAATTTCAGACCCCTCCATGATTTCCAAGTGGGAGAACTTGCAAAATAGCAGGGTGTTCAAATACTTATTTTCCTCACTGTAAGTGACTTACGAAAACTCGTCTTCAGAGTCGTAGCCTTCCCTTATGCCTTCTGGAGCAGTGATGTCACTAGCGGACTGGCTTTGTTTAATCAGCCCTTCGTTTTCCTTTTTCTTCAGTTTCCCAAAGAGACGCGTCTTCAGCTGCTTAAAACGGGACTTCTTCCTTCCTGTTGAAGAGACCAGGAGTAAGAAAGATTGATTTGCATGGATCTCCAGAAATAGAGATTAATGACGTCATGAGAAGATCTGTTTGTAAAGTAAGGTCAGATTTGGTTCTGTCTGATTTTATTTTTATTATTATTAATTATGTAGGCTATTCAATATTGGTGTCTTCTATTATAAGGCTACTAGGTTACAGCGATTTAACTATGGTTAAGGGAGTTTTAGACACTTAATGATGTGTCTAAAAATAGCCCTAAAACATAGTAAAAACACTAATGCATGTATTTCTCATTAATAAATCCTTAAAAAGAAAATGTGTGAATGTATTCAAGTCAGGAATTCAAACACAAACCTGTGAGTTCCTCTCCATTTTTGTCCATTTCTCCAGGGCCGGATTCCATGTTTTTAATCTGTTGATCCACAGAAGAAGAGAAAATCATATAATGATTCGATAATGAAGAAAAGCATATAAATCTCAGCGTGTGCAGACAGGAGTAATGGAATTACGAACAAGACTTTAAATAGAAACTGTGTGGAAGAGTGTCAGCTGCATGTCTTGTTTACAGCAGTAAAGATCAGCTGATCACGGTTAACTGATGCACTCTGTTTGCACTTTAGTACATCATTTCCTGTGTTCAAAGGTGATGAGCCCTGGTCTAAGCATTTGTTAGAATCCTCAATGTCCTAATAAGGAAAGAGCTGCTCCTTTTTTTCCAGTTTAAAAGTTCTTCATACAGTCAATAGCAGAATCTACTACTTCTAAAAGATAAGGTAATGGAATGTAATTGTGCACTACTACATCATATAACCCAGATTATTGCTCACAAGTTTGATGACGTACATGTAAAGACAGAGAGTCATGTGCTGGTCTCTTTGCTTTTATATTGGCAAACTGGATGACGCCCAATATCTGCTTTCATCCTCTTTGGCGTTTCTGACTGTCAAACCACAGTTTGTGCAAACATCTCCTGTGTCTTTCTATTGGCTTTGTGTTGTGATTCAATCACTGGCCACTTGTAATACAGTGACTTCTAAGGGGAGAGAATAGTAGTTCACTTTGTCCAGGACACCAGTTGCTTAGTGATGTACATGGGTTGCGCAATTTTTAGTAAACACTAGACTAGATTGTGTCTATACCTGCAACCTGGGAAACCAAGCCCTTGTTCAAGCTCTTACAATTCATTAACCACACACTTTCTCACACACATGCCCTCAGATTTATTCTTTGGAGTGTCAGAGCATTAACATTTACTGTTCATTACATTTACAGTATTTCATTCACAGATTAGATCAATAAACTTATCAGGTGTTGATACAGTATGTGCTAGCAAAGTAGTTCTTTAGTGCATTGTTGTGCAGTTGCAACTCGCCCCTAATACCCTATAGGGCTGGGACGATACACCTATCTCTCGATTCGATACTGTCATGATACTTGAGTGCCGATACGATATGTATTGCGATATTTTTTTAAGTTAAATCATACACTTATACAGATTGTACATGATGTATAGGATGAGTCATATTTACAAAAACAAATCATCACATCTTTCTGACTTTTATTTCAGAAGCATAGTACTACATTCTCTTTAATAAATGATTCAATAACAAATAAATTTTTTAACAGTCACTTGTCGCCACTTAGTGGTGAAACAATATAATCGATAAATGCGTTATTTTAAGCACCAAGTTTCTATCAAAAGCTGATTTTGATCGTAGACATCAGTGTTCATATTTGAACGTAAAATTTTTATCCAAGTACTTCTATGATAATTTTAACTATTGCATCACAGAAATATGATACTATGAGGTTGAAAAGACTGTGAAGCTGTTTCATGACAACTCTCTCCGGGTCAGCGGCAGCGCCAACAGAGCTTTGAATGTCGCGATATGATTTTGTTAAAGGTGCCGTAGAATGGATTATTTTATTATTTTATAATGTTTCCTGGGGTGCCCTTATAATGTTAGTATGTTTATTAGATCATAAAAGGCATATAAAGGCAAATAAAAGGCATATTTCCTAGCCTGATTTCATACCCTGATCTGAACACTCTGTTTGAAGGGGCGTGTCTGCTGTGAGACTTCAGTGTAAACGCCCACTGCTGTGATTGGCTGACATGCTTGCATATGAAATATCTGGCATTACATGTAGAGCTATCTGGAAAACATTTACTATTACAGTGATTATACGTTTTTACTATTACAGCTATCGGGATTAACGAATCATGATAAGTTTTTTAAGTATTTAGATCTATTCCAGCATTGAGCAGATGACAGCCTGTCGATCGCGTGAATGAAGATCTTATCACTGCAACGCGATTTACTGATGCATAAACAGTGTTGAACGACTTTGAGAGAAAGATTATCTGTCTGGACTTGAACAATTACACATCAGAAATTCACATAACCCACTGGTTCTCCAGAGGCTCGGATGAAGGAGCTAAAAAAATATGTTTGTGTTCATTTGTAGTTACATCCAAACACTGAACAACTGTCATGCTTCGTTCGCTCGTCTGCAAGCCACGATGTCTCTCGAGGAAAAAACAATATCGCGCTGGATCTAGATAACACAGTGTAAATTATCGTTAATAAAATCACTACTTACCGCTTGCGGGAATATAGCGTTAGTTGAAATTGCCCCCTTCGTCCGTTTGAGACGCCAAGAGAAGCCTGGCTGCTTGATATTGTTCCAGGTTAGAAAAACAGTCCGCGGTGAAATGGGTAGAGCAACTAACAACTTCAAATTAAACTGTAGCGGTATCCGATTATAGATAGATTATAGATAGATCTGCCATTTTCTCTATGATCCTCAATTGTTTCTTCACCTGCAGAACTTCCGATGATTCGGCTGTGCAGTTTCGCCTGGCACTGAGCATGGGCTGGCTTATGCAAATTTTTAGAGGCGTACATATTAATGATCCCAACTGTTGCGTCACAGTTGGTGTTATGTGGAGATTCGCCTGTTTTGCAGGGGTGTTTTTCAAAAACGAGATTTAAATAAGAAAGAGAAAACTATGGTGTTTGAGACTCACTGTATGTCATGTCAATGTACTGAACTCTTGTTATTTAACTATGCCAAGATAAATTCAATTTCACATTCTAGGGCACCTTTAAAGTTTAATAGACAGACGACTTGAAAGATCGCGTGGGTGTTTGAATCGAGATCACAGTCTTTTAAACATGAATCGTGCAGCTCTATTGTCTTATCTCTCTCAGCGTATGAGTAGCCCGAGGGCTTTTCAGTGCTTTCAGTCTCACTCTTCCACGCGTCCACTAGGGATATTACGTCACTTAACACTCATAGTAACGACACATTTCATCCTCTGTTGGAACGAAGTGGCTAACTTCTGTCAACCTCATCTATAAGCAAGGACAAAAATAAAGCGATTGAATTTGACTTAATATCGATTCTGGGAAAAAAAAATCGATTTTAGAATCGTTAAAAAAAACGAATTGTGATAGCTAGGCGAATTGTTTTTTTTCTCCCAGGCCTAATACCATATTTGAGCACTATTTAAGGGGACAGCCATTTGTAGTGGTGTCCGAAACCAAAGTGGATGTTATCGAGTGCACTCATGCTATCTCATAATGCACCGCAATAACAAGTGTACATCCAATACGCTAAACGGCTAGAGGATACCCATAACGGACTGTGAGGGTCGCACCGAATTAATTCCCGCCTCTAGCCAGAAGATGGTGCTTCCATCCATTTTCCAAACCGCTGGTCCTATGTGGGTCCAGCGTAATATCATGCAGGTATAAGCTCCTTTTTAATTGTTTATTTAAGGTTTCTACATAGTTTCCATAACAGAGTTCCAGATAAATCTTTTAATCTTACTACTGGAGCTGCCTAAGTTTGCTAAGTTTCATTATTAAACGACAAGCACAAACTATGCAAAAGCGGCATCCCTTTCGGCAGTGCACTCTGTGTCTTTTTTTATTATCCATCAGGTGGAGATTTTAAATTGTATCTCTAATACTTGGCATTAGCGCTTTGTTGAAATAGGTCCCTAATCCTAAGTAAGATGAATAATAATAGTGATGATAACCATGCTAATGAAAACAATCATCAGTTTGTTATCATGGCTGTAACTTTATCCTGTTGTGCTCTCTGGGGTGTGTGTCTGAAACGTAGCATGAGATGGTTCTATAAAAAAAAATTAATCAATTTATGTAAATGTCTGTGTTAGCATATGCACACACACCTGCTACTACTGTCCTCAGGCCTTAACCAAACAAGCTAATGACAGAAATACCAATAAACCCTGTTGTCCTTGCTGTCTAATATAAAATCTTTATGCCATGTGCTTCTGAGCGTGAAGAGGATAACAAAAGTGCTGTGCATTCACTTTATGCAATATAGTAGTCAGGTTTCGGATCAACACAATGGCAGATAATAGACGCTTGTTTAACCAAAAGATCAAAAATCAATGTTATGTAATAATAGTGGAAGGCTAGAACATCAAGGGTCGGCTTTCTTCCCGCAGGTCGTGTTCATAAATATCAATGTGTTTTGCATATTAAGAGCCAAAATATTGCTGTGTGCTGAATTACTAGTAATGCTGAAAATTCAGCTTTGCCATCACAGGAATAAATTATATTTTAAAATATGTATATTTAAAAAGACTTATTTTATATTGTAATAATATTTCACAATGTTACTATTTTTACTGTGTTTTTGATCAAATAAATGACTTATTGAGGAACACTAAAAAAGATTTTTTCACTAAAGAAGAACTTGATATTTGAAATCGACACCCAAAAGAAACACACCCGTCCCTTCATTGCCCCACCCCCGAATTAATGAGCATGCTATGCAAACGCACACTGTTAGCCCTTGCTGTAAAAAAAGACGTAATTCAGACAGTATCATACCATTTTCCATTAAAACAGTAATATACTGTAGAAAACAAAAATAGCCTACAGGAATATACTGCAAATGAACAGTGCTTAAAATCGACACTCAGAGGCTGTTTTCCCAATCACACCCTATACCCTCATTCACTATTCCCTACATTAGTTCACTAATATAGTCCACTTGACAGAGTGAACGAAAAGAAGTGAGTGAATTGAGACACTGATGAACACCTGATAAGCAGAATCACTGAAGGACAGAGAAACAAGAACAGAAAAAAGAGAAACACAAAAACTACAATTGACTTCCAGCAACACTGAGTGTGAAACCAGTTTACAAACCAGTTTACGATTATTTCTTTCATACATGTACAAAAGTTCTTGTTGAGAATTAACAGAGATTCAGTTAATAAAGTTTGTTGTCACCATGATGGAGATCAGTATTTGCTTTAGTTGGTCTCTTGTCCCTTGACTTTTTACCATTCATCTCTCTCTGACTGCTGTAACAGTGAGTTTTTAAAACACATTTGTTATGGCAAGAAAAAGTCAAGAGGAAGATGATCAGGTGATTTTGGCTGTTGTGATCATGTCACAGTCATCTTGGATTATCTGAAATTCAGATTTTTCCTGTATATATTCATTGAATTATGGGTATGTCATATTTAGCATAAATCTGTGTATCTACAAAATGAAATAAAAATTTCTGTAATCAGGTCTTCTGAAAAATAACAATCATATAGTGATTTCAATTTTATTTTACTCCTGCTTGACTCAGACACACACAGACATCAACAATCAGCACATGAATCTCAACAATGGTGAAAAGTTTCATGTCGCAATGCATGCTGGGTTGCAGGATAATATAAAACTCCCAGCATGCACTGCTGCACGAATAAAAAAAAAAAAATATATTGTCACCATTGTTGAGATTAATGTGCTAAATTGTCATATCTCCGTGTTTCTAAAACATAATGTAGCTTTTTTTTGGTTTATGCATGATGTGTTAAAAAAAATGAGTCATAGTAAATTATTGCTGTAGTTTCACAGTGGTGCTAATGTAACATGTTTGATCAAGGATAAAACTCTGAATGAAAAAGAATTAATTCCTTAGTGAATGAACAGGCAATATGATGATTTTGTCACCATTAGCATTTCAACCGCAATCATTCATAAACTGTGTGTGTACACAAGTGTGACTTGCAAAAACACAGTAGCGCAGTAGCAAAAGAAAAACTAATGTTTTAGCATCTGCATCCCTACTAAAGCAAGCACTGATCTCTATAATGGTAACTTCAAATAAACATTTTCAATTAAACATCTTAATAACAACTTCTGTAGATGAATGACAGAAATAAAGTCATACTGGTTAATAATAAGTGTAATAATGTGTAATGGCTGGAAGTCAGTCGTAGTTATTGTGTTTCTCTATTTTCTGTTCTTGTGTTTCTCTTTTCTTCAGTGATTCTGCTTGTTAACAGCAGGTGTTCATCACTAATGCTCAACAATCACTTGCATATTCCCTTAATTATCTCACTGCAACACTGTCTCAATGTTACTTTTACTCTTTGTAGTGTGGATTTCCCTGTGGGGTTGAAAGGGTTAACAGTGTAAGATAAAAAGACACACCCACAAAATGTATTTTAACAGTAATAAACTGTAAGTTATAAAACAGGTTTATACTGGCAACACTGTTGCCAGTAGTTTACTGTAAAATTAATTTTTTGGGTCACCATTGTGCAGAAGAGTAGAGCCTGTGCTTCAGTCCAGGAGAAGATCTACAAACATTGATGATATGCTGTATGTTGCTTTATTTAACAGATAGTGACTGTGTAGTTGCTGGTCCAGTGGAAATCTCTTTATGTTCAATAGTTTTTCAGTGGTCTCAAATGAAAGAAGTTCACAGTAATACTTTGCTCACATTATTAATGCATTATACATTTTAGTTAATACATTTAAATGACAGTTGGTCAATTTAAGGCAGTCGGTTTCTGCAAGTGTAATTAGTTAACTTGAATTAGAATTTAGTGCATTTTTACAGAAACAAACTAGATTACAGTAAAGAACTGTACAATTAACAGTATTTTACTGGCAACAGTGTTGCCAGTAGTTTACTGTAAAAAAACCCGGTAAGGTCTAACAGTGCAGACGACTAGAAAATATTCACAAAATATTTGTTAATGTCAACAGCGTTTCTCAGAAATCGCTTACTGCAAGTCATTTCAACTCTTCTTTTTTTATTCAATCTTTCCTAGTTGGACAGTAGTTTTTTGTATAACTTAAAAACTGGAATTGGTTAAATTATTAAAGGTTAAAGTAATGGAAAAAACATGTTGTCATAACTTATTGATCATATAATTTTTCTTATAGTAAAGCACCTACCTGAATTGGTTGTAAAAATGAAAACGAACAAAAACATTATATAGTAATTTATTCTAAACTTACCAGCAGCTTTACGTTGAGGCAGAATGTTCTCCCTCGTCTGAGAGCTTCCTTAGTTTTCTTCTGTGGCTTTTTCTGCTGTGGTCTTTAGTCCCTAGTTTTAGATCAGTGACATCTGCAAATAGAGTGAGAGAGAGAGTGAGGGAACAAAGAGTTTGGTACTAACAGGATGTGAGCCCAGTAAATTGGATGTGTTTTAAAACTGCCTGGGATCTTCTCATTGGTTATTTGTAGATATATCCATCGTCATTCAGTTATTTCAATGTACTGTACTGCTAAATTACTTTCTTCACCTTCCCTATATTTGCTTACACCTTCTTGACCTGCTCAACTCTTGCATTGCAATGATCTCAAGGAAAGTCCCTCAAAGCCCTTACCAAAGCAATTTTTTTTCCTCTGTAGGAGTTAATAATTACAGTAGGCAGGTGGCTTTTCCCCTAAAATATTAAAGTGATCATCTGCTTAATAATTGCCGAAAAAAAAAAATACAAATTTCAGTTTATTTTCTGATCTGAATACCATAAAGCATTCATAGTGGTTTATAATATGAATAGGTTTTACCCAGCAACAAATGTCTCCTGGAGACTAAACCCTGAATCTTTAACCACTGGTAAACACCACATGATAAACTGTTCATTTGTTTTACAGAATGAAAAATTAAAGGACATTTGCATCACCCATTTCATTTACATATTTGCTTAAGTACTTTAAAATGTGTATATTGTAGGCTATGTTTATTATGCTATAATGTTGGTATCCTGTATTATACTTTTTTACAGTGAATATATTCTAGATTCTGTACATCTTGTACATCTTTTACATCTCGTGACTGTGATGTTGCCAGACCACACACCCATTTTAACTCACTTTTACACTGATTTGAAAACTCCAGCTACAGATCCATCAATGTTCAGATGCATGCAAATAAACATCCCGATCCTTTTACTTGTTCTTACCACTGACTTGGCCACGGTAATTTGATTAAAAATGTAATTTCGTTCTTTGACCCGTCACATTTAGCTCTGTGTTGACATTGAAAACTGCTGGTTTATGTACGCCAGGTGTGTTTTTCTGTATTTGCATATCTCTGTGGCCAACTAGTTTTGCGCGCTACAACTGATTTAAAACTAAGCATAAGGCAGAGATGCTTCAGTAAAGTCCCACAAAGTGCACTCGACACAATTATCGTAAATACGAGTTGGAATAACCCTTCAGGCTGATTCAAGACCCCTCCGCTTTCGCGTCGGGGTCCTGTTCAGCCTGTCGGGGTTGTTATTCGCTATAACGACCGCCTCTCTATACATTATCCCTTACGTATTATACGCATCGGAGATTAGCATTTATTTGACTTAAACACTGGAATCGTCAGTAACCTATCTGATCTAAGCAATGTTTAAATGGTTGCCAAAAAATGGAGCGCTACATTTTATTCAAAACATGTCATGTGTTGAC
Source organism: Scardinius erythrophthalmus (assembly GCF_964197995.2). Lineage (NCBI taxonomy): Eukaryota > Metazoa > Chordata > Actinopteri > Cypriniformes > Leuciscidae > Scardinius > Scardinius erythrophthalmus. The sequence continues at coordinate 40,341,243 of NC_138223.1, forward strand.
TAAATATGTTCAGTACATTTTGGTTTTAAGAGTTCCCTAAGAAATAGACAAAAATGAACCCTGCGTCCTCCATGATTCATATTCTTTCCGACAACAAAGCACTTGAACGCGAGACTCGTAATTACGACTTCAGAAGTGGGAAGTTAATGTTATCGCATTGGACTAAAATATACTGACTTTTTACAAACAAAGTATAAATACTTCCCAAAATGTTTGGGATATTTTTTTCCCACCTTGTTACACTTGTGGTGTTCCCAGTCAAAAATGACCGTCCAACAAAAAATAGCTTACAAATCTCTCGTTATGCTATCACCAAATGATTTTTGATTTTTATCAGCTTATTTTCTTCCAATTAAGGTTTTGTGTTTATTTTTCAAACTGACTGATTGTAAGCTTCATGATCTGAGCTTATATTGGTCAAAAATGGCCATTGTTTAGTGTTCAGGACCGTGTTCATAATGTTCATGTTCACATATTTACATGTGTGCTTGCAAAGATAAAGGCCTCTGACTATTTGGAGTAGTACAAGCTTTCTTTTTCACAGAGATGAACTTTATCCTCAGATCCATGAGGCTTTGCGTCGCGTTGTGTCTAACAACGCCCTTCAGCCGTGACTTATTCAGCCTCTCACACATTATTGCTTACATAGAGACTGTTTAGCTGTGTGTGATATCATTTCCTTTCCATCTTGTTTGTCTCCCAGAGGTTAGCTTACGTTCAAACAGTGCAGGTGACACCGGAGGAGTTTCCCAGAAGACCTTTCCAAAAATAAGCTCTGAATCAACAGCTTACACAATTAATGAATGTCAACAAGTTTTAATCCACCTTTCAGCCTGCTCATAAAGATGCTAAATGAATCCTTTAAGAGGAACCAAAGGAGGAGACAATGTAGTTGGCAACCGGTTGTTTTGACCTAATGTAACCCAACACCCTGAGACTCCACCAGAAATGTCATCCCTCTCACTCTGGCGCAGTTTCTCTAGGTTTTTTTCTTCTTCTTTCTTTCAGATTTGACCTTTACTTTTCTTTTGGTATGAATGCGTCAATTCAAGGACTGCGTTACCCAGGTGAAATGCAGTCTACGCAGTCAAGGCCATCTTTGTACACTGTATGACATGCGATACATTCAGTTAATTCATTAAAGTCCCTTGACAAACTTTTCTAATGCTTTTTTTTTTAGGTTGGCTATAAGAAATATAATAGGATATACCCAGCTAACAACAATATGTTTGAGAATTTTCTGCTAACATACAGTACTCTGAACATTCAAAACACTTTACAAACATTATGGAAACATTACTTTTGAATGTTCTCTGAACTGAAGCAAGCAGTAAGTAATAATGTTTAAATTCACCATGAAATAAAGTTGGACAATTCTTATTTTTTTATGGAATATTGCAATATTTATTATGAATGATTTCTCTGCGCACATCATTCATTTTAAATTAATTTGCCCCTCATAATCTTTAATCAAAATAACTTCCCCTCCCTCTTACAGCTCTTCTCTGATGACGTGTTTACAGGCACGAGGGCGGAGCAACCTGTCACTCACATGAGATCAACCAATAGCAAACCACAACCAGCCAATCAATTCCCCATGGGCAAAATCAAGTCCCACCCTACATTTATTCTTGTTTGAGAAGCTGTTTCATTCGGATAAACGTCACACTATAGGGAAGAAAAGACTATCACAACTTCCGTTTCATGACGACTTTACAAAACGTTAGATAGATCAAAATGTCCAACTTAAATGTTTCCATGTTTTTGTGCTAAGAACATAAGCCAAAGTTCTGAGAATGTTCCCTAGCTAGCCTGTAGAAGTACAAGTAGGGCACTACTGCTTTTTTGTGGTCACTCTATATCAGCACTTTTTTATTATTTATTATTATTTATAACCTAATATAATACTAGACCTGTAAAACCTGTACGCTTCATTCACTCATTTGTTTTATCCTTGAAGCTCTGCATTCATCTTTTTCCCTTTCAGGACAGTTTAGTTCTCGTTCTGCAAACATTAACTTCTCAACAGATAGAGTGACTAATCTGCTTGAACATTAACTGTGTTTTGAAGATATAGGCTACCTGACCCCTCCTAAACGCTGCATTCATCCTAAACGTACTGACCTTTGGATTATAATTACTTTAACGTGAGCTAGACATACTTCCTATCAAACATCACACACCTGTTTTAATACAAGTGTAGGAGGTCAATCACAACATGATCCCTTGATAAACAGCAGTACGGGAGCGATTAAAGCATCTGAGATGATATGTAGTGATAAGATATACAATACTGTAGGAAACATATAAACATAAACATAAATTAGAAAGTTGAAGCCATGTACCATGTAAGTAACCATGTGTCTTACAGTATAATGATCTACTATCTAATGTACCCATGCTTAACTAAACACACTATCCTAATAACAAGTGCATCACTTGAACATGAGTCTGACGCACAGAAATGTATTCATTCAAAACCTCTTTTTCAGAATCAAATAATCAGCTGAGGAACAGTGTGCACTCAGATTCAGAATTGGGCATCTTTATTTGTTGGCTTTTAAAATCTCTGATCGCCTATTTCAAAGATTATTTTTAACATCTGAGGGTGGCTTTCTTAGACTTTACATCCTCTAAAAGGTTTTATCCCATCCTTTACCCTTGCTTAGAGAAAGACATCTACTTGGAGAACAACATTTGCACAAATTTAAAGTTGCTAATGTTTTTACAATAGGCTACATACAACCGTGTATAAGTAGGCTACTTAATGCCTACGAGATAGATAGATAGATAGATAGATAGATAGATAGATAGATAGATAGATAGATAGATAGATAGATAGATAGATAGATAGATAGATAGATAGATAGATAGATAGATAGATAGATAGATAGACAGACAGACAGACAGACTGTTTCTTTTCAAGTTCAACATCTCATCATGGTTGGAAATCGCCGTCGCAAAGATGTTTTCTTGAAATGGTTTCTTTCCAGACTGGGTCTATTTATTTATTTATTTTTAAAACAACCCACCAAACTATCATGCCTATTAGCCGCGAAGAGGATGGATATGAACAGAAAACTAACCACAGCAGCCTCATAAAAGGATGTCTTACCTCTGTGGAGTGGAGATGCAGAAGCGCGCACCTGCGCTAAGATCATCAAAAACACTCGCGCAGCTCACGAGACTGAACGAAACTAGTGAGCTCACTTGATTGGCCACACCCACATGATGACGAAACATGACGCGATGAAGTGTACAGGTGCGCTTCTTCTAATGAGCTTTTCTTTCTTGCTTGTTATTTATGCTTTAACTTCAGGGATTATAAAGACGACGACTAGCATTGCCACTACCCTAACAAATAACACAAAAATAGAGATAACACATTTTTTTTTAGATCGTTTTTTTTTTTTTTAGAGGTCGTCTGGCAACACTGAATAAATAAATACAAATCTACAAAAAAATGAAACATTTAAAATGTCTTTTTTTGTAGAAATATGCTTAAACATGGAAAATCCATTATCATCAAACCACTATTTACAACATTAACTCTGTGTGCATCAATGTCAGTTTCAGCAAAACAGTAAAAATTATAGTTAGAAAAGTCTGATTTATTAAAAACATCACAGTAAATCTTATAAGATCAGAGTCTGTTGATTGTCTTCAGAGAGAATCCAAGACATAAGCACATGAAGTTAGTGATCCCAGCCAAAACATGGATGATTGGAGGATTCAGATCTTCTCAGTCATAAAGGTCCCTGAAAGTCAGATTCCTGTTAAAGCGTAAACATATCATAATTAACTGAATATAACAACCAGTTGTTCATTTACTTAAACCTAGAATGACAAATCTGCCACTGGAGCGCACCTGTCAGGGTAGTGGGACATAAGCAGTGGGTCAGGTGTGCCGTGATGAGAGCGTTCTGGAGACCATGATCTTTGAGGACTCAGAGACCGATGGCGGCAAGTGGACGAGGAGCGCATGGTGGAGGAGAGGACGGGAGAAACAGCTGAGAGACCCTGCCTGCGCAGCTCCTGTACTGCCCGCTCCCTGATAGAGAGAGAGAGAGAGGAACATATGGACATTCAAATCCTAAGTCATCATTGTTCAAACCACAAAGAAATAAATATATTCAATACTGGAACTGGAAAAACATGAGGATGAGTAAATACAGAATTTTCACAATCCCTTTATAGAGGTCCTATTATGCTTTAGTGTGTAATGTTTGCTGTGTGAGCATGAAAAAGGTCTGCAAAGTTACAAAGCACAAAGTCGCTTCAAAGGGAGTTATTCCCTATATCAGTGCGTACTGTTCCTGAACTCCCTGAAACGCCTCCATTGTAGTTTTGAGTTTTCTTCCGAGAACATACATGTCACTGTATTCCTCATTTAAATAATTCCTGCCAAAAGCATACGCAAAAAAGGTGGCGAAGCCTGGTTGAGTTGCAAAGTGTGCTGAAACTCGTAGCTATGGTAAGGAGCGTGACATCTCAAAATCACAAACATGCTCAAAATGGTAGACCAATCACAACACACTGATCCAGCCGCCCAATCAGAGCACAAAGTGCTTTTCAGAAGGAGGAGCTTCATAGAGACAGGAACTAAACAGAGCGTTACCAGGTGGCCAATGTTTCAGAAAAAACTGAAGCTTCCCCGGGTGCCGCCATTGATTAGCAGACCCTCACCTGCTGTTAGCATTCCATTCATTTTGGCGTCACTTTGACAGCGAATAACTTTACATCTGAGGCGTTTAAAGACTCCATTTGTCCATTATTTATTTCTAAAGAAACACGAAAATGTATAAAAGGCTCCATTACCTTGTATCTTACGTTATGGCCCCGTAGAAGCAGTTTTTTGTAAAAATAGGCTAACGATTGCGTCATAACCACGCGACTCTCTGTCGCACAGTAGAGAGATTACCGTATGGACAGGAGGAGAAGCTCGCGGGCAATCGGGAGGACGTGGAGGCAAAATGACAAAATAATTAAGCAGAATACTTAGCAAAAGTTGCTACTGCTCCTACTCACACTCTCCATCTCTGCAAGTTTCGTAAGGGAATGATTCAGATTTCTCTTGGCACAGCTACTAGAAGACAGACGAGTTGCTCACGTCACATCTACATCGTCAAGCTCAGTTTGAGTCTGCGCAGTACGCTCGACCATCAGGAAGTGAGTGTTTCTATTGACTTCACTTTTCTCCGTTGAATCCAATGGGGTCGCTGTGTCCATTTCTTATACTGTCTATGAGCGTTACTGACAGACTGAGAAGAGAGGTGCTGCAACAATGTCAAATAGCTGTCTCATCTGAACCGAAAGATGATTCACATGGAGGAAGATCTGCGTCAGGCCCAGACTGAGCGCACACAGTGAAAGATAATCTGTTGTTTTAACATTCAAGCATGATCAAGACTTTGTAAAAGGGATACAATAGGTCCCCTTTAGGTGTGCGTCTCACCTTTCAAAGCGCTCAGTAGACAGATGTCTCTTCGTCATCTCGAGATCTGCCTCCAGCTGAGCGGATCGTGTCCTCAGCTGAGCCATTTCCCTACTCTGAGAACTCCTAGAGACAGCAAAAAAGTGGACATGAAGACAGAGAGAAAGACAAGAAACAGCTGCTGTGCCCCATGAAATGCCGTATGTGCACTCACGCTTTGCTGTCAGCCATGCTGAGTTTGTCCTTGAGAATTTGTATATCTGTCTGTCTTTCCTGAAAGGTGAGCTGCCTCTGTAACCCCATTTCACGCGAGGACACCAGCAGGCTCTCCAAAGTCTGAACCGACAGACGTTCACCGGTCAGCTGCTTCTGTAACAGCTCCGCCTCAGAGCGGCTTGACTCCAGCTCACGCTGCACCTGTGTGGATGAGAACATTTACATGATTTACATCTCACTTCAATTTCAGTTTGTCCCTGTTTTGTTTCCCACAGGCAATTTTGTCGAACCAAGCCGGGGAAACATAACTTTAACTTTTCTGAACGCTGAATAACATTTGTTCTAATCCTGCTTTTGTTACAGTTGTTGGCCTGACATCAAGTAGGTAGTATCGTTTTACTGACAGACTGATATAAACCAATCTGAGCACTCACATTCTCTTTGCCTGCATCCAGTTTGACGCAGAGCTCTCGTGTTTTTTCTAGGTCAGTCTGCATCTGAGTGCGCTCAGTCTGGGCCTGACGCAGATCTTCCTCCATGTGAATCATCTTTCGGTTCAGCTGAGACAGCTGACTATTACAGCTCCGCTCTGCACTCAGTGCCTGGACACGGCAACAAATCACAATTTTTGAGAGATTGAGGTGACTAAAGCCACGTGCACACTAGCAAACTGAAGAGCATTAGCGACAGACAAATGATGTGGGCAGAGGTGTAAAGTCCAGGTTCAGAAAGTAAAAGTCCTCCTCAGTATTTTGTTTCAATCACCTGGATTTGCTAATTAGCACAGTTTTTCAGCCAGGAGATATTAGTGAAATGGCTGGAATAAATATATGGCAGGACTGGACTTTACACCTCTGGCTATGGGTTTGCAATGATCTGAGACTTCAAAAAGCTTCAGTCTTGTAGTGTGCATGTCGGTTGAGTTGAGAATCTCCTGCATATTAAAGGGATAGTTCACCCAAAAATGAATTATCCTTTTAACCACCAACATCATGATGACCAAGTGACCTGTTGCAAGCTGCTCTCCAGGCTATCTGCTCTTTCTTTGAGTCGAAGTATCTCCAAGTTAGAGTTGTGAAGCTCAAGACGGAGTTCGATGACAGTGGTTTCAGCATGCCGGGCCTGTGCCTCCCAGCTTTCCAGCTGAAGAGACGCTTTCCTTCGAGACTCTTGCAGTTCCCTGCACTCGCGCTCCTTAAGGGCAGAAAACAAGAACAAACAAAACAGATTATAACTATGCCAATGACAACACAATACTCAAATTCACCTTTAGCCATAGAACATGCTTGTCATCCATTTAGCTTTTTAGTTTGAGGGACTTTACCTTAGCAGACAAAAGATCTTCAGTGCGTGAAATGTCAGAAACGTGATCTTGCACTTTTCTCTGCAAGTCTTCTAATTCCTCATTAGCTTCATCCAGCTTGAGCTGTAGAGTCTGAAAGAAAGAAAGAAAGAAAGAAAGAAAGAAAGAAAGAAAGAAAGAAAGAAAGAAAGAAAGAAAGAAAGAAAGAAAGAAAGAAAGAAAGAAAGAAAGAAAGAAAGAAAGAAAGAAAGAAAGTTGGATGTCTTGTTACCTCATTTATTGGAATGCCCTTGAGCAAAAGTTTGGTACCTGATTTTCCAGATGTGCTTTGTCAAGGTCATCCTTCAGCTGATCGTTCTCTTGCGACGTGGCATGTTTGACTTTCATCACTGCACCCATTTCTTTTTCAGAGTCTGACAACTTCCTCCTCAGAACATCCAGCTCTCTTTCTCTGCCAGCTGCGGTCTCCTTCAGAGATCTGCGGACAGGAAGTCACATCGTTATCCTCATTTTTCCATAGTCATTCATATATGTGACCCTGGACCACAAAACCAGTCACATGGGTCAATTTTTCGAAATTGAGATTTATACATCATCTGAAAGCTGAATACATAAGCTTTCCATTGATTTATGGTGTGTTAGGATAGAACAATATTTGGCCGAGATACAACTATTTGAAAATCTGGAATCTGAGGGTGCAAAAAATCGAAACATTGAGAAAATCGCCTTTAAAGTTGACCATTAATGTTCGCAATTGTGCTGCATTCACTCAAATAAATAAATGTTTGATATATTAACGGTAGGAAATGTACAAAATATCTTCATGGAACATGATCTTAATATCCTTATGATTTTTGGCATAAAAGAAAAATCTATAATATTGACCCATGCAATGTATTGTTGGCTGACTGGTTTTGTGATCCAGGGTCACATATCATCATAATCATACATCTTTTCCTATACTAATATATCACATAAGCATACACTCATATACCCAGATATCCACAGAGGAAACAACACTATGGTTCAAAAGTTTGGAGTCAGTAAGATCTTTTTTCCCCCTTTTGAAAGGAATTAATTAGCAAGGATGCATTAAATTGCATTAAAGACATTTATAATTCTATAAAATATTTATATTTTAAATATTAAGCAGCACAATGGTTTTCAACATTGGTAATAAAAAGAAAGGAGATATGATCATGTGACACTGCTGGAGTAATGATGCTGAAAATTCAGCTTTGAATCACATTACATTTTCAAATATATTAAAATGGAAAAAAAAATATTGTAATAATATTTCACAATATTACTGTTTTACTGTGTTTTTCATCAAATAAACAAAAGCCTTGGTGAGCATAAGAGACTTATTAAAAAAAAGTTAATCTTACCAACCCCAAACATTTGAATGTACTGTATATAAAGGAGAAACTACACAAAAACATTCTAGGAAATGATACATTTTGTACCCAGGTGACTATGTAAGGGATAATGTACAGCCACTGGTCATTATCGCAAAATAAACCCTGACAGGGTGAAGCTTTGCATGATATTAAAGTAGCATTGGTATGTTGCCATGGACAATGGCATGTCAAATATTTAGCATCAGTAACCACTCAATGTTGAAACTGACCAATCAGAATCAAGTATTCCAGAGAGCTGCGTAATAATAAGCATGCGCCACAGTCAAGAACAGCTATGGCTATAGACTATAGTCTAATTATGATACAGTAGCATTAAGCTTATACCTGGATGGTGAACATAACACACTGTGAAATGAAAAGAAAATAATAAAGTAAGCAAGCTTATGTTATACAGAACTTTGGCATCATTTTAATCATTATGGTCTCAAAATCAATACACATGACTGTCTCCTAATCTGTGAAAATGAACAGAACTTACATTAGAGCTGTCTCAAGATCCTCGGTTCTCAGCTTCAAACTCCTAATGGTTTTCTCCTGCAAATAAATAACAATATCAACAAACGTACTAACTAACTGGAAAGCAAGCAACCTAAAACCAACCAAAAATCTGTGAGTTTAACTTCTGTATGTGTAAGTAGGATGGTACCTTGTCATCTATCTGGTCATTTGCTGTGCTGAGCAGATCTGATTTTTTCTCCAGCTGTTCCTGCAGTGTGTCTCTGTGCTGGTCCAGCTCTGAGATTGTACCTCTCAGTGTGTTCACTTCCTCCCGCAGAGCGGTCACCTGCCTCAGGAGAGAGTCTGAAACACACAGTGACACACATACACTCTTTAAACACGGACATTACTGCAAGTATCCAACTGATTAATTCAATAAATTCATCCAAAAACAGGATACACCACCATTAAAAAGTGTGGAGTCAGTGAGATTTCTTAAAGTTTTTGAAAGAGTCTCTTCTGCTCACCAAGACTGCATTTATTTCATTACAAATACAGTAAAAACTGTAATATTGTGAAATATTATTACAACTTAAAAGAACTGTTTTCTATGTGAATATATTATAAAATGTCATTTATTCCTGTGATCAAAGCATCATTACTCCAGTCTTCAGTGTCACATGATCCTTCAGAAATCATTCTAATATGATGATTTGATGCTCAAGTAACATTTCTTATAACTGTATCAATGTTTAAAAAACAAAAAGTTTTGCTGATTAATATTTTTTGTAAAAATGGTTGTTAAACTTTAGTTAAACTTTTAAAACATTTATTTGAAACAGAAATATTTTGTCACATTATAAATGTTTTTACTGTCACTTTTGATCAATTTAATCCAACCTATCTAGATAGATCTAACCAGTCTACCTATATACTGATAAATAAATGCAACTGTCTAATAAAAGCACAGATTAAATGTATTGTTTGGTTTTCTCACTGTTCTTCTCATCCAGTATTTGATTTCTCTCCTGAGCGTTTTGTAGATCTCCAATCCTGCTGGTCAGTCTCCGCTGATTCTCACTCAGAGAACTTTCCACCTGAGTATTTTCCAGTCTGATACACACACACACACACACACACACACACACACACACACACACACACACACACACACACACACACACACACAAATTAATTAATATTCAAAGTACTAAACTAACAAAACCGGCTTTAAATCTACTTTCTACGGACACATCTACGCTAGTTGTTTTTGATTGTACCTGAGGCTGCTGCACTCATTTCTGAAGTGGCTGAGTTCGTCCTCACTGGCACTGAGTTTTCGCCCCAGCGTGTGAACTTCCTCCTCCAGACCCATCATGGTCTCCCTCATCTGTGCTTGCCTGCTTCTCTGTTCCCCCCGCTCCTGCTCCAGCTGGGACACACAGAACAATGACACCAGTCCTTAACAATAATTGTCTATGACAATAACTACACTTTATACTATAGTATAGTATAGTATAGTATAGTGTAGTGTAGTGTAGTGTAGTGTAGTTTAGCGTAGCGTAGCGTAGCGTAGCGTAGCTTAGCTTAGCTTAGCTTAGCGTAGTGTAGCGTAGTATAGTTTAACGTAGTGTAGTGTAGCTTAGCGTAGTTTCGAGTAGTTTCGCGTAGTGTAGCGTAGTGTAGTTTAGTGTAGTGTAGTGTAGTTAAGTGTAGCATAGCGTAGCTTAGTGTAGTGTAGTGTAGTGTAGCGTAGTGTAGTTTAGTGTAGTGTAGTGTAGTTTCGTGTAGCGTAGCGTAGCGTAGTTTAGTGTAGCGTAGCGTAGCGTAGCGTAGTTTAGCGTAGCGTAGCGTAGTGTAGCGTACTGTAGTTTAGTGTAGTGTAGTGTAGTGTAGTTTAGTGTAGCGTAGCGTAGTTTAGTGTAGCGTAGTGTAGCGTAGCGTAGCGTAGTTTAGCGTAGCGTAGCGTAGTGTAGCGTACTGTAGTTTAGTGTAGTGTAGTGTAGTGTAGTTTAGTGTAGCGTAGCGTAGTTTAGTGTAGTGTAGTGTAGCGTAGCGTAGTTTAGCGTAGCGTAGCGTAGTGTAGCGTACTGTAGCGTAGTGTAGTTTAGTGTAGTGTAACGTAGTGTAGTTTAGTGTAGTGTAGTGTAGTTTAGTGTAGTTTAGTGTAGCGTAGCGTAGTTTAGTGTAGTGTAGCGTAGTGTAGTTTAGCGTAGTGTAGCATAGTTTAGTGTAGTGTAGTGTTGTGTAGTATAGTATAATATAGTGAAACAGTATAGGACTGTGCAGTATGGTACAATATGTTATACTATGATACTTTTTGATATTGTGTAGTATGGTATAGCCCAGAGGAAAATTATATTGCTTAGAGCTTTCATAATGCACATAATGCACGTAGTTTTGAATTCAAGTATACATTTTCTCAATATTATTCCTAAATTGTCTTAGAAATAAAGAAATAAACAGAGAAACAAATGAGACAACTGTTGTTAGACAGAAAGGGTAAAAGTTTACAATTAGGTCCAATTAGTTAACATTAACTAAAAAGTAAACACATTAGTTACAGAATTTTATCTTAGTTGACGTTAATAAAAGTTAATAAAAATACAACTGTTCATTGTTAGTTCAAGTTAACTCGGGTCTATTATTAGCATTAGTTAACATGAACTAACAATGAAAACATGTTAATTTACTAATACTTTAGTCAAATCAAAAGTTATTTAATGGAATTTAATATTATTTAATGGACTTGACCAAACAAGAACTAACAATTAATAGTTGTATTATTATTAACTAACATTAACATTGTAACAAATGTATTGTTCATTGTTAGTTATTGCATTATTAATGTCACCTAATGAAACCTTATTGTAAAGTGTTACCAATAACACTATACAACTTTTGGTTTTAAGTACGAATTAACAAATGTAAAACTTAACATTAACTAAGATTAGAAGTATTTGTCATTGTTAGTTCGTGCCAATTAATGTAGTTATCTAATATTAACAAATGGAATCTTATTTTAAGTGTCATAACAGAAAGAATAAACAATGTGGATAGCAGTTCATACATATAGTTTGGTTTTGATCAAATTTTATGCAAATGTTGAGTTCAAATCTGAGTTCAGTTCAAAAACAGATCCCACTAGGCTTAAATAGGTCTCCATTTAATCATATTGCTGTCTGAAAGAAACAATTGAGATCTGATAGGTGATTTTGCTTTCCTCTGAACTATAGTAAGTACATTATGTCGAATTAACACAGAGCTCTTACTGTGAGTACAGCAGCCTGCAGGTCCTCCACCCTCTGCTCCAGGTGAGCTCTCTCGCTGATGGCTGTCTCCTGAGAGATCTGAGGACACGTGCAGTTCAAAGGGAACACACATACACTCAGCAGGCTAAAAAAAGAACACCTCTCTCCTGGTATTATCCCCAGTGAGATGACTCAATTTATTACTGTACTCTAGTGCGTAAGTGATTTTCCTTTAGTGCTCCTAAATAACATCTTCATTAGGAGGATGTGCATGAATGTGATGCAGGCTGCTGGAGATCATACCTTGAGTCTCTCTCTCAGGCTGTCTCTCTCCGTGGTCATGCGGTTGAGGTCCGTTGTGGCCTCGTCCCGTTCGGCCTCCACTCGCTTCAGGATGCTCTGAGGGGTCACGCTGCTCTTGGGCCCTCGCGCTGCCTTTGACTTCATCACCTCCCGCCGTAGAGCTGCTATCTCCTCTTGAGCCTGCAGGGGGAGTTAGGGCACATTGTTTAGTGGGATCATGAGATACTGGATGTATAACTGGGGAGTGCTTTCTTTCTGTGTTAGAAAGAATATTATGAGTGAAAATATGTTGTTTCCATTTTTTTTTTTTTTTTTTTTTTATTGTATATTGTCATTGTAGTGAAGTCAAATTGTTAAAATATACTGTATACATGGCAAATAATATCCCCAATATTACAACTATACATATAAAGTGTATTTATATTATATATATTATATATTTTTTATAATAATTTAATCCAACTAAATTTGATGCATATGCAAAAAATATTGCTCTAAAATATTGTGAATATAATATAAAATATAAATGAATATTTTTTTAATAATTTAATATTATAAATAATATAAAATTAAAGAATTGTTTGTACAGTATATTGTTATTGTAGTAAAGCCAAAACAAATGATCATAATATTATCTGGCATATATATATATATACATATACACTGTAAAAATCTATCTATAAATCTATCTATCTATATCTATATCTATCTATCTATCTATCTATCTATCTATCTATCTATCTATCTATCTATCTATCTATCTATCTATCTATCTATCTATCTATCTATATATATATATATATATATATTAGGGCTGTCTAACGATTAATCGCGATAAATCACATCCAAAATAAAAGTTTGTTTTTACATAATACATGTGTGTGTACGGTGTATAATTATTTTCTATAAAATAAAAATAATTATAAAATAATTATACTCCGTACACAGACATAAATTATGTAAACACAAACTTTTATTTTGGATGCGATTAATCGCGATTAATCGTTTGACAGCCCTAATATATAAATATATATATATATATATTTACTGTATATTGTCACTGTAGTCAAGCCAAAACAAATTATCAAAATATTATCTGTCAAGTAATACTACTATTATACTGTATGATATACTGTATATATATATATATATATATATATGTGTGTGTGTGTGTGTGTCTATATATCTATATCTATATATATATATATATATACATACAGTATATATATATAAATATTGTAATCAGTATAAATTAAATAATTGTTTTTGCTGTATATTTTCATTGTAGTGAAGCCAAAACAAATGATTAAAATATTATAATACTAATAATGACTATATGCTAATAAATATATAATAAATATACTGAAAAAATAATAACATTATTTAAAATCGTTTACTGTCTATACCTCAGTGACATAAGTTAAAGTTAAAGTTAGAAACATAGTTACATAGTTTAAATAAGTTAAACATCAGCCACTAAGAATCATCTATGTGGTTTTCGTTGTTTTATACTATGTGTGTGTGTGTGTGTGTGTGTGTGTCTGTGTGTGTGTGTGTGTGTGTGTGTGTGTCATGCCCAATTTGAGCACATCAACCTGATTCAAGAATTCTGGGAAGTTTGGTGTTGTGTACCTGCTGGTAGTGCATTCTGGTCTTGTCCCGTTCGGCTGTGAGCACTTTAATATTGGCCTGGATCTCTGAGAGATGCCGCTCATTTTTCTCCAACATGTTTTGCAGTTCATCTCTTTCCCGCAACACCCTCATCAGCTCTGAATCATACGTGCCACCCTTTAAAGGAGAGAGAGAGAGTTCCTTTTCGCATTAAAAGAAACTAATCACTAATATTACTGCAGTGATGGATTATTAGTACTTTAACAGGTGAGTGTCTGGTGGGACTGCGATGGGTAGATGCCCCTTTGACGGGGCTGGTGGAGCGACGGGCCCTCAGCATCTTTCCCAGTGCCTCGGCCTCCTTAGCTGGATCAGAAGATTGAGAAACAAAGAATTTATATTCCAGCTGTTCAAGTAGTGAGGAACAGGATAGGTGCATTTGGAGACCATTCATTTAAAACATTAGTCTTTCATGGCTGGCCTAAAGCAACATCTCAACATCATGTTCTTAGTTCACTTCAGGCTCTCTGGTCCAGTTTGACTATTGCGCCACCTGCTGGGACTACAATGTTACTACAACCTATAAACATCAAAATTCCAATACAACCGAAGTAAAAATAGCATACAGGGAGAATCCTATGCCTCACAAATGATTTTCAGTAAATTTAATGTTTTACCAGTCATTCATTTATGCTCAAGTTTGGTTCCTGGCTGTGTATGAAGACATTTTATTGAATTAATACTTCACAAAGAAACACACACATTTCGATGGAGATTGAAAACTATTACATCTCAATAGAGCATCTCTAAATTGACTTGTTTATACAAAATAATCTTATTCGGACTTACTAAAAGCAAGTTTTCTCAAGCAAAATTGATCAAATTAAACCACAACGACGTTGGCATGGCAACTGAGATACTACGGCTGCACGTCACTGAAAATGCGTCTCGTGCAACAATAAAACATAAGTATGGTGTATTTTAGTATTTTAATATTTACTGATAATAGTTGCAAACAACAACATGCACTAAAAGTAGTATGTTTTGCATTGACAGCAATGTTATACTGGCACACAAATCATTCACAC